>NC_067400.1:334658863-334976363 GCF_016432865.1 Antechinus flavipes | reverse complement strand
TTACTTAACCTCCCTCCACCCTTTGCTCCCTGGTCCACCCATCATTTCCCCTTATTTTTTTTAGAGATTTTTGGAAAGTGCTATATCCTTTATAATATATATGTAGTGTTGCCTATTTAACTCATTCATGATATAAGTATTTAGAAGTATGAGTTACTTCCTTACTAATGCTTCTGTGTCTATTCTTCCTCATTTATATAACATAATCACTATTTTTACCTTAACTCTGCTTCAATCTTTCTTTTGAGCTGCCCTGTAAAGGGTTGAAATTCTGAGTTGATGCACTGAGGTTGGACAACTGAGCACTTTAGGCTAATTACCATTTGGACAATACTCTATGAGCATAAGCTTAGAAAATGGCCCTTCCCACTATCCTGTGCTGGCTCGATGATTGGTGTATACAGAGAATTATAAGAGGGACTAGGGGGTGGAGTAAGACGAAGCCAGAGTCACTTTGGCAGTAGACCAAGAGAAGAAAGGTCGTGGAGATTCTTCATCCATCCAATTCACTTCTTCCCCTAAAGACCAAGAATAAAGACCAAGGACTTTTGCTTATCCTGATTCCCACTGATTCTCAGATATCCAGGGTGATAACTTGGTCATCACACTGGCCTATTATTGATGTCCATATTAAACATATGGTATTCATTTCCCATGTAAAAAAAATGTAACAATTTTCCCATGTTGAATAAGTTCTTTGAACATGATCTTTGATATTGGTTTTTGCTTGTTATATTTTCTATAAGTTCGGGTTTGGTTGATAGAAAGCCCTGAAAATCTGTATGTTCATTGAATGTCCATTTTTTTCTCCCTCAATATTATAGATAATACTGCTGGATATGAGGCCTTGTTCTTTTGATTGTCAATAGACAGGATTCTAGTCCCTATGATCCTTTATTGTGGCTACTAAGTCCTATACAATTCTAATTGTAACTCCAGCATATTTGAATTGTTTTTTCTTGTTTCATGCAAAATTTTCTCTTTGGTATGAGGTTTTGAAATTTAATTACAATGTTTTATGTGTTTTCCACAAAATATCTCACTGAAGTAGTGATCAGTGAATTTTTTCTATTTTTACTTGCCCCTCAAGTTCTATTACTTCAGAACAATTTTCTTGGATTAGTTCCTGCATCATTATGTCAAGGTTCTTTTTTTGATTACAACTTTCAGACAGTCCAATTATTCTTATATTTTCTCTTCTTGATCTGTTCTCCAGATCTGTCATTTTCCTTATAAGATGTTTCATATTTTTTTCTATTTTTTCATTCTTTATAATGTTTTGTTATTTCTTGGTCTCTCATAGTTTTACTGGCTTCCCCTTGCCAAATTCTAATTTTCAAAGAGTTATTTTTGTCTTCGAGATTGTATCTCCTTTTCTAGTTTGTTGACTTTTTTTTTTCATAATCTTGTTTTTCTTGTATGGTTTTTATTTTTATTTTTTTTACTTTCTTCTCAATGTCTTTCACTTAATTTTTAAATTCTTTTTTGAGTTTTTCTACAAATTCTCTCTGAGCAAGGAACTATTTCACATTACTCTTTGAGATAGAAGCTTTTTTTTACTTCAGTGTCCTCTGAAGATGAATCACCGACTTCCCTGTTCCCACAGTATGTTTCTATGTTGGGGTTCTTTCTTCTTTGCTGGTTCATATTTTTTAAAATAAGAGGTATTCATGTAAGCACTTCTTTTTTTATTTCATAACTTTTTTATTTACAAATTATATGTATGGGTAATTTTACAACACTGACAATTGCCAAACCTTTTGTTCCAATTTTTCCCCCTTCTTCCCCCCACCCCCTCCCCTAGATGGCAGGATGACCAGTAGATGTTAAATATCTTAGAGTATACATTAGATACACAATAAGTATACATGACCAAATTGTTATTTTGCTGTACAAAAAGAATCAGACTCTGAAATAGTGTACAATTAGCCTGTGAAGGAAATCCAAAATGCAGGCAGGCAAAAATATAGGGATTGGGAATTCAATGTAATGGTTCTTAGTCATCTCCCAGAGTTCTTTAGCTGGGTGTATCTGGTTCAGTTCATTATTGCTCCATTGGAACTGATTGGTTCATCTCATTGCTGAAGATGGCCAGGTCCATCAGAATTGGTCATCATATAGTATTGTTATTGAAGTATATAAGGATCTCCTGGCCCTGCTCGTTTCATTCAGCATCAGTTCGTCTAAGTCTCTCCAGGCCTTTCTGAAATCATCCCGCTGGTCATTTCTTACCGAACAATAATATTCAATAATATTCATATACCATAATTTATTCAGCCATTCTCCAATTGATGGGCATCTACTCAGTTTCCAGTTTCTGGCCCGTGTAAGCACTTCTAATTGTGGCATGGGGGTATGGTGTCTTAAGCTTCCCTCCAGCTCTCCTCTCTGACTTGCAACTCCAAATCAAGAGCTCCCACTCCTGCAAGTGCATGCAGCCAACAGAATCCCTGCCCTACTACTTCTGCACGCACCAATGCTGACTCCTTTTCATTCAGGATTGTATCTCTGCAGCACAACTGGGCCTGGAATTCCCAATCAGCCCAGGTTCACTGTATCTTCTCGGACTCAGACCCAAACTCCACAAACAATCCAGGAGGTGAAAGTTTCTGTGGTTCCCGTTAAGGCTCCAGACAACCCTCGGTAGCCCAGTGCCCCCCACTTAGTGTTTCTATGGAACTACCCCGGCGTGTTTACACACATGGATTAATGCCCCATCCCAGTCTTTCTTCAGATCTTCTTGGGTTGAAATTGGAGCGATCCCTGTTCTACCCCAAGTCTTCTTGATTTTTCACCACTTTGTGTTCATCCTGAGGTACAAATTTGTTTTGTTTGCGGGGGAAATCTGAAGAGCTTGAAATTTACCAACCTAATCTGCCATCTTCCCAGAATCCTTCCAAGTCGTGTTATTTTTATAAAAATTTCATTTATTTTGATTTTTACAAGCACCAAATAAAATTCCATTTTACATTGTAAACTAAAGAAAAAGAATTATACCTATGATTGGAGTTATTTATTATGTATAACTTGCTTTTCCTCTAAGTATATTCATTCAACCTGTAGCTTTCAAAGCTGTCCAGCTTATCTGTGCTTCTTTCTGATGGACAGTGTTATAAAGTAGTAAAAATTTTCTGAATCTAATAGAAGATATTGGGAGTGGGACCATGAACAAGCTTGACCTCATAGATAGGATTTAAAACTAGAAAAGATCTCAGAAATTATCATTATAGAAAAGGATTAAGTCAGGAAAGTTAAAATATTAAGACAGGGACTAGCTGTGTGACCTTGAACAAATTTATTCACTCCTCTGGACTCCAAGCTCCTAAATCTGGTAATTTCTGGTTTTTTCTTCCACTATATTTTGCAAAAGACTGAACACATATAGACTTTAGTTTAGGTTCATTGAGTGAAAAAAATGAATTTCTAAGTGAATGGAATGGACTGGCCTAAGCAGAAAGGCCAGAACTCTGGGAAAAGGAAACTAATGACATTCTCTATATTTTCATTATAAAGAGGCAGTATGATACAGAGAGGAAGTGGAGGTGAAAGGGAAAGCACTGAGTTTAGAGTCAGAGAACTTTGGTTTAAATTTCAGCTCACGTGGGCAAGCTACAAACTCTCTGGGTCTCAGTTTCTTCATGCGTAAATTGAAAGGGTTAGACATGATGACCTTTGAAAAGTTTTCTATCTTTAAATCTATAATTCTATGATCTTCTGGTCCTTTCTGTGGTTTCCAGAGTTGAGACTTTAGTTGGGAAACCCACTGTGGGCTAGGTTCTCAGATCTGGAGCCCACCCACCCAGAAAGATTGCTGTGCACAATATTTAACCCCACCCTACTACTTACTACTCTTAAGAACTTCTCTCCCTCTAATGGCATTCATTTGGGGGCAGGTTGAGGCCTGCAGCAGATCATCCCTTGGTCCAGCAGCTTTCTCATAATCATGCTCTGGCCCTGAACACCCAAAGAACTGTGACTCATTGTCCCCAAACACTATTTTCAAAAAATCCTTAATTGCCTATCCTGCTCAAAAAAATGTCAGTAAAATAATTAAATATGAATATACATATGAAATGTCATGGCATGTTTATTTATATATAGCAATAGTGTTCAAAGGATTTTTCCACTTATTCCTTTGCGGATAATTCTGGAGGAAAGGTAGATTGATTTAAGTGTTACATGCCATTTGTTTTCCCTCTGGTCCTTCTACTGAAATACAATTGGTGGCAGACTGGGGGACAGAATTCTTGTGGTAGAAACAACACTCACTTCATAGAAGACCTGGATTCTAGTTCTAGGTCAGCAATTAATTACTATAATCATTAGTCAAACATAATTCAAGCCACAGAATAAATGACATCATCACAACTATAAGGGACCCCACTATCCCTTCATTTTATAGATGAGAACACCAGAACAGTGAAAATGAGCTTCCAAAAGTCACACAGGTTGTGTTGGGGATTTGAATTCAGGTACTCTGGCTGCCCTCCATTTAACAAACATTCATTTAATAAAACATTATATTAGGTATTGAGAATAGTGTTTATTGGTTTAATTCATTGAATATTCATTTAATAAGGCATTGTGTTAGGTACACCAAAACTAAACAATGAAGTTTCTCAAGAAAATTACAATTCAGAATGATAGAAAAAACAGATACAAATAACTACGATAATAAGCTATAGTATATTACAAATAGAAAAGGTCCTGAGAGAAGTGAACAATAAAAGGTCACTTCTAATTTGGGATTCAAGGAAGACTTCGTGGACAAGTTGATACTTTGATAAAGAAAGGGATAGAGAGGTATAGAGGAAATAAGGAATAACATATATGAAGATAAAATCTTCTAGGGGCCTCGGTTTCATAGAACTTGCCAACATTAGAACTAGTAGTGACTTTAAAAATATCATCTAGTCCAAACTATTTTACAGACAAAGAGACTGAGGACCAAAGATGTGATTGGTTAAGAGTCAGAAAAATAATTTGGTGACAAAGTTTAGACCAGACCCTGTGTCTCCTGATTACCACCAGTACTTTTATAGACTGGAGCACTGCCAGGAGATATTTCCGGATCTAGCTTGCTATGAATATAATTTTCAGTCCAGTGATTAGCTCACAAAATCAACCTATTTCCTCCTCATTTTCACTGCTTTTCATTTTTTTCAGGGCCCCAGTAAATTCCCTGTTTAATGGAGCCTGCTTGCGCTGCCATCTTGTGGTACAGAACAAAAAATTGGAATGGAGTAAAATAATAATCTAGTCATAGACTAGATTATAGATACCCAGATATGGGAAGGACCTGAAAAATTGTCTGTTCCAATCATTTCAATCAGATGAAGAAACAAATCCCAGAAAGGGAAGTTCACAAAGTGTTTCTGAATTAAAATTTTACCTAACACCCCTATGTCTAAAAAATGGGCCAATCTTAAACATGAAAGGAAAAGTCACATATTATGATTCAAGCCTCTTCTCTTCCGGGAGAAAAATAGTATTAGAAAAAACAAAACTTCATTGACCAACCTGGGTATTCAAAATTACATTGCTTTCTCTAGACTGAGAAAGTCACACACCAAGCTTTTAGTCATCATTTACACCTTAGTGTGAATTAATTTATCAGGCTCTTGAAAAGTGATAGGAGAAAGCAGGTTTTGGCAAGGAAGGGAGAGCTAAAGGACCCAGAGGAGGAGGAACGGGAAAGTGAATGTGAATGTATGAGTAGAACTCATGTGTAAGAGTATGTGAGGGTTAGAAGAGGGAGGCTGAGGGCTGATGTATATGGTGAAGAGGGAAGGGGAGGTATTTATAACCAATAATCTCAAAAAAATTTTAACTTTTATGAAGTTTTCTGAAATCGGGAGGGCAGGAATGAGATTTCCTTCCCATCACCTTCAACATGTTAACTATATTTCTCATTGGACAGAATTAAACCCTTTAAATAAGAATTTACAGGGGAATGGGTTGGGAAAAGGGTCTAAGAATTTCTACAAGAAATTATTTCTCTCTTTGGACATTGACCAAATATAGAGAGGATTGTATTGGCTGACCCCTGAAGTTCCTTTTAAGTCTTTCATTCTTTGATGATTCATAGTATTAAGTTCATAGTTCTTAGATGTCCTTTGCTGAATCCATCTGCATTATATCATTTGCCAATACTAGGTAGAACAATGTTAAAGAGGAACATGATCACAGGTGGGTTCACATTAAACAAACAGTATATGAAAATTAAATTTCCAGAAAAGAAAACCATCAGGTTTTTATTCACTTTACAAAAGTACTTTTGATTTAACTCAAAAAAGCCTCCATTATTTATGGAAGTAGCATTTAACTACTCTACTCTATATTTTACACAACAATCATATGTAAACAATGTTATTTGAGTATCACCTTATGCTTTCCAAAGCACTTTCATATCTATTATTTCATTAGATAATAACTGACTTTTTTACATATGTTATTTCATTTGAGTTTCCAACAATTTTATGAAGTAGACAATACAAGTATGCTCCTAGTAGGTGTTAGATGCAGAATTCAAACCCAGGTCTTCCTGACCTCCAAATGCAGCATTCAGAAGTGTCAAACATGTGGCCTGTGGCCTTCAATATTCTCAATTGGGACTTGAACTGATTAAAATATAATTGGGAAATATTTAACAAAAATAAAAATAATGTAAAATATGGATAATATTAAAATGTTTTTAAATAAATATGCAGACTACAGGGATCCTTATGTACAATTGAGTGGCCTTCATTTCTTTTTTGAGTTTGATTCGATTATAGTAAAGTGTACATTTGAGGGAGGTTCATTCTAGGGTTTACTATACATGTTTTACAGAAAAAGAAACTGAGAGCTAGAGAGTGAAACAATATACTCAGCCATACAGGTATAAATGGCAAAGTGGCATTTGAACCAAATCCTCCAAATCCAATGTTCTTCCCCTACTTACATGTCATGTTGCTTCTCATTGTCATAATATTTATTAGTTACAGAGCCAAGATAGAGACTTAAATCATTTTGGACTTGTAGTCCAATACTTAGCAATGATTCAATCGACAATAACTCAGTTTCTACATAGCTTTTTAAGAATCTAATTACTATACAAAATGAGTTGCACCTGTCAGGTTGTGTCACTGTCTAGAGATTATCTTGGATCAGAGTGACTATTGGACTTTTTGGCATGAACATGGTCAGCAGATTCCCTAAAGATTCATACTGGTTTATTATTTTGATCTAAATAAATCCCTTTGTGTTTAGATTAAGGTTTTGATGCTATTTTTTTCTCTATTAGAAATTCATCTCAAGGTTTTTTTTTTTTTTTTTTTGTTTAGACCTGTGATTTCATCAGTATAGTGAAGTAGAGACTTCTTGATAGGGGAAGTCCTTTCGCCAGTGCAGATTGCCAACTTCTCTATAACTCAAGGCTCCAAAATAGAGCTGCAAAGGAAAATCAGGCCATTTAACCCAATACCTTCATTTTACAGATAAAAAAAATGAAGTCTAGGACTTTTAAGTGATATGTATAAAATCACAGATAGAAAGGATCAGAAGTGGGATTTAAATCTAATTCCTCTGACTACAAATCAATATATCTTTTAATGTACTACAATTTACAAGGTTACATGTTTTCCTGATATACTGAGAAATTAAGTGACCTGCCAAGGGTTATACAGCTCGTATGTATCAGAATTACTTAAACCCAGGTCTTCCTGATTCCAATACCAATTCTCTAGCCACTAATCACCCCTCCAAACCCTAATCCTGCCAAGCTGCCTGATTTCTAAGCTTGCAAAAGAAAATCTGGCAATAAGTCATGTGGTTGAACCAGATACTCATGGAAATATGATAAATGTAACAATTTACAAACAAAAAACCAGAAAACACAAACCCCTTCATAAGTTTCCTGGTTGTCTCCTCTATTTGCTAAATTGTGATCACTTGTTCAGCCAAGTCCTGAAGCCCATTAGTCTACAAAATCTTCTCTGTTTTCATTTGAAAAGAACACTGTTCTAGGAAGTAGGAGACTTGATTTTTTGCCGGGAAATAGCTTGAAAAACTCTTTTCTTTTGGATTAAGTTACATCATTTACAAAATGAGAACATTGGATAATTTTTTTTTACTTCAGATCCACAAACACTAAAAAAGAGACCATGGGCAAATTTTAGGGAGTTCATGTACTTAGATCACATAATTATAGAACAAAAATAACTAACTTTTGTTATTGCCAATTTTTTCATCTCATCATCACAACAATCCTGTTAGATGGGTATGATTATTATCCCTATTTTGCAAATGAGGAAATTGAGACTGAAAGAACGACTTGCTAAGATAAAATTTAAAATCAGGACTTCCTTATTCCCAGGCCAGTGCTTTACCAACTATGCTACCTAGCTGTGTTACATAATCAATTTCACTAACATTTGGTTTCCCGAACTTCCTGTATATTTTATTTTATACATTTATAAACATTATTCTGAGAAGTCTTCTATAAATGTCACCACTGACAAAAAGGTCTATGACAGAAAACAGATTAAGAACCCTTGCATCAGATGATTTCTGAGTACCTGATAACTCTGTGATTCAGATGATATTAAAAACATGCTCATCTCAATCTTGAAGGGGCTGCTAAGTAGCACAGTGGAAAGAGTTCCAGGCCTAGAGTCAGAAAGATTCATTTTCATGAGTTCAAATCTGGCTTTAGATACTTAGTACTTATGTGACCCTAGGCAAAGCATTTAATCCTTTCCTCATCTTTAAATTGAGCTGGAGAAGGAAATGGCAGCCCCCTACACTGTCTCTGCCAATAAAATCCTAAAACAGGGTCCCTAAAACAGGACATAAATGAAAACAACTGAACAAAAAAAGTCTTAAAACTTTAACCAGTCTGCAGCCAGCAGAGGGAGATCTTGAATACATAATATTATTTTTGCAAAGGAGTGGCTTGCCCAATTAGGCATTTTAGGAGGAAACAGGGGATGATTTTTCAGGAAATCTAGGCTTAACTCCAGGGCAGTATAACCTGGGTGAGCTGCCAAATACACAAAGGGAGAAACACCTTGTTATTTATTAGAGAATGGAAATAAATACCCAGGAATTAAAAATGCTTTTCTTGGAATCGAGAGGCATGAGTGATCATTAAGTCTATGCACTGTTTACAAAAACATGCAAACTTCCCTTATCAAAAGAGCATCTATTTTATGTTAAAGATTCCAGAAAGTGGATTTTTTAATTCAGGTTTCCTTGATATGTCTGCTAAAGTGGTTAAACAACACTTTCTGTCAAGGAACATCTACCATGATGTAGCAGAACTTTGGATTTGTATGCAAAGCATCTAAATTCAATCCATTTATTGTACAATCGAATCAGCAAATATTTTATGCGCTAATTATGCACTTATTACACTATGCTAAGCTGGGGATACAATAGAAGCAAAAAGAAAGATAGTCTCTGCCCTTGTAGAGCTTACATTCTAATGGAGGAAAGCAATCAATCAACAATATTTATTATTCTCCCAGTACTATGCTAGCATGGGAGATTTGAAGACAAAATTAAAATCAATCCTGCCTTCAAGGAGCTTACAGTCTAATAAAGGAGAGCAGAATCACAAAATCAAATCCTGGCTCTACTATTTTCTACTTCTGTAAATTTAGGCAAATTACTTTCTTTCTCTAAATCTGATTCCTCATAGGTAAAATGAAGGCATTGGATTAGATAATCTGGAAGACATTCATGGGTCTATGGTCTATTGTGTATTTCAAGCAACAAGGTAAGCATGTGAACCCCCTTTTTTTGCCATATTTGGAGCTAAGGATCAACTACAGTTCCCTCCCTTACCTCTCCCGCCCAGACAGAGAAGGCTTGGCTAGAGCAATGCAGGAAGGAACCCAGGCAGCCAGAGGACAATGTGAGAGAAATTATACTACAGGGAGGATTGATAAATCTTAGCCATGTCTTGATTTTACTGAGTATTGGTTCTGATTATTTATCAGCCTTACCTTCTCTATGAAAGTAATCATATAGAATACATAATCTGGCAATATCAAACTAAACCTGGAATGAGGAGACTTGTATTCCAACTTCCAGATTTGCAGCTATAGGCCCTTACTTCTATGGGATTCATTTTTCTTTGTCTGTTAATGATGACCACTTTCAACAACTAATAGGAAAGCATTTATCAAATATTCTCTGTGCCAGACACTGTACTATGTCTCACAGAGTTCTGAAGAAAATGGTCTTTTGTGAGCTATAAATCAATATATACATGTGAGTGATTAGTAGTTTGTTCTTCTTGCTTCATTTATGTTTGGCCCTCCCTATGTTTGAGCATGGGAATGAAACCGGTCTTAGAAATTAATGGAAGTGATACATGAACCTCACTCACTATGACCCTTCTAACCCAGGAAAGAATGCTTCATTTGTCACATTCTTAATACTTATTATTCTCAATTGCTAGAAACTTCAATTTACTAGAAAGAGTAGCAGTAGGAATTCAAGAGGATGGCACAGAATATCAGTTAATGATAAATTAATGAGTAGGTCTTGGATGGGTTTTTAAATTTAGATTTCATTTGTGGTTTAAATTGGAAATTGTCCTATGGCAGAGAGATGGGTTAAGAGTTCTCTCCAAGAGAAAGGGATCCACATGTACAAAAATATTTGTGGCAGCCCTTTTTGTAGGGACAAGAAACTGGAAACTGAGTGGATGCTCATCAGTTGGAGAATGGCTGAATAAGTTATGGCATATGAATGTTTTGGAATAAGAAACGATCAGCAGGATAATTTCAGAGAGGCCTGAAGAGACATGAACTGATGCTAAGTGAAGTGAACAGAACCAAGAGATCATTGTACCAGGCAACAACAAGATTATACAATGACCAATTCTGATGGACATGGCACTTTTCAACAATGAGATGATTAATGCCAGTTCCACTGATCTTGTGATGAAGAGAGCCATCTACACCCAGATAAATGACTGTGGGAACTGAATGTGGATCACAACATAGAATTTTCACCTTTTTTTGTTGTTTGCTTGCATTTTGATTTCTTTCTTATTTTTTTCCTTTTTGATTTGATTTTTCTTGTGTAGCAAGATAATTGTATAAATGTGTGCCTATATTGGATTTAACATATATTGCATTACTTACTATCTAAGGGAGGGTAGGAGGAAGGGAGGGAAAATTGGAACACAAGTTTTTGCAAGGGTTAATGTTGAAAAATTATCTATATATCTTTTGAAAATTAAAACCCTTTAATAAAAATAAAATTTAAAAAGTTCTCTCTAACTCTAGGTTTGCTTTCTTGCAAATGTTTCTCAAATGTTCCAAGGATAAAAGGGCAAAGATCACAGAATGTGGTAATAATCATTATTGGAGAACTAGAAAGATAGGCAGGCTAACTCATCGTTGGTGGAGCTGTGAATTGGTACAACCATTCTAGAAAGCATTGTGTAATTATGCAAAGAAAATTAATAAAATGGCTATATCCTTTGACGCAGAGATTCTACTGATAAACATATGACCCAAAATAGGTCATTGACAAAAAGAAACACTCCATATACAACAAAACATTTATAGCAGCATTTTTGTATTAGTAACGAACTAGAAACAAAATATCTACCTGTTGATTAGGGAATGACTACACTATTTGTGATACACAAATGGAATGGGATTTTACTGTGCTGTAAAAAAAACATTGTATCTAGTTAATAAAGAAAAACATGGAAAGATTTATGTTAAATAGAGGTGATAACAATATATGTACTGATTACAACAATGCAAATGAAAAGAACAATCACAAGACCATCAAAACTGAATGGTGAAAATTTTCCAAGAAGCTTGGTTCCAACAAAAAGATATGAGATTTCCCTGTTCTGCTTTGCACAAGTCTAAGGAAAGAGAATATTGCATGTAATATCAGATTTTTTTCAATGGTTTGATTGATTTTGCTGGATTTTTTTTCTTTTCTTCCTTTTTTCTTAAAAAAAAATCTTGGTTATAAAGCATATTATCTGGAAGTGGATGGGGATGTCTGGGTGCCTAGGTTTTCAATAAAAATGTTTTTGTCCAGGTTAATATTGCTAGTATATGTCAGAGAAAAGACATCAAATCTTTCTGAATCTGAAGTTAGGCTGCTATGCCATGTGGTCTCTCTGTAGACCTTAAAGCACAATCATTATTCAAAGAAAATTACAAATTACATGGTCCTTTTTTCCATCTTTTGAAATCTGTCTTCCAATTTCATTACTGTTTTCTCCAGAATTATCATTGATCTACTCTTATTCACCAAATTTTGTGGTCCTCATCTTTCTTGACCTCTCTATAGCATTTACTACTGCTGATGACCATCTCCTGAATATTCACTACTCTCTGAGTTTTAGTAACACTGATCTCTACTCTGCTTCTATCTTAGATTTCTTCCTACATTACTCTGCTAGGTCACCATCTATATCCTGTCCTCAACTCTTGGTATACAGTGTCTGTGTTAGGTCCTCTTCTTTCATCTCTCTTTAATTTTAGTAACTTAATTAGCTTCTATGTATTTAAATATCATCTCTATGCAGTCTACTCACAATTTGATCCATTTAATCTATGTCTCTTCTGATCTTGTGGTTTGCTTGATTAATTTTCAAGACTGACCCATACAAAAAGCACACATCTGCAAAATATTTTTCTTTTCAAAACACTTTCTCTCTCATTCATTATCTCATTTGTTTCCCATAACAATCTTTCAAGATAAGTCAGGCAGAATTATTATCCCTATTTAACAAATAAGGAAATGGAACCCAAAAATTAATCAAGTCCATGGGTATTAGTGGCAGAGTTTGAATTAGAGCCAGATTTCCTATTTGCTAGTTGGAGGCTTTTTTCCAATACAAAATATATACAGTTTATATGTGAAGACATTAAATTAAGATATGAGCAGGCAATGAAGTATATCTGTAAGTCAGGAGGAATGTACACATTAGAAACCAGATAATTAATTGTAAAATGTGACTAAACCTCCTGGGTCTCAGCCAGAAAAGACAAGTTAGCTTAATTTACAAGCATTTATTTATTCATTCAACAAGCATTTATGTGATTAAAAACCTACTCTGTATACCCACCCTTTACTAATATCCATCTCCAAAGGAGACAGGTGACACAATAGATAAGAGTACTCCCAAACCAGATGTCTGGGACACAGAAGTTCAAATCTATTTTCAGTCACTTGACTAGCTGTATATCCCTAAGCAAATCACTAACCTCTGTTTACCTCAGTTTCCTTAACTGTAAAATAAGGATAATGGGGTATCTACCTCTCAGGTTGTTATGAAGGTCAAATGAGGCAATATTTGTGTTACAGTATTTAGCACAGTGCTTGGCATATGATAAGTACTTAATGAATGTTTGTTTCCTTCCTAGTAGGAAAGGGATAGTCTGGCTTAGCTCTCAAAGGATATTCTCAGTACAAAAATCAGGCAGCTACTATATAGCAAGAAAGGTATAAATAGGGTGCATAGATTTAATGTCTGTCAGTTGTCTGGTAATCCAATAAAGTCCTCTAATAGCCACAAGGTTAGTCACTATGTGATGGAATTTGAGGGTGTCACAGCAATTCCTGAAATTATATTCTAGTGCAGTGGAAAGAATTTGGATTTGAAATTAGAAAACTCAAGCTCCAAATCCAGCTCTACCATTTACTATTTCCACAATTTGGGGCAAGTCACATTTCCTCTTTGGGTCTTGATTTTGCCATCTATAAAATCAAATGGTTGGATTAGGTGACCTCTAAGTTCACTGCCAGCTCTAAATTCTTTTATGAAACACATCCTAAGGTTCATTGATCTGCATCAATGTATGAAATGCACACCATGATGGAAACAAAGATCTTAAATTAAAATAAATATTTATTAAGTACTTGTGTTAAGCACTAGTTACACAAAGAAAGGTAAAGGAGAGTCCCTTCTCTCAAGGAGCTCACAATCTAATCAGAGATACAACATTCAAACTGTCCCAAGCAATATGAGAGGCTACAGAAAGAAGAAACATAATCTCACTCCTAGAGAGCATTTAATCAAGTCAGTAAGAGCAGCTTTACATGAATAGAATATGAGGACAATTCTCAACCTAGGAATGATGAGTTCATTTAAAAAAATATTTTGATAAGTATATTTCAAAATAATTGTTTTCCCTTTTATTCCCTTTTGTTTATATTATTCTCTTTTATTCTATTGTATTCCCTGTTATTCCCTTTTATTTATTTATTTTTATTTCATATATATTTTATTTTATGTATTTAAAAAGATTATTCTGAGAAGGTTCCATAACTTTCATCAGTCTGCCAAGGATCCATGACCCATGCATGAAAAGGTTAACAATCTCTGATATGTGGTACAGATAGACATATATGTATAGATATATACATACACATACACACACACGCACATATATATGTGTGTGTATATATATATGTATATATATACATATATATATACACATAGTGACATATGGCAAGTATGAGATGGTGTAGAATAAAATATGAAGAAATGTTAAGGAAATTCAATATTAAGCCATTAAGTTTGGCTGGGATGGTTTCATGAAGGAAAGGAATTTTCAGCTGCGATTGGATGGATGAGTAGAATTTTATTTGGATATGTAGAAATGAAGGAAATTGTATTGGGGAAAATATGCCAAATCTATGGAGAGGACAGTATCCTATTTGAGCAGATATTTCATATTCCTCACTGGTGAATAGTGGAGATATAATTCCTTATTTGGTTGAAATCAAAAGAACTGGAAAGTTGCCTTTAGCTTAAAAACTCCAGGAAAATTTTTTGGAGGGAGTTCTCTGACTATCCTTGGAATGTAGTTCAGAGATAAGAGAGATAGGGGTAAGGTGGTATGGCTAGGGAGTAAATGACCCAGGTAGTGAATCTCCCACTCACCAATCCCAGATGAAAAATATCAGTAGATACTTTCTCCATCTTAAGGACATGCTGAACCCGGTCTGTTTTCAGATAAACTATAATTGGGTTTCAGAGAGGAGAATGGAACATAATAACTGAATCAGTACAAAGTCAGAAGATGGCTGAATTACTGATGAATCAATATAGTCACATCAATAAGTTATTACTGATCATCTACTGTGTGCTCTGAATAGGGCTGGGCTGTACTGTGAATGATAAAGAAGAAACACAGCCCTGTGTTCCAGAGACTTATAGTCTAGTTAGGGGGACAACATGTATAAGAAAGAACATTTTGAGCAGGAGTTCTGTCATGGATTCCTTTGGAAGTCTGATAAAACCTTGTCAGAATCATGTTTTTAAATGCATTAAATAAAATGCACAAGAGCCAAGGGAAACCAATTTTGTTGAAGTGATTAACAAAATATTTTTAAAATAGATTCACAGACCCCAAGTTAAGTACTCCTGAATTAAAGGATAGTATAATAGTATGGATCCTACATTGCTTTACAATATGTGAAGATCATCCTGATTCTTAAAAGCTATGCCATCAAAGCTCAATTCTGGCAATACCTACCAATCCAGAAAGTCTCTAGCCTAAGAGCATCCTAACTAAGAGAGGAGAGTCTCAGTACCAGTGTTTGAGTATTTTTAACCACAGAAATAAAGATTCACTAATAAGTTGGAAGTGGGAGAAAAGGAGGGGAAGCTTATAATCTGTATTGGGAGATGCTTTGTACACATGGGTCTCACATCCCAGAAGTTTCTAAATTTAAAGGACTAATCCCAAAGAGTAAAATTGTTGTGCAGCAGTTGGCAAAATTGTAAAGGATGGATTTGGTGTTTGGTGTTCCCACTCTAACCCTCCAGAAACTCCTTTATCTTGTTCCTTCCCCCAGGCACAGAGTGTCTCATTCTGGTCTTTGGCTTCCCTTAGATATTTATTTAGTCATTCATTGAATAGAGGAAACAATACTTAACCAGTAGTCAGAAGACTTGGCTTCTACTTAGGACTCTCTTACTGATTCCTTTTGTGATCTTGGGCAAATCATTTTCTCTCTCTCGATTTAGAAAAGGAAGGGTAAGGTCTGAAGAAGACCTTTCTTATATTCCTTTAATTTCTGAGAGTAGCTGTTCTTTTTTGTCTGTTAGTGGTATCTTATTCTTTGACTCCTCATGACCTTATATGGGCTTTTCTTGAAAGTATCTTACTGGAGTAATTTGCTATTTCCTTCTCCGGCTCATTTTACAGATGAGGAAACTGAGTCAAACAGGGTAAAGTAGCTTGCCCAGAATTACACAGTGAGTAAGTATCAAGGGCAAATTTGAACTCAAATCCTCCTGACTCCAATCCTAGCACTCTCTCCTAGCTACCTCTGATTGTAGATGAATCTGTAAAAATTACTTTATACTAAGGTGGATAAAGATATAATGATATCTTTTAGTAATAATTGATTCTTTAACAGGAATCAATGAATACTTTGAAGTCTAACAGAATGGATCTCTAATTATAGAATTTCAAGGATTGTGGCAGGTAGGTAGAAATACTTTGGGAGAATAAGAATGTATATAGGACCTACTAAGTGCTAGGCACTAAGCTAAGAACTTTATAAATATTATTTCATTTTATTCTCATACCTATAAGAATTGTTATTCATCAGTTGTCTCAGGCATATCCGACTCTTTGTGACCCCATTTGAATTTTTTTTGCACAAAAATACTGGAGCAGTTTGCCATTTCTTTCTTGTCCAGTACACAGAGGAATTTGAACTCAGGTCTTCCTAATTCCAGATTCAGCATTTTACCCTACTGGGCACATTCTACCCTACTGCCTCCTTTGAGGCAGGGGCACTTCTCTCCTGATTCAGATCAATCTATATTAATAAATACGCAGTCTATCTATAGAAAGGATAACTCTAGATTTCAAAGAAGTAAAGAGAGAAATGGGGATTTGAGACAGTTAGGCTTCTTGAATAAGAGGAAGAAGGAAAACATTGAGTTGAGTCATGAAGCAATTAGAGAGTCAAGGATAGGAAGATGAGAAATAGAGGGTAAGCCTATATGTTATTACAAATAAGAGGAAGGAAACAGTGAGACACAATCTAAAGAATCAAGACAATGGGTCAGTTCAGCCACTAACAAGTTGTAAAATCTTGGACAAAACCCTGGATAAAAATTATAGTGAAAATACCTTCTGTGAATACCCTTGAAAAGTTTGTCATTTCCTCAACAAAGGGAAATTTCTCCCGCCTCTGGAAGAAATAGTAGACAAGAACTAAGGAGCTGCTTGAAGTACTGAAAAATTAAGTGACATGTCAGACCCACTTCATCAGGCCAGGCTTGAACCCACATCTTCTGGACTCTTAAGACCATCACTACAATCTTTTGAAGTAGAAATGAAAGTTTACCTTTGTTACAAGGGAAGGTTTGATTTGGTTTGGGGTTGGGGTGGAGGAAAGTGAGAGAATATTTCCAGAAATGTAAAACACAAAAGTTATTAAATTTATTTTGAACATAATCACAGTTCACATTCATATAGCACCCTAGGATGGCAAAGCCATCTTCCTTATGGCAACCCTGTGAAAGAAGCTACTACAAGCGTTATCATCCCTACTGATATTCAGAGAAGTTAGATAGTTTGCTAATTGTCATACAATTAGAAAAGTCAAACCTAGAATGCAAACACAAGTCTTCTGACTACTAGCTGAGGACCTTCCCTCCACAGTTCTCCTTTCCTTCCCTCTATGGCCTCTACAATCTAGCTATAGCGGCTTGCATGCTGTATTTCACATATAACATTTTATGTGCCAAATCCAAAGACATTTTACTGCCTATTTCCTATTTCTGGAATGTTCACTCTCCTCATCTCTACTTTGAAGGTCCACATTCTTTTCTTTTTATTTACAATGGATAGATCTTGTATGGGAATAATTATTTGCATGTTATCTTTCCCCATCAAATTGTGAGTTCCTTTGGGATCAAGCCCATGTTCTCACTGTTTATTTGTATCCCTAGTACCACAGCACAGTACCCTAGTATATGGTAAATACTTAATAAATGCTTATTGACTGATGACTATACCTCTTTCTCTCTGAGCCTGTTTCCTTATCCACAAAATGAAGCGATTGGACCAGATAGTTTCCAGCTTCAACATTTTATAAATTAGAGCTGGTAAGGTCAGTTATTCTAATCCCTTCAGTTTATAAAGAACCTCAGATTCAAAGAGATGAATCGATTTGCCAAATGTCATCTAGTAGCAGAGCCTGGATATAGATTTAGTTCATCTAACTCTACATCCCACACTTTTCCCACCATACCACAATTACAAAATATCGTTCCTATTATACAGTTGAGCAAACTGAGGCTCATAACAACATGATTTGTCCATGTCACAAAGGTTGAGGAAGCAAACCCCGATTTTTCTGATGCCAAATCTACTGTTCTTTCCAGTGTATTCCCCTCCTTCGAAGAGTACTCTATGAAAATGTAAATACTTCTGGAAAGAGAAACACCTTTGTTAAAGGACATTTTGAAGAAAAAAGTTCCAAGGGGTAGGAAAAAGGTAAAGATGTACTACAATGAAAAGCATTGGGCCAACAAGGACAAACTTCAGAATTGGTCTTGCTCTTGATTCTCCTTAGTTTTATAAGCTCTCAAAAAAAAGACACAATCCCCTCTTCTCCAACCTTGTTCCTTCCCCCATTCCAATTCCCCCACCCCCACCTTCATCCTTTTTCTCTTGCCACCCCCACTCCCAAAACAAGAGGGAAATTCTTCCCTCTCCCTTTCTCCCGGGGCTGGCAAGAATACAGCGTCCTTTCTGACTCCCTCGATTAGAGGCCTCATTAAGAACAGAGTTGGAAGTTGGACAAAAGAACTTCCCTGGCATTAAGATTTATGATTGTGAAGGGCAGTCATGGGGGAGAGAGGAGAGAAAAGGGAGGTATAACAATGAGCTTGATTCAGCCTTAAAGACAAGGCTTTGGAGGGAAGGGAAGGAGAGAGCAGAGAGGCTCAGCCGGAGAGGACAGAACTCTCTGGATGGGGAACTCTTAGGGAGGGAAGGAGGAGTATATTTCCTGTATAGTAGAGTATATTTCCCGGCTTGGTGACTTCAAGATGGACCTGACCTGATTCAAGAACAAAGTGTCCTGTCCTAAACCTACACACACACACACACACACAAACACACACACACACACACACACACACACACACACACACACACACACCCAGGAAACTTCTGCTTACTATTTTAGGAACAAGCAGCCAATTCAAAGGAAGAGTGACAAAAGGAGTAACTAGCAATACTGTACACTTTAAATTATAAAATACAAGAACATTTGTCATCGTGAGGTGTGGTAGCACACACCTGTAATATCTGTAACCGGGGAGGCTAAAGCTCGGATTATCTCCTGAGCTTCAGAAACCTAAGAGTTTAACCTAGGGCTCATCTTCAACCAATCAATCAACATTTTTTTAAAGTGCCTACTATGTGCCACATATTATGCTAAGTCTTGGACTCATGTAAGTGAATGTCCCAAAACAATAAACATTAAACAGAATTATAAAATAAACTGCTTAGTCACAGAATCTGGAGTTAGAAGCCACTTAGTCTAACTCAATTCACACCTGACTAAAATTCTCCTCTGAAATATCCCAGTGGAGTGATCATAGTAGTTTCTATCTAATGACCCCCAGTAAGGAAGAACCTACTATATCAAGAGACAATCAAATACATTTTGGGAAGCTTTTACTTATGTCAAGCCTCAGTCTCCTACTTTTTTTTTTTTTTTTGGTTGTTGTTTCTAGCCTAGTTCTGCTCTATGAAGCTAAGAAGAATAAATCTAGTCCCTCTTTCAAATGTTAGCTCTTCAACTATCTGAACAGAGCCATCATATTCCTTAATCCCACAATTCCCAGTCTTAGCAAGACTTTTTATAACCCTGATGAACTTCTTCTATGCATTCTTCAGCTTTTTAATATTCTTTCTTTTCTTCCTTTCTTTTTTCTTCTCTCCTTCCTTCCTTCCTTCCCTCCCTTTTTCTTCCTTCCTTCCTTCCTTCTTTTTTCCTTCCTTCCTTCCTTCTTCCTTCCTTCCTTCCTTCTTTTCTTCCTTCCTTCTTTCCTTTCTTCCTTCCTTTCCTCCTTCCTTCTTTCCTTTCTTCCTTCCTTCCTTCCTTTCCTCCTTCCTTCTTTCCTTTCATCCTTCTTCCTTCCTTTCTTCCTTCCTTCCTTCCTGCCTTTCCTCCTTCCTTCTTTTCTTTCCTCCTTCTTCCTTCCTTTCTTCCTTCCTTCCTTTCTTCTTGCTAATATTCTTCCCAAAATTCATAATGCAGAACAGAACATAGCATTCTAGATATTCTACCAAGTGACATTTACAGAGTTCTACACTTGAAATTCTTCCAATTCTAACATTCTATGACTTATTGCGTCTCATTTTCTGATTTCAAAATGAACATCTAGATAGCAAAGTCAGTAGAGTGAGGGTCTGGAGTGAGGAAGATTCATCTTCCTGACTTCAAATCTGGTCTCAGACACTTGTTGACTGGCTTACTCTCCCACAGAAGTAATAACATCAACATGATAAATATGCTCCTACCCTTGCTTCATTTTTGTTACTGTATCCTCAGGGTTAAGATTGCCTACTATGCTCTCCTTTTTAAAACATTGTAGATGTGGCTAGAGCAGCTAGGTGGCTCTGGAGTTAGTTCAAATCTTACTGGCTGTGTAACATGTGACCCTGTATAGCTAAGTCACTTACCCCCAATTTCCTCCCTAGATTTAGAGACAGATGACCTAGGTAAAAATCTTATTTTTTTCATTTACTACCCGTGTGGCAAACTTTGTTTGCCTGTTTCCTCATCTGTAAAATGAGCTGGAGAAGGAAATGGCAAACTACTCCAGTATCTTTGCCTCTCCCCCCCCCAAAAAAAAAAAAAAACTCAAAAAGATCACAAATTGTTGGATGTAACTGAAATAGCTGAATAATAATAATAACAAACTTTCAAAATGTTCTTGCCTATGTGATCTTTGATGTTGGCTTTATTCTCCTCTGTTTACAGATTTAGAAACATGAAGATATTGTGAGACATAGTGATCTGCCCAAGATCACAAAGCTTTTGAGTGGCAGTCGGGATGCTCTACCACCTTTAAGTTTTTAGTGTCTTAGAACTGAAAGCTGCCACAGATATCAGAGTTGAATCTTTAGCTTGTTCTAAGAGCATCTCAAAAAAGGTCTCTGTGCATCTTAGTCCAAACCATACCATGTTTCTATTAGCCAAATAGACATGCTTCAAGGTGACAGAGAAAGGGTTAACTTGTTTCTTACCCAGGAAAAGGTAGATTCCCAAATAGGCAGGATTTAGGGATTGGGGGAATCCCCTGGGCAGTGAGAGCAGGGGCCTTGAAAGAGAAAGAGGCAGACATTGTTGGCTGGCTCTTTCTAGCTGGCCCAAAGCCACCAGATGTCTCAAACCACATGAAAGGCAAGGCGGGGGACTTAGGAAAGGAAATAAAAGTTTTCCCTTGTTCAGAGAGCTGACAAGGGCTGAAGAGTCAGTCTGTGAAACTTGAGCAAAAGCTTTTCATGTGTGTTTATGGGACAGGCTCAGCCACTGGGAATCAGGATTCCTGGGAAGCAACACTTTGCCCCAAGAATCTTTATGTTGGTAAATGAGCTGCACCTCAAGCTTGTCAGACACAGACAAAATTGTCTCTCCTCTCTATCTCTGCAGGAAAGTAAGAACTACATTTGCTATCAAAGGACCTGAGTTCTAATTCTAACTGTGCTATCCATTATCTATGTGACCTTATCTTGACTTTACCTCTCTGCAAAATAAAGCCAGTAATCTTTATGGTTCCTTCCAAATCTAAATCACGTGATCCAAGAATACTTCATAATACTTCTGTTGACTTCTCAAGATGACCCAAGAGACCAAGACAACTAGGTAGGTCATCATGGCTATACAAGTTGAATCACAATGTCCACAAGTTACATTATGTTCCTTTCCTGACATACAGGAAGTACTTAACATGATTGGGGCAAGGGTGGTAGAAGGTGGGATTGACTTTATCAGCCTCCAAGAAAGTCAGCCTTGTGCAGAAGCTGAAATAGACTGAAAATAGAGATGTCATTCAGGATATGCTCTTATATTCAACTCCCTAAAAAGAATTAGCCTGCTAATCATTTGTTCAAGATGCTGCATACCCACTCCATGGTCTAGCCAATTGCCTTTATTGTTGTGTCTACAACATAACATCACATTATCTGCTTCCATTCCTTTGGATAGTCAGTCTTCCATGGCTGGAATGTGTTCTTCCTTCCTCCCTATATATTGCAAACTCTAGTTTTCTTCAAAATTCAGCTCAAGTACTATTCCTTTCATGAAGTCTTCCTAATTTCCTTCAGCAGCTAGTTTCTACCCCTATGAAATTGTTTCGTATTAATATATTACAATGTAAGTAGTTCTATGTGTATGTGTACTTGGATGCCTAATAAGTACATTTCCCATAAGAGAATATAAGCTCCTTGAATGCAGAAACCATTTCATTTTTATCTTTGTAACCTCAGTGTTCAGCATCACTAGAAGCACTTAATAAATACTTGTTGATTAGTTATTTTGCTCATAAATTCATAGCCTGGACAAATTATGTCCTAGGATTTAATTCTTTCCCCCAGAAGAAAGAATAGATTTGTAAGCTTCTTGCCTGAGGTAAGATGGTTGTCTTAGTCAGAAGAAGTTAGGTCTGATGCTCTGATGCTCTGAAAGCTTATTTCAGAATGTAATCTCCCTGAAGACAGGAGCTGTCTGGCTTACTTTTATTTGTATTTGTATTCACAGAACTTACCATAGTACCTGTTATATACTAAGCCCTTAATAAGTAAAAATCTCTCTGTTCTCTCAACTGTCTATCTGTCTCTATCTATCTATCTATCTATCTATCTATCTATCTATCTATCTATCTATTATCTATCAATTTCACTGGGACTCTGATCTATATATTTTCCGAGTCCTAATTGACCTCTTTAGTTACCAGAATTGGAGCATAGCATTCTTATGCTCATGACAAGGTTGGTAAGTTGCATCTTGAGCTTCTACTTCCCATTAGAGATCCTGAGTCTGTATCTTAGAGTATATGCCACTTGATTTATCACAAAATTATTACCTAGGTGCCACAGTGAGCAGAATTCTAGAGCATACATACCACTGGAGTGGTCTGGCTTTTGGCCAGTCTTTCTGGGAAGTAAGTTTCCTTATGGGGTAGAGTCTGTATCTTGACACAGGAGGTAAAACTATAATCATCATGATAAATGACAGCGACAGTTACTATTATTATTATTACTACTACTTTAAGTTTATAGGATGTTTATATTTTGCAAAGCACTTTCATATCCATTATCTCTTTTGAACCCCTTCACACTCCTGTGAAGAAAGTAGGGCAAGTTTTATTATCTCTAAAATGGAAAAACCTTGACTTTGAGAGGCCAAGAGACCTTCCCATGGCTTCATATCCACAATAGCAGTTTGCACTAACAAAACCATTTCTAGAACACTTTATTTCAGGTAACAAAACACCTTTTTCAGAACAATTGTGGAAGGGTGGACAGTCAAGTATGAAGAAAACAAGAAATATAAAATGACTTGTTCAGTGTCAAAGGACTAGCCAATAGTCTAGTCAGATCTTCACATCTACAAAATGAGGGGATAAGAGTAGGATGTCCTTTTTAGCTCTAAATTCTGTGGTTATAGATGACATAGATCTGATTTTCCTGCCTAGAATTTTAATACAGAAAGCCACAGCCCAAATTGTAGCAAAGAGTGAAAATTTGCCAACAAGTCTACCAGCATTTTTTCATATCCAAGACTCAGACTCAGTGTCAGGTCAAGGAAAAGAAGGATTTCTATCTCACCTGGATGGTTTTTTTTTTTTTTTTAATTATGGCTTCTGAGATTGAGTTAGCCAATAGAAAAACCCCTTCTATCTCTACATCAAAAGATCATATTTCTTGAGGCCATCTAGTATACCCCTCTGATTTTGCAGATAAAGAAACTGAGGTGCAAAGAGTTTAAGTCACACATATAGTAAGGATCAAAGGGAATGACAGAAACTCAGGTTTCTCTGGCTACTTTTCTTTATACTATGATGCTTCTCTTAAGATTGAACATATCTTTGGAAATCCTTAAGTATCAGAATTTTATATGAATTAGAGAAAAGGGATTGGGATTTTAAGCCATAAAACCTAGGTTTGGATTCTGATTCTGCTATAAACCAGATCTGGTGCAAGTCACTTAATGCATTCCCCTCCCCTGGCTCTCTTTTTTTCTCATTTGCAAAATGGCCAACTTTATGCAGATGATCTTTAAGGTCCTTTCCAGTCTAAATCCCATTAAGCAATTACATTCTCTCTTTTTGCTCTCCAATCTGGAAGAAAGGATTAAGCTTTGGGCAGCAGGGGAAGAGAGATGGAAACTCAATCTTCCCATCCCAAATTTCCCCTTCTAAGAATGATTACTCAGAAATTTAGCTGACCCAATAGGAAGCTTTTAGAACCTAAATCCACACCCTTATTCAACCTTACTTCCCTCTGTTCCCTTGTACATTGGAGTCTTTGCTTTTCCTCAAAGACATTATCTTTCATTCCCTCCCATAAAGCATCCATTCTTGCTCCTCTCAAAAAAAATGATCTTCTGTATCCTCCCCAAGCATCCAATTCTTACCCACTCTTTGGGACCCAGCTCCAGTGTTACCCCTTCCATGAAGCCCTTTCTTTCCTGAATATTCCAGCTGACAATGCACTGATCTTCTCCTTAGAATTATCAGGATACAGTTTAGCACTTCTGTAATCCCTTGTATCGTTTCCTGTTATATATTTATTAGTTATATTTCCGGAACAATATTGCAAGTTCCTCAAGGTCAGGGACTGTGTCTTCTTTTTCAGCCTTGCATCCCCCACAGCACTGGGCACATAAGAAGTGCTTAATATATCATACAATCACAGAATGTTCAGATTAAAAAGAACCCTGGAGGTCCACTCACCCGAGCCCTCCATTCCACAGGAAAGGCACCTGGGAAGACAGCTCAGAGGAAGAGCCTTGGTCAAGGTCACAAAGCTAGTCTGACACATTGGTGGCAGGTAATGAATGTGCACACACACACAGGGCTGACCATAGTTAAACATGGAGGTGAAGATTCCTGAGGAGAAGAATTTTTAAATGCTAGTTCTAATTTGTATGGACAATTTCCTATTTCCCGGAGAAGACAAGCCATTCCATGTGAAAACCTTTTAACTCTTTTTGTTCATGCTTCAAACCTTTTGGTACCATCATCTCCATGTGTCCTCCTTCCCTTTGGTCAGAGAAGATGGTCATGCTATAACTGACTAAAGCCATTGGATAATACCTATATATGACTTGCTCTTGATCAGCATCCTTGATCCAATTGCCTTCTGCAGGACTTTATTTTACTTCATTTCCTCTCTCTCACACCAACCTTGATCTCTTTTGTACCAATTACTTTCTTCCTAGCTGCCTACAAATGTGCCCAGTTCTGCTCAGTCCTGAAAAAGACTTCCTTTGACTTCTCAATGTGGTATCGTGTCTTGTTAGGAAATTCTACCTGAGATACTTGCTGTGTGACCCTGGGTAAGTCACTTAATGCCTGTGGGCCTGAGTTTCCCATCTGCAGAATGAAAATGTTAGATTTATTCATCTCTGAGATCCCTTTCAGCTCTAAATCTGTGATTTTATGATTCCGCTATCATCCCACATCTTTCTAAAAAATGTTCTGAAAGTTTTCTATATTCTATGCTTTCACTCTATCACTCTTTCTTCAGTCTCTTGTCATTGGGTTTCTATTCTTCCTCTTTTACTGATTTTGCTCTCTCTAAAGTCATCACTGATCTCTTAATGGTAGAAGAAGAATGTGAATTCACATCCAATATAAGCTACAAGGAACCCCATTTCTTTGGGTCCAGTGCTACAGTTCCCCTCCACCGTTAAAGCCAGATTTCAGCTTTTTCTGTGGAGTGGACAAGAAACATAGAGAGGAAAATGAAGAGTTGTAGGAATCTGCAGTTCCCCTGGCCTCAGATCTAAACAACATATAATTCTTTTTTAAAGTCCCTTGTTTGGGAATTATGAGGAAAGGATGAATATTGTTCTTGAATGGCCAAGGGGACGTTCCTGCTGTAATGAAACACTGTTTCTGTTTAAAGAAAGCAGCAGAGAGCAGCTTATAATGGCCTTTTGGCTGATGCCAGAACAAGACTGACAACAAATTGTGTCCCTGCTGTACTAGTTCCAAATGTTTGTTGATTATTTCCAGTTACAGAGAACTACAGAGGCAACCCAACATTTCCTTACCATTCATCCTAGAATAGTACAGAACTGTGGCAACAAGTAAGCTCTGGGCCCCCAGGGCTTCTAAAGGGTGGCATTTATTTGATATGGAGCAAATTGCTTACCAGGTGCAATGGGAGGGCTCCAAAAGGCACCCTACCTATACAAGTCTTCTCTGTCAGCCTGACATTGAGCTGGAAATGATTGATATCAGTTCAGACAGCTAAAAAGTAATGGCTTGTACAGTCTCAGAAGTCGTTTAGTATCTCCTCCTACGAATAAAAATCAGTAAGTCGTGAGAAAGCTTGTCATAGTCATATGGTGACCTCGTGGCAGAGGAAGGACTAGGAGCCAGATTTCTTAATCGACACTAAATCTGTGAGACTTCTCACCTCTGTATAATTCCTTGGGTTGAGGCAGGGAGTTTCTTAATCTGTAAAATGATAATAAAATCATATGTTTCACAGGATTGCTATGAGGATTAAATGAGATAACATAGAAAAATTCTTTTCAAACCTTAAAGTGCAATATACGTTAGCTGCTGTTGTTATTGTTGTTATATGAATGTTGATTAAAGTATTATAAATATTCACTTCAGCAGTTCTCTGCAAGGGAAGGATAAGATTTTGAAGGGAATAGAATTAAGAAGGGTCTGATATTTGCATGGAGAAATGAAAGGGGAGCTGAGCAGGAGAGCTTGAGATACAGGAGAAGGGTTAGGGGGAGAAAAATGCTTTGAAGCACATAGAAGGATTGAATAATGAGTGATATAAACAAGTCCAGGAAGCTATTCCTTACTGCTCAGTTTATGGTATCTGAGCATTAGAATTTGAAACATTAAACAAGGAATTTAGAATCATAAAATCACATATCTTGTAAACTGAAAGGACTTTTCAAACCCTCTAGTCAGATGTGCCATTTTATAGCATGGTCAGTTTTCCTGTTTAGGAAATCTTTGACTCCTTGACATTTTGCAAAATACTAGTGAACATCATTGGCTATGCAGACAAATGCTACGTTCAAATTTGATCCCTGATACTTACTACCTTAGGTAAATCACTTAATTCCTTAGGATTTCTGTTTTTTGCTATAAAACTAGAAGACTGAATTAAATGACCTCTGAATTCTCTTCAAGCTCAAAATCTACAATCTTACGACCTAATAACCATCATTACTTGACTGAGGAAGTAGGCTGATGGCAAGATTGCCTGGGAATGGCTGAATGACTAGATGGTATGTGGCGGTCAGGTCCTCATGGTCTGGTGCCTGTAGCTAGCTAGTAGACAGAATGATTTAGGTGAACTAGTTTGCACTCACTCAATCACCAAGTCAACTGACCTGAGATTTAGCAAGGCAGCTTCAAAGCTGCATGGACTAACTTCCTGGGAGTGTGGATCTGGGAGATCCGGAGTTCAGAGGGAAAAAAAACAACAATAACCAGGTTTGGTATGGAATGAGCTGGACGAGGTGAGGAGCAGCAGGGTAGTAGCAGCAGGCAGATGGCAACATGAACTGGATAAGTGTTATGGATAAATTCTATGATTGGAATGGATGTGAACAGGAAGCAATTTTATCTTAGAACCCTGTATATTGATCTCTCTATTGTCCTGTGGGTTTTATAGATTTTAATCTGGAATTGTTGTATTGTTGTTTGTTAAACTAGATCTGTTGCTCAAAAAAGGCATATCAGGAGAGACCACCTGGTTTATCTTTTTTATTAAACTTGCCTAGTATTTCTCTTCTCTCCCCTACTTTTTTGAGGGTGAGATGTTTGCGTTTTCTTTTCTCTTTTTAAATCTATCACTTTGCTTTTATTTTAAAATTTCTTTTTCTGTTGTTAATTTACTATTTATTTTATAAATTTTGACAGATTCTTATAAGGCAATGTAAACCCAGAGAAAAGTACACCGAACATTTAGTGTTGGGGATGAGTATAATACCCAGGCCATACAGCTACAGGAAATCTGAACCTTCAGAAGTTACCATTAATTTGGGGAATACCTAAGAACCAGCACTGATCCCATATAAAAGAATTTATTCACAGCTGTAGACTCCCTGGGGAAGAAGTATGCTAAGGCAGGTATTCAAAAAAGAGGGCTTGGATATTTGTTTTTCTACCTGTGCAATCTTTAGCAAATCACTTAACTTGAGTCTCAGTCATCTCATCTATAAAAGAAGAGGATTAGATTATATGACTCCTAATGTCCTTTTTGCTTTAAATCTGTGATCCCAAGATCCTACGATCTTAATGATGATGGTTGAGTCATAGCATTCTGTGTTTACTTGAATGGTTCTGCCTGCCACTGATATGAATTCCCTCAGACTTGTCTATAAAAGGAAACAGATTTGTTGAGGATCTGGAGAGAGAGCCAGAATTTAAACATATGAGCACTGAAATAGATAATAGTTTCAGGACTGGGGTGGGGGATATAACCAGTATAAATATAAAGTTCCAAAAATGGAAGCTGTAGAGAGAAGATACCAAGTGGCTCTGGAAAAGAAGGAACTCCAAGACACCAGAGACAATAACATATAGTAGAAACTTATTTCTCTCCAATTCATATCCCTTTCCTGCCAGCTGTGGTCAGGCAAAGCAAGTTTAATGCCACTTACATATGACATGAACTAAATTGAATTTTTCTCAACTTAAACAGGGAAGCTCCCTCCCCATATCACCTTTCCTCAGACATACTTAGAAGAACATGACCCAGAACATATTACTATTCACCTGAAAGTTAATGTTAGCTCCTTAATTCCAACACCTATTTCACAAATGTGAGCTTTAGGACTAGGCAAGAGTATGTAGATGGATCACTGCAGTCCTTCTCCACTCTTTGAGGTGCAACCCATGTTCTACCACTAGTGATAAGTCAATAGCATCTTCAGCACATTTTTAAAAAATAAATGAAGTAGGGGTAGCTAGGTGGCACAGTGGATAAATTACCAGCCCTGAAGTCAGGAGGACTGAGTTCAGATCTGGTCTCAGACACTTAACATGTCCTAACTGTGTGATTCTGGGCAAATCACTTAATCCCAATTGCCTCAACAAAATAATAATAATAAAATAAATGAAATACTATTGAATTTCCAGATCAATAGATTCTCTCCATATGTAGAACTAGTTAATCAATTTTACAGAAAGGCACTGAAGCACTATTATGAAATCTGGAAATGATAGAAAATTGGAAAGTTATTGAACCAGGATGCAAAATGATCTTGACACAAAAATGGATTGAAATAAAGCAAAGTGAAACTTAACAGAGATAACTACAAAGTCCTACATTTAGTTTTCAAAAAATAACTACATAAGTACACTATTGGAGAAACTTGGTTTGCTAAGAGATAATAGGAAAAAGATTTGTGGGTTTTAATGGACTATCAGATCAACATGAGTAAACAGAATGATGCAAATTTGCAAAGAAGAAAGGATTGGAGGAACAAAAGGGAAAAGGGAGGGAAGGATGGAGGGAGAAAGGGAAGAAAACAGGAAGAGAGAGAGAGAGGGAGTACTCACTCTTAAGCAGTACTGGTAAAGGCATAGTGTCCATATAAAGGAAGATAACTGTACTACGCCATCCAGTAAAACACAGGTCAGATCTAATTGTATTAATTCTTGTTACTACAAAGGAATGTTGACTGAAGTGTGTCCAGCTGATGGTAAACAGAATATTAAGAAGTATGCAAATCATATTATCAGAGGATTGGTTTGTGGAATTGGGAGTGTTTAACCTAGAGAAGACAAAACTGGTCTTGGGAGATGAATGGTGCCAGGAGAGACATGATTAATGTTTTCACATATTTGAGAAGATTCCATGTGGAAGGAATACATTTATTCTGTTTTGCCCTACAAGGACAAAATTAAAACCAAAGGGTAAAAATTAGAGAAAAGCAGATTTTAGTTCAGTACAGAAAACTTTCCAACAATTAGAAGTATGTAAACGGAATGAGTAAAATCACACAATCAACAAGCTTTTATCAAACAGTTAACAATTTATGAAGGACTGAAGATACAAAGACAAAAGCAAAACACCTTCTGCCCTCAAGGAACTTGCTTTTTAACAGGGAAAATGGCAATACATGTATGAGACATTCAAAGCAGACATAAAGTAGCCATGGATGGGAAGAAACTAGCAGATGAGTAAATATGAAAAGATATCAAAGGTGATAGAATTCATTCTTGAAAAACATCAGGATATTTAAGTGGGTAGAGGAATAACGTTTCAGGAATGAGTGACAATCAGTTCAATCAGTGAAGAGACAAGTAATTCAATGTCATGTCTGAAGACTAGTAAGTCAGTCATGATTGGACCCTACAGTTAATGAAGAATAACAAGAAAGAAGACTGAAGAGGTAGAAAGGGATCGGATAGTAAGTGAATGCCAAGCAGAGAAGTTTACATTTGTTCCTAGAAGAACAAGAAACCATTGGAGTTTATTGAGGGGCAAGATCAACATGGTCAGATTTGTGCTTTAGAAAAAATCTCTTTGGCAGTTATGTTGGTTCAGTTGGGATGGGAGAGAAGATACATCAGGGCACAAACAGGGGTCCAGATGAGACATTATAAGGATACAAACTAAGGGTGGCTGTGTGAATGGAGAACAGAGGCATATGGGAGACCTATTGTGGAGATGGAAACACAAGATCTGCTACCTAATTGTCTATGTGAAGTGAATGAGAGTAATGAGTCAGGGTTGAAAACCTGCATGATTGAAAGAATAGTGATGTCCTCAACAGTTATGGAGAAGCTCAGAAAAAAAATGTATTTTTGTGGGAGGAAAAAAAAGAGGAGACTTGACCTGGATTTGAATTCTGGTTCTTATTAAGTGATATTGAGCAAATCACTTCAACTTGAAGCTGCTTCTTTATGGTAAAAAAAAATCCACAACTTCATGAATTTTCACCCCATACCTAGAATGTCCTCCATCTGACAAGAGTGAACCCTGAAACTAGATTTGGGGTTTCAGACTCTCCCATGGGAAAAAGCATACTTTCCCAGACAAGCCCTTCCCAAGTTAAGCAACGCCATTCAATTGGAGATCTTGGTCAAATCACCCTCCATTGATCTTTTGGGGGGTGGCCTGGATCCCCTTGGAAATTCCAGATTCTGGGGGAAAAAAGCCTTCAAAATGATTTCATTCAATTGGAGATCTTGGTCTGATAATCAGCTCAAACTGCCCCCACAACCCCTAGGCCAAGATTTACCCATAAAACAGGGGTCTGTTAACACACTCTTTACAAAATTCCTCTTTAGGAATTTGCCTGCTAAGGGAGTTCCTTCTTAGTGAACAATAAATTTTCCTTTTCTGCCATTCAGACTTTTCACTTATTGAATTCTTTCAAGTTGGACCTGTGCATCACCCAGAGGGGATTCTCACACCTTAATTCTCACCACTAGAACCACATCACATCCTTATCTCTGCCTCCTAACTGACTTTAAACTAAAACTCCATCTTCCACAAGAAGCCTTTACTGATTTCCTTAATTACTTTTCTCTGTCAATTATCTCTAATGTAGTCTGTCTACACTCTTTTTTTGGGGAAAAACATGGGGAGAGGGGTCTAAAATTATTTTTAAAGTCTCTTTTTCAAAACCTAACATGTGGCTGATGAGGAGTTGTAAATCCAGCCCTGAATTACTTCATTTTTTGTTCCTCATAGGCGAGTTTGATCGTATTTTCAGCTTGTGTGGTCTTGGCTTCTCTGTTCGCAGAGAAGGGGCTCTCATTCCCTAAACTCATAGCCCAGTGCCTGCCATAGAGACCCAGAGTGGAATGACTAACAGCAGAATCCAGGGACAACAGTATTATAGAACAAAGCCCTGCTTGTTGCTTGCCAAGATCCCAGAGGCAGCCAGAAATCTGCAGCCTATGCCAGGGTACAAGAGATCAGAAGAAAGAACTGTTGCAGTACCCAATTTAAGTGGAGACATGTATCTATTACTTGACCAAGGTCTTCCCTAGATACCTTATTGGTGGGGAATTTAGGCTCTTGAAAACAATGTCAGCAGACACATCTTCTGAGCTGTGCTACCAAATGGTGAAATTTGAGGATCATAAAAAATTAGGAAAACTGTTTACTAGGGCTTAGAAGGTTAGCATCTGTTTCTGCACTAAGAGAACTATAGTGCTCATCTTTTCCCTCATTAGAATGTAAACTCTCAAAAGGAAGCACTGGTCCTTAGTCTTTAGATTGTTCAGTGGAATAGATCACTGGACTTTGAGTCAGGAAGATTTAAGTTCAAATACAGACTCAAATATTTAATAACTGCTTGATGCCAGACAAGCCACTTAACCGTCCTTTTCCTCAGTTTCCTCATCTATAATATACAAATAATAATAGAACATACCTCTCAGGATTGTTGTCAGGATCAAATAAAATAATATATGTAAAGTACTCTGCAAATCTTAAAAGCATTTACAAATACTTAAAGCTATATACATGTTATTGTTATTATTATTGTTATTTATTATCATTTGCTATTGTATTTGTATTCCAGAGACTTAGCACAATGTAGGCATATAGGAAGTCCTTAATAAATGCTTTTCATTCACTCAAATGGTTGTGTATATACATATGTATATGTATATATAATTTAAGTTGAAAGCATAATAAATATAACAGAAAAGTAATTAGCAAATTTAGAAATATGGATTCACTTTATATTAAATAACATCCTCTACTTTTAGGTATCTTATTCTGCACAGGCAGCTACTGACTGGTCTAGATCCCATTTAGGAAATATAGAATGAGTTAAATTTAAATTGCTTAGTGTAGATACAAATGTATTTTCATTAAATAATGGTCTTTAGCGAAAAGGGGTCAGAGATTTAAGAGCTAGAAAGTACAGTAGATGCTTTATTTAAAGATGGGAAACTCTGAAGAAAGTCCAAAACAAAGAAATGATTTGTCTGAGATTGGGTTTTGACTGAAAACCGAAGACTTTTTCCAATGTACCATGTTGCCTCTTGCCTCACAATGAGGATGATCTCAAATTCTCAATTTGGTCTGGAGATCTATTATACTGTTAACTCTGATATTTGCTAACTTCTCTATGTATTTGTATCCTTACTTTCACATTGTTTATGATATGATAGAAAGGGCAGTCGATTTGGAGTCAAAGGGCCTAGATTTAAATCTCTCTTCTGTCCCTTTACCTTTGTGGCAGGTGTTCAAGAAAGCTTTTGCTAAGAATTAAAGGAAAAAAGTATACAATTATCAACAGACATAGAGTTAGAGAATGATTAAACTGAGAGAATGATTTCTCGGTTTTAAAAAACTGAACCAACATAACTGCCAAAGAGATTCCTGATTTGGAAACTCCAAGGTTTAGATAAACTCAGTTCACCAAAGAAGATTATCACTTCTTTATAAATTCAATGCTTAGATTTTGTGGGTTGGGTTTTTTTTTTTTTTTTTGTAGTTTGTTTGTTTTATTTTGTTTTTTGAGACACTTGAGATTAAGTGGCTTGCCAAGGATCACATAGCTAGTAAGTATCTGAGGTGGATTTGAACTCAGGTCCTCCAGATTTCAAGCCCAGAATTCTAGCTTACTGTGCCACCTAACCGACCTCAATTTCTATGCTTAGAAACTTGCACTGAGATATTGAGGGTTACTCATATTCCAGAAGGAGGTTGTGAATCTGGTCTTCTTAAATCCAAGGCCAGTCCCTAACTACTCTGCCATTCAATTTAATATAAGGAAGGACCAATTTATAAGAACTGGAATGTCCTATATTGTATGCCTTATGAGACAGTGCATGCTTAATCACAGAAAATACTCAAGCAGAGATATTTTTCAGGTATCTTGTAATAATGATTAATAACTCACATTTACATAGTACTAAGAAGCTTCCAAAATGTTTTCCCCATGGTAATTCCTTTGAAGCGGCACTAAACTAACTACCTGATTTTTTCAAATGAGAATGCAGAGGCACAAAAATGTTATGGTTGAGTCAACAGGTAGCAAATGTCAGGAATGAGACTTGAACCCTGGTCTTCCTATTTCAAAGCCAATGTTCTCTCCATTTCCACATCATGACTGCAAGGAAAACTATTGCTGTGGTTAAGATTTTGGCCTAAAGCAGGGATTATTAAGCATTTTGTATCCTGAGCCTTTTTAATAGTCTGGCAAAGCCTATGAACCTCTTCTCAGAATAGTGTTTTTAATTGCATAAAGTAAAATTTGTAGGATTACAAAGAAAAGCAAATAACAATTACCAAAATGTTTTCCTATTCAAGTTCACAGAAATCTACTCATAGCCCTTAGGCTAATAATACTCAAACTAGAGTATAGGAATATAGGACTTTCCCTCTGGTTATGTACCACATAGAAAAAGTGATTTTCTGCAGCTCTCCTTCTCTTCTTTGCAGAGATAGGGGACTATGAGTATGAAATATTACATACAGAATACTTTCAGTCTTAGTTGATGTATTGTTGGTTTTGCTGAACTACTTTCTTTTTTTTCTTTTATATTCTCTTACAAAGAATGGTTTGCTGAATAAGGGAAAAGAAAGGATTTTTTCCAATTGGTCCTTGTATTTCATGGTTTCTAATTCCTTGATTCCCTCATCTATAAGATAAAAATGTAGCTTAGATGACCTTTAAGGTTTCTTCTTGCATGAATTCCATGGTCCTACCATCTACCATCCTGGTTGTCTTTCTCAGGGTGTCCTTATGGATATCTAGTTTGTCAATATTCTTCCTTAAATGTTTGGAGCCAAACACAATACTCCAGGTGTGGTGGGATCAGGAAAGAATACTATAAGATTATCATTCCCATGATTCTAGAAGCCATGTTTCTAGTGCAACCTAAAAGCACATTCACTGTTTTGTTTTGTTTTTTGGTTGCTATGTCTTATGTTTAATTCACTGCTATAGTTCATGAAAATAAATCAGTTATCTCTCTCAGATATATTTGCATGCATAGACATATATTAATATAAAATTATAAGTAGTTGGTATAATAGAAAGAACATAAGACTTGAAATTGGAAGCTCAAAATGTATATCCAAGCTTACTAGTCATATAATGGATAAATCACTAAACCTCAGTTATTTCATCTATAAAATGGGGATGGTGACAAAGGATATGAATAGGTAGTTTTCAAAGGAAAAAATCAAAACTATCAAAAGTCATATAAAATGCTCTAAATCACTAATTTAGAGAAATAAAAATTAAAATAACTCTGAGGTACCACCTCACACCCATCAGATTGACTAATATGACAGAAAAGGAAAATTACAGATGCTGGAAAGGAGGTGCAAAAATAGATACATGAATGCATTGTTGGTGGAATTGTGGACTATTTTAGAGAACCATTTGGAAACATATCCAAAGGTCATAAAAGTGTACATATACACCCTTTGGAACCAGCAATATTAGGTCTTTATCCCAAGGATGTTAAAAAAATAAAAGAAACCATATATAAAACATATTTGTGGTGGCAAAGAATTGAAAACTGGGGGATGACTGTTAATTGGGGAATGGCTTATCAAGTTATGGGATATAAATATGATAAAATATTACTTTGCTATAAGAAATGATGAAAGAGATGGCTTCAGAAAAATCTGAAAAGACTTCTATGAATTTATGGAAAGTAAAGTGAAAGAAATCAGGAGAATAAAAGCAGCAATTTTATGAAGATAATCAATTTTGAAAGGTTTAGTATGATAATCTTAACATGTGGGGGAGGAGAGAGAGAGAAGAAGAGAATTTGGAACCAAAAATAATTTTTTAAAAAGCAAAATTAAATAGGGACAGAGATCCTTGCAATTCCTGTTTCACATTACATAATTTTATTATGAAAAAGTTTATTGTAAATCAAAAGACTCTATGTAAGTGTGAGTTATTACTCTTTCCTGTTAAAAAGCTTTCAGGCATTGATGGAACTAGTGTGAGGTTTTGGGAATGAAGCAGGAAGGCCTTCCTAATACTTCTGAAATCATTCCAACTTTATGATCAATTGTTTCATCTATGCATCAGGCCACCCCTGAGTGAGAAACTACTTTGACAATTTGCTTTTGGCCTTTGTCTGGTTTCTTTGTCAAGGTGGAAACAACTTCTTCCTGTTGCAGCAAATAGTATGGACAGAAACTAAGCATTCAAAGTGGGGACTCAGCAGTTCTAAGCAGGAATAAAAAGAGCTCAACAGCTCCTTCAATAGGATAAATGTTTTCCTGTTCTGGTGTGACAAAAGATGGAGCAGGGCATCAAAGCCAATCTCAAAGAGGGACTGCACACTGATATAGAGCACCCTAGAGAGAAATGCATTAAAATGCAGCTAATGGAGAGCATATGGAGATAGCTATTAAGGCTCACCTAAGTAGATGACCTCACTTTAAAATTACCATTCTATTCATATAACCTGCAGACTTGAATTCAGAACTCCAGGTGGGGTCTCCTCATTCACCCCCTACCCTCCAAATCTCCAAATTCTGGTCATACTCAGCTCAAGCCCAACCTCTATGGCCAACTCCATTAAAAAGCAATTAGTCCTGAGTAACTGGAACTTAGAATTAGAGAATCAAACTTGGGATCGATTTGTTTTTCTCCATTTCCCTCTAATGGGAGTGAACCCTGAAACTAGGTTTGGGGTCTCAGACTCTTCCTTGGGAAAAAGCATATTTTCCCAGACAAGCCTTTCCCAACTTAATAAGGATCATTTAATTGGAGATCTTGGTCAAATTACCCTCCATTGATTGAACTTTTGGGGGTGGCCCAGATCCTCTTCAGGAAATTCCAGACTCTGGAAAAAAGCCTTCAAAATGATTTCATTCAATTGGAGATCTTGGACTGATAATCAGCTCAAACTGTCCCCCCAGTCCCCAGGCCAAGACATACCCATAAAATAGGGGTCTGTTAACACACTCTTTGCAAAATTCATCATTAGGAATTTGCCTGCTAAGAGAGCTTTTTAGTGAACAATAAAACTTTATTTTTGCCATAAATTTCAGAGTTTGGGAATTCTTTCTCATTTGGATCTGCATCTCCAAGCAGAAGGGATCTCTCCCCCTTATTCCGACACCTAAACGCCTCTATTTCTTTGACTTTCATCTTCCTCATCTATAAAATGAGATTCACAGATCTATAGTTGAGACTCAAAGGTTTTCTAGTCTAAGTCTTAACAAAATCATGAAACCAATCTTTGAAATTCCCTACAACCAGCTATCCAGTCTCTGCTTGACAACCTCTGATGATAGGAAACCCTCTACCTGCCAAAAGCAGCCCTTTCTATTTAGGAACTGTTCTCATTAGTAAGGAGATTTCCTCTGCCACATACATCTTTCTTACATTGAGTTGAATTCTTTCTCATTATAAGTAGAATCCAGTGATCCTATTCTTAACCTTTGTGACAATCCAAAAGACTAATCCTTCCTCCACAATTTCCAATATTCGTACTGATTCCCCTCCCCTTCATACTGCCTCAAGTCTTTTCTTCTCTGGGCTACAGATAGCCCCCAACTCCTTCCTGTTATCAGTCCATATCCCGTTTATTTTTGCCTAAGGTTGCATTGTATATGTGGGGAATAGTTGGGGGTAATATGTTGGTAAAGTCAGGAGATTAGGAGTTATAATCCCTGCCTTCTCTTTCCAATTTCCACAGTATATGTGCAAAGCTGATTAAAAACAAAACAAAACAAAACAAAAAAAAAACCAAACTCAGGAAAACTTTTTTTGCTATTAAGCTGGTGGAAGGTTCCCTCTGGGCTAAGACCTGGCTATGTAACACTCTGGATGGCAAGAGTTAGTTATTTCATCATCAGGATAAAGATTCAGTAGGATACACTGATAGTCTAAGGGTAGAAGTCTTCTTAGAATGTCACAGCTGGGGTGTTCTTCTTTTCTCCAAGAATTCTCCAGGAGAGTTTACTCCCTAGAATCACCTTATTCACTCAGGACCAAGGGGTGCCTGACTCTGAGACAATAATCATAGTGTCATTTGGTGATTATTTCCCCATCTTCCCTTGAGCAGTTGATTGGGCCATACAAGGAGCCTTGGAGAGAGGATAAACTGTAGACAGTAATGTATTTTGTTCACCTTCACTGATTAACTTATTGGAAAAAATTAACCCCATCATCTGCTTTAAGTCAGGGTGGGTTCTATAAACAGATGCCCCTGAATGGATCTTGCGCTTGCTTCTTAATTGTTAAAACCACATTGTAATAAATATCATAGGTAGCATGAAATTTCCAGTGATAATACTATTAGTATTTGTACTTTTTTTTACTCTAAATTTAATTTTTGTTACTATATTCTCAAAGTTGAGAAGAGTACTTACTATGCTCTACCTTTTAAAACAAAGTCAAATGTAGGGAATGCTAGATGGAGCAGTGGATAGAGCACTGGCCCTGGAGACGGGAATACCTGAGTTCAAATCCCATCTCAGATTCTTACTGGCTATGTGATATGTGACCCTGGGTAATATACACACAAAATAGATGCTTAATAAATATTTCTTAGTCACTCAATAGTCCAATCTGGTTGTAATTGGCCACTTAGGCCAAGCCTGCTTTGATCATGGTTTGAGCCCTGCTTGATTGCTTTGACCAGAAACTTTGATGGCGTTCCCCTCTTATTTATTTAGATTTTTTAAACTAGGTGAAAGAGAAGATTCTTTGCCTGGATTACTACCTAGCCTAAATCACTGAATAGATATGGCCTCAGTCAAACTGAGACCTGTTGAGCACCTTAGTTTAAAAAGGCCACGGTTTCTCATTTTATTGGGGCCACATCCAGTCATCTAGATCTATATTTGGCCACTAGACCCAGATGGTTCTGGTGAGGAGAGGGAGGCAGGGGACCTTGCCCAGCCTCCCTCACTTAAATCCAGTTCACTTACATGTCATGCATTACCTCCCTGATGTCATGATTCTCTTCAAGAACAAAGTACAAACACACAATATTAATTAGCTATTGTGTGCCAGGCTCTATACTAAGTGTTAGGGATTCATATATAATCCTCAAGGAATTTACAAACTAATAGGAAAAAAAAGAAGCTTGAAAAGCAAGTTGGGAGGGGAGGAAAGGGTTTATGGAAAGGGGTTGAATATTTAATTCAAATTCTTATATCACTCTTTCTTCTAAAATTAATTTCAGAGCCCTTTGGTTAGATATTGAGGGTACAAAGTAATACATAAGGAAACAGATTTTGATGTCTACCTTCAAGAAGATGATGTTTTAGTACAACTGACCATTTTCTCAAACCAATGTTTGAAGAATCCTTGGAGAGCTAGTTTGGCTTTGACATAGCTAAACCTATAAGAGGATAAATTACAGAGATTAGCATCCCTAACATCTTTCTAATTGTGCCAGGAAATTAAGTGATACATTAAAGAAATTAATTAAAATTAAAGTGAAATCTCACCAAACTCCCTATGGTGAAGGCTGGTAGATGTAAGATCAAACATACTTTCTGAAGGGAAATTCTTCTTTCCTCCATAATGATGCCCATAGCAATAGTTGTATAGATAGTGATCACAATTAAGCAACAGTTCCTAGGTAGGAAAGTTATAGGCCTTACATATGCCATATATATGTATCTATATATAGATATAGATATATATGTGTATGTGTGTGTATGGTAAAGGTAATGTGAGGATCACAAAATTTCCACCTGTCCCCCAAATACCTCCCATTCTGATTGTTATCACAATCTGAATTTCAAAGAAGGAAGGCACAGGGCAGGAAAGTAGAAGAGGAGTTAGACTTGGATTAGGAGGCACTTAGGTTGGAATCCTACCTCTAATATTTATAGATTTTATAACTATGGGAAAATAACTTCTCTGAGACTCAGTTTATCATCTGTAAAATAAGTTAATATCTGTTCGTATTATCTCCATATGGTCTTTGTATGTTCACATGCCAGCCTTGGAGCTAGAGATCTGGCTTCAAGTTCTGTTTTGGACATGTTAGCTGTGTGATTGTGGGCAGGTCTTTTAATCTTCAGCACTACAGACAATTCTCTAAGAATACAAATTTCAAATGAGTTGACTATTTTCATCAGTGGAGAAAATATCACACATCGATGTGTGTATTTTTTTACATCAATGAAATTACAAGTTCAGACCAAAACAAAACAAAAATAGCTCTTGTATTTATTTTACAGGTATAAGGAAGAAACCCACTAATCTGGGTGGTTTTCACCGAAAATCTTCATTTCCTTGGAGGATTTAGGGCCCATATCCATGAGTAATTGGGAGATAACCACTCATTGAGGAGACAATCTTTTTAGAAAAAGAGGATATGATCCAATCCGGATTGATTATACAATATGCCACGCCAGAGTTTTGGGTTTATCAAATCCAAGGGCAAGACTGGAGGAGAGATGGACCAAAGTTGGAAATAACAAGGAGCAAGTGAGAAATAACACACTGCAAAAGAACAGTTTGTTTCATACAACTTCTCTGTCAGAGAACAATCTTTAACAACATCAGGGTGGATATCCCAGGCAGAAATCCCTTCCCTACTACTCTCCTCCTACTTAAATCATATCCATCTTTCAGCATCTAACTCAGGTCCCACCTCTTGAGGATTATTCCTCTATTAATTATCTCCAGTTTGTCTTGTATATAGCTTGTTTGTGTATAGTGTACTGTCTTCCCCCATTATATTGTGAACCGAAAGTAGTCCCTGAAAATAAGAACTGGCTTTTGCTTTCTTTGTGCCTAACCGGCATTTAATAATTGACTCTCTCAGACCACACTAATCTTTTCCCTCCATTCTCCTTTGGACCAGCTATTGCCCATTTAGCACCTATATTGTGTGGTTCTAGATTTATATCTGCAGCTCTCAGAACAGAGCCTGGCACTTAGTAAATAATTAATAAACGATTGCTGACTAAGATAAGATTTATTGCTTTAAAACTGTGAGGCATCTTAAAGGTAATAGAATTCAACCTTCTCATTTTAGTGATAAGGAAAGGACACTTCAAAATGATGAAGTGACTTCCCCAGGGTCAAATTGCTAGTGAGTTTCTGAGGCTAGACTCAAATTCATGTCTTTCTGACTCAGAGTCTAGTGCTTTCCATTCCACCCCTACTCTTTATTTTATTTTTTGGTTTTTATTTTTTTCTACCCCTACTTTTTAGAAAGCATCTTTTAATAGGTGTATGTTTTCCTTCCCCAGCTCCAAGGCTCTTCATTCATTCAAAAAATTTCATTAGGAACCTGTGCCCTGCATTGTACTAAGCACTGGAGATACAAAAAGACACAAAAATAGTTCCTTCCCTCAAGGAGCTTGCAATTTAATGGAAGAGAAAATAAGCAAACAAATATATATGAAGAGAGCTATATATAGCATAAATGAGAAATAATTAAAAGAGGGAAAGCACAACTGCACAGTCCTGATTACATAACCTCCTCATAATAGACTGACTAGCAGGACTGATGTTAAAAGTCACCCCGCCATAGACTGGAATGCCATCTTGCATTTGCACACTTTATATACTTTATGTGATACTTCATACTTTATATGTGGTGATTCTCTCTGTGTAACCTTGGATAACATCATTTAACCTGTCTGGGCCTTATTTTTCCCATCTCTAAAATGAAGTAATTAGGGAATTCTGCTTCTCTAAACCCTTGATTCTAGGGTCCTCAAAGCAGGGGATATTTTATATTATTTTGATCCTTTCAGCAACTCTGTGAAGTTGGACATTAAAATTCTCTTATCCTCCTTTTAAAGATAAAGGAACTGAGATTCAGAGAGAAGAGTGCCTTGCCTGGGGTTACAAAACAATTTACAGTGCCCAGAAAATAGTAGGCACTTAATAAATGTTTATTGACTGACTGGTAGTCAGAGCTAAGGCTAAAAGACCAGTAATCTGACTCCCAGGCCTGTAGACTTTCCATCCTCAAGAACAATAGGTGCCAGCTGTATCTTTTGGCACCTGGCCACCTCCCAATTGATTATCTGGATGCCACACCAAACAAACCCTTGCTGAGCAGACCTGGCAGAGGGGGAGCAAGTCCTGACCTATTGAGCAGTTGCCCTGGGCCTTCCTCCCTGACCAAATAGAAACTGATGACACTCCCCTGGAAAGGCTGGGGTACTTTGTTCTAACTACCCCCTGGAATGCAGACTGTGGAAGTGAGGAATGCAGCTCTGGGTGTGATAGTGGGAAAGATAAAACAAGTTGTTGACTTTTCCGGAAACAAGTCTATGCATGCAGGAGTCCAGATAGGAACAGGGACAAAATACACCTTTGTAACCTGCACTTTGGCTGACACTATTAATAAATAGAACCCTACCCCACTTCCATCTTTCTGCAAGGGGCTAGGAGGTGCCAACTGAAAACTGGGGTGAGCTTCTTGTCTGTTATCCTTTCATATAAAGTAACAGCTTACATTTGCATAACTCTTTTGCCAATAATCATATGTAATAATAATGAGGATGATGAAGAGCTTACATATGTTTAAATATATATTTATATATAAATATGTAATATATAAAATGTTATATATATTTATTTCTACATATATGTGTGTGTGTATATATGTATATATATATATGTGATTTGTAAAATACTTTATATACTTTTCTTATTTGCTTCTTCCTTATTGTATACAAGTTTTAAGCTAGGGACTAAGAATACAAAGATGAAAAAATGACACAGCTTTTTCCCTTAGGAAACTAAGGTGGAAGAGAGCCTTATGACCAAAAATGTAGAATGTTCAAAGAGACATTAGAGACCATCTATTCTCCCTCTAATCATCTAATTCCCTCATTTTACAGATAAGGAAACTGAGGTCCAGGGACACTGGTCAAGGTAACAGCCACTCTGCATGGAAGGCAGGATTTTTATCATCTTCTACTCCAGAACTAGTGTTTTTTCCACTGTACATCACTGGGACACTTGGACTAGAAAGGGATTATATAATGATGTATAGATCGCTGATTGAGGTCAGAATGAAAGAGATACAGAAATCACAATGGTTCCTTGTTGGATTTGGCTTCCTAATCTACTAGCTCTGTCACTATTCTGTGACAGGATTACATCATTCATTTGAAGTCAAAGGTAAGCAACCTGACCTCTGAGTTGGGGAGGCACTTCAAGGACTAATTCATCCCCATTCTATTTTAAATGGGACCTATACTCCGTGCTCCCACTCCATAAGTGAGCAGAGATGTGATACCAGAATTCCTGCATCTATAATACATAGCCAGTCCTTAGAGAAGTCTGAGGGGGGACATAAAAGGAAGTATTCACAGCTAGTATTTATTTAGCTTTTTAAAGTCTATAATATTATTTTCTAACTTCGTTTGATCCTGACAACAGTTCTGGAAGTACTATTATTATCCCTATTTTATAGTTGAGGACACTGAAGCAATCATAGGTTAAGTAACCCAGAGTCACATAGCTAATAAGTTTCAGAGGTTGGATTTTAATTCAGGTTTTCCTGACTCCAGGTGTAGCACTCTATCCATTGAACCACTTTGCTCTCTACATTACAGGGGAAATGTGTTATTACCTTGCTTTACTTGCTCAAGAGAAGAATCAAGCTGTATATTAATAATAATAATAATAATATTTATATGGTACTTACTATGTGCCAGGCGCCTGCTAAGGACTTTAGAATGATTTCCTTTGATCCCCATAAGAACTTGGGTGATAGATGTTGTTATTAACCCCATTTAACAGATTGGTAACTGATTCAGACAAAGGGAAAGTGATTTTTCCTTTCAGAACAGGTGCAGCACTCTACTCACTGTACCATTTGGCTCTCTACTTTACAAAAGAAATGTGTTATTACCTTTCTTGGCTTGTTCAAAAGAAATTTCAAGCTCTACATCTTACAATTTCTAAGTCTGGATCATTTATTTCTATATTTAGAAAACTTCTAGGATTTAGAAAATTGATAGTGGATGTTTATTATTGTGAATTATCACTTTGTTATGAAATACTTTATTTGATAATACAGGTAAGAATAAAAATATAGAAAGCAACTTCCTAGTATCTGCTTCCATGAAGAATCAATTCCATCATACCAAGGTCAAGGATCAATCAGTACTCCTTGAAATTCAGGAGGCAAGGTCAACCAATGGGTGGGAGACAGAATTAAAATTCTGATTGAGTCCATCCACAAATACACACACACACACACACACACACACACACACACACACCCCTTTAGTGATATCATCCAGGAAAGACAAGTAGAACTGAGGGAAGAGTAACCATAACAAAGCTTGACACTTATTCAGTGTCAAAGCATGAGGAAGGGATATTTACTTCCCAAAAGCTGCAGAAAAGTAAAGAATGAAGACTGAGGAAAATCCATAAAATTTAGCATTTAAGAGATCATTGGTAATATTAGAAAGAGGCGTTTCTATAAAGAAGTGGGAAACAAAGCTAGACTTCACGAGATTGGGTTAAGACACTACAAAAGCCTGTTAACACAGATAGGTGATGGGGATCAGGTGCATGCACAGACACCATCAGCTGGCTAAGATGGTGTCATCCAATGGAATGCTCTAGGGACCTGCTTGGGAGAGATGCTGGGGATAATTGGAGCATACGTAGACACTCTGTTATTTGGGAAGACTCTATTTCCATTGGTCATATAACTGGAATTAGTGCAGTCGTAAAAACGTTCTGACAGCATCTGCTGTGACTTTTATTGTAATCAAATTAAAGGGTGCAGATGAGTCCTTCACTCAAACCATGAAGTAAAAGGGGAGATCTTTGGAGTCTCCTTTCCCCCTGAGGCCATGTGGTCCTCATAAATGGACCTCTTTTGTTGGCCTTTTTGTTTATTCTTTTTTCACTCTAGATGCAGAAAATAAAGTCTCCAATCTGGCCCAGAGTCAAGCCACAGCTGGGGGCCAGGTATTCGGCTTGGATGCAGCCAACTGAGCAGCTGAGGCTTTGAGGAGTTAGGGTTCCATAAAGCCAGACTACCAGAAGCTGTCACTGATGCCAAGGTTGAACATAAATTTAGTGGAACTAATGTTGATTAGGTAGGAACTGAGCTAAACTATGAGCCTAATTCCTGTTCGCTCCTCCCCACAGCAGACTTAGAAGTGTATGGATATTATGTCCCTGAAGTACTAGAAGTGTCTATATTCTTGTTTTTGCTATGTCTTTGAAGTAAATATCCTTTTTAAACTAATCTGATAATAAGAATAATAAATAAATAGCATGTATATAGCATTTACTATGTGCCAGTCACTATTTATAATTATTTTCTCCTTTGATTTTCATGATAACCCTGGGAGGTAAATGCTATTATATCCCCATTTTTCCATTGAGGAACTGAGTAAACAAAGGTTAGATGATTTGCCCAAAGTTACACAGCCAGTAAGTGTCTGAGGCCAGATTTTAACTCAAGTCTTCCTGACTCCAGACCCAGTACTCTATCCCTCATCCCACCTACCTGCCTGAAGCTAGAGTGCTAGCCACCTGGCCCTTAATAGTAGAGTGAATATGGGTGATAAGTTGATGACTGAGACTCTCCAACTCCTTCAGGATACTAAGGACTTGGGTAGAAGGGAGTCAAATGGAACAATCCTGTCCCCCAAAGAATGGGGCCAGAATTAGCCGTGTTATAATAGATCTATTGTTGACTAATAAAAATTATCACCCATTAATTTCGCAGTTCAAATAGAATTACCTCTAGTTAGTGCCAAAAAACACAAAAGTTTTAGAACAAAAGACAGATTTTTTTTTTTTTTTTTGGATAGGGAGCAGAAAGGAAAAGGTTTGAGCAAGGGTTGTTGCTTAAGAAGGGAGAGTGTGGGGCAAGAGACACTTGCCCAGAAAGATAGCAGGAGTGCACTGAGTCCCGGGAGGCAGAAGGAACAAAAAGGCCACAGAAAACAAACTTTGCCCAGTTTAAAATTTGGGAGGTGATCAGAAAGATCCCATTGCTCTGCCAAATATATATCCCAACAGGTTCATTTTTCTGTGCCAGGCGAGGCAAGGAAGGTTAAGGAGAGAGCTTCTCCCCTAGGAGGCACTAAGCTTAAGCTTCCTGAGACTGCTTTGGTGGCCCGGTCCTTGGGGACAGGAGAGGAAGAATAAAGATTGCTTTGAATCCAAAACAATCATGGCGACTTCTGACATTTCTGATCCTGGTTCCCATGGCTTTTGCTCTTTTCTCACTAAGTACCTTTCTGTTTCCATGCCCTAGGCATCCAAAAAGTCCATGGGCTGTGACCATTGTTTCCAAAGACCTAAAATACAAAGAGAAAGCAAGGCAGAGAAAGAGAGTGCCTGAAAGAATCCTACTGAATATTCCACAAAGACTCCTCCAGGGCCAAGGCTTCCATACAGAACGCTATTAGTGCCAAGGGAGTCGGGCTGCGTCCCAGAGCGCTGGCATCTGAGCACTGTGCTTTCCAGAGGGAGTGGGAGGAAACATTTTCTCATGCAGGCAACACTTGTCCCCATCCCTCCCTTCCATTCACCTCCCAGCTACATGATAAAACTACTCATGATCATTAGTGCCCTTCCCTGCAGTCTGCCCTGCCTCCCACCACTGCCCTCAGAACCTTCCAGGACAGACCACCTCCTTTTGGACACTACTTTATCTCAACAGATCGGATTCTTTGTTCTCCCACTCCCAGCACCCCCAAAATGAATTTTCCCCAGGTGCTTGACTTGAATTCCTGGTCACAATTCTGCTTAAGAAAACTCTGAAGATAGTGATATTTGTATTTAGCTCCTTTTCGTGGTCTTGATTTGTATTTGATTCTATTTTTTTCCTCTTGGCCCTACCTCAGTTTTTTGGCTGCCCAGAATTACTAATTCTATTCTCTCAGTATTTCCAATCTAAATAACTAATTATAGATTTATGTATTCTTCCTTTTTGTTATCCTCAAAGGATAAAACTTTGTACCAAAGAAAAGAATATCTAATGGTGGAATTTTTCCAAATATGGATATTTGGGACAAGGGAGTGTCCATTACATATGAGAGGTAGAAAATCCTCAGTTTCATATAGGGTCATTGCTAACATATTTCTTTCTACTCTCTACAGTCACAAACTCTGGTTGGTTAGTAAATAAACATGGAAGCTCTAAGTAGGGGGTAAGCACGATTTTTAAAATTTCCTTTGGCACAGAAATCTCATCTCTTTTTAAAAAATCTAATGGTCTTCCTTCAAAAATATACTCATAATTTGAAATAGAGGAAAGAGAAAATATTAACAAAAGATTTCAGAAAAATTAGTGGACTTGTGGGAATTGGCTGTGTCCCTGACTGATTTCCCCCCTTAGTGTGTGCTTTGTATTTTTGCTTTCATGTTTTCAACCAGAGGAAACAAGTGGTACTATTAAGACCATACCCTTGGGCTGTTTAATCATTTTTAGTCATGTCTGACTCTTCATGATACTATTTGGGGTTTTCTTAGCAAAGATACTCGAGTTATTGTTGGTCATTTCCTACTTCAGCTAATTTTATAATAGAGGAACTGAGGCAAATAGGGTTAAGTGATTTGTCCAGGGGCGCATAGCTAATCTTTGAATGTGGATTCAAACTTAATTATATAAATTTTCCTAGTGCTCTATCTACTTTGTCACCTAGCTACCCAGACCCCTGGGAATGCACCCACTAAATGCATGCCTCCTGAGCATTCTCCTGAGGCTAAAGATACCAGAGAAAGTCACAGAAAATCTATAAAGAAAAAAGAAGCCCTAAAAACTATCATTACTATATTGATTCACTCAAATAGAGAGCCCTTCCACATCTCTCCCAGGCACATTATAACAAACTCTAAAGTTGCAGAATGACATTGACAAGTCACAATTTCAGATCGTTTAAAGCTGGAAGGGTACTTTGGAGACCCTCTAATCCAATATCTTTATTCTACAGAAGACAAAAATCAGGCACAACCAAGTTATGTGACTTAGCCAGGATCATATTTTGTTGTTCAGTTGTTTTTCAGTCATATCTGACTCTTCATGACTTCATTGGGACTTTCTTGGCAAAGATACTGGAGGGGTTTGCATTTCCTTCTCCAGCTCATTTTACAGATAAGGAAACTGAGGCAAAAAGGATTAAGTGACTTGCCCAGAGTAACACAGTAAGTATCTGAAGCTAAAATTGAATTCTTGAAGTCTTCCTGACTCCAGATCTGACATTCTACCCATTGTGTCACCTAGCAACCCCCAGGATCTCATAGGAGTATATGTGAAAGGAAGTATAAACCCCATCCTCTATCTCTACTCTACTTTCTAATTCTGAATCCAAAGTCAAATCAACATTGTCATTAATACTGCCTTCCCAGCAACATCCTAAAACAAAATACCTTTCTCGGCTACCATTCCTTACATGTCTTGTTTCTTTTTATGAGAGCACAAGTTCTTTAAGAGACAGGGACTATATTAGTATTTCCAGTTCGGAGGAGGGTGCTTGGAATACAGTAAGTGCTTAAAAATGGTTTTTTCCTCTTCATTTTTAAAACTCACCCTCTGTAATACCAGTAGCTCACCAATCCCCAAAAGCCTGTCATTAACTAAGGTGATAGCAACTAGGTGGTTCAGTGGATAGAATGCCAGGACTGAAGTCAGGAAGACTCATCTTCCTGAGCTCAAATCTGGTCTCAGACACTTACTAGCTGTGTGAGCCTGGACAAGTCACTTAACTCTTTTTGCCTCAGTTTCCTCATCTGTAAAATGAGCTGGAGAAGGAAATAGGAAACTATTCCAGTATCTTTGTCAAGAAAACTCTAAAACAAAGAGTCAGATACAATTAAAACAAATGGATAGTAGCAGCAACAATGAGGCTGAATCTAGTTATTGTCCTTGCAGAGATGGTATCTGTGGGTATCTACAGTCCTCAGTCCACCTGGTTCTATTCTTGCCTTTTTATTGCTAAAAGCAACATTTCCAGCGCCTAACAGAAGCTTCCTTTCCATAGAAGAGTTGCTGAATATGTGAATAATGGTAATAATGTGAGGCTAGTGATTGGGTAATGAGCCACAGCAATAGTGATAAACATGGTGGTGGGGATGGCTATCAGGATGGGATGAGTCCTGTGGTGATAAATGAGGAAATAAATAGAGAAGTTCTGTGACACCGGCCAGATCATCTCCTGGGATGTCATAGCCAGGAAATCAGACTTAGGTCTACTAATTCCCAATCTTGTGCTCCATGAGAGTAGTGACTGGAGGAAATATAAAGGTTTCATTAATGTTGAGATCACATTATGTGATCTGAATACAAGTGTGGGTGTAAACCACCAGAATTCTGCCAGCAAAACCCCTCTGACTTCAGCTTTACCAGCCTTTGTGAAGACTTACAAAGCAATCAAAGACCCCAGATGCTTCTGTGTCTCAGGGCCCAGAGACAAAGCTGCTGTGTCCCCAGCTTCTGGCTGCAAATTTATCTCTTACTGGCATTACAGAGGGTAAGTTTCCATATTTTAAATGGAAGGATGTAAAAAAATTACCCAGGCATATGTTCTGTCAATAAAAAGTTATAATAAAAAATAAAAAATAAAAAAAAATAAAATAGTGTGATTCCAAAAAATAAAAAAATGAAAAAAAAAATGGAAGGAGATATGTTTTTCCAGAGACAAGGAGAGAGAAAACTTCAAATTGACAGGCTGACAAACATAAAAAGAAAGGGGAAAGGGAGAGAGAAAGGAAGAAAGAGAAAAATAGAGACAGACAGAGGCAAGGATGCTGCTCCTTATTCATCATCTCTCCCTTCTTATTTTTAAATGTGTTATCTGAGCATGATGAATCTCAATGAGAAGCATTTCAGTCTGCTTGGTGCTTTTTGAAAAGGCTGGGCTGTCCAAGGAGTAAAAGCATCAAAGTTGCTAAAACAAACTGGCCCTGATTTTGGAAACTGGGCCAATAGTATGTTGCCCAAGAGCCAGAAAAAGAAGTTGCCCAGTTGAAATCACTTCTTTCTGTTCCTCCTTTGTTTTCTTTACTTTATGTCAACCACAAAAATAAATAAATAAACAAACAAACATGTTGCATCTTGGCAACAAGTTCAGACCTACAGCCTGTTATCAGATGCAAATGTAATATCATTAGCTCTGCCATCCCAGTTAATACATCCATCATCTCAGCTTCTGCCTGAGGATCAAAGATCCTGGAGAGGGTCCAGATGTATGGGGGTGTGTGTTAATTTAGCTCCTGTCTGTAATAATAACAATTCACATTTAAATAGCCTCTAAGGTTTACAAAGCACTTCTCTCACAACAACCTTGTGAAGTAGGTAGTATAAATGATATCCCATCCTTTCTATAAATGCTAGCTTGCTAGCAGTAGTGGTGAAAGTAGTGACTGTGCTATAGATAGAGCCCTAGGTCTAGAGTTAGGAAGATCTAAATTCAAATCTGGCCTCAGTCCATTTCTAGCTGTGTCACCTTGAACAAGCCACTGAAACCCTGTTTGTCTCAGTTTCCTCAATTATCAAATGAACTACAGAAGGAAATGAACACATAACCTTAACCCCAGCTATAGACTTCATACCCCAGCCCTTGCCCTAAAAGACCCCTTAAAGAGCCTAGCTCAGGCCTTCCACAAGAAGTGTAGATGATTGAATTCAATTCCTTCCGATGAGCCAGAGCACAATTCCTAGAGCAGAAACATCTTTTTGGATACAGAGACCAGGCAGTGAAATCAGAAGGATGGCAGATTTAGAGCTAGAAAAGACCTTAAAGGCTGCCTAGTCCAACACTTCACAGGAAATAAACTGAGGCTCAGGTGCTTCACGAACACTCCCACAGGTAGTGACTGTTGGGTCCTGTGCTTCCAAGTTTTCATCCCCCTTTTACAAAAGACTAAATTAACAAAACAGAGAAGTAAATTGACTATGGTCGCACAGTAAGTAATTAGATTAGAATTCAGGTTTCTTGACAGACAGAGCAGTGCTCTTTACACAGGATCACGTGGCCTTTCTAATGCACTCTGTTAAATAAAGGGGCTGGGCTAGACAATCCAATTCTAATGTTATATCTTATGGTTCTATGCAGTAAAGGACAGTTTTGATACCTACCTATAGAGTTAGTGATGGCAAAATTATATATTTCAGATAATAAATCAGTATTTGCTCTTCTCCTAATGGGTAAATGGGCCTGTAATTAATCAAAGTTCTGCTTTTTTAAATCACCATTTTTAGTTCATAGTACCTTATACTCTTTTTTTTTTTTCATTTTTCCATTTATTTATTTATTTTTATTAAATCTTTTTATTTTTCAAAATATATGCATGGAAAATTCTTCAACATTAACCCTTGCAGAACCTTATGTTCCAATTTTCCCCTCTTCCCCTTTCTCCTCCCTCAGATAGCAAATAATCCAATATATGTTAAACATGAGTACCTTATACTCTTGAAAGCTCTTCATATTTATTATCTTTCTTCCCTTTCAAACAATCAAAGGAGGTGAGTAAAACAGATATTGTTGCTGTTGTTTCATTATGTCATCCTCATAATAATTCCAGGCTCAACACTCTATACACTGAAATACCTAAGTAGTTGAATTACTAAAATTCCTTTTATTATTAATGTTTCCTTTAAAACTCCAGTTCAAATATTCTCTTCTTCAGGAAGCCATTCTTGATCTCTACAGCTCCCCAGCTTCAGAAATGAGTTCCCCCATCTTAGGCCCCACTTTATTTTACATACTCTATTACTTATTATATAAGATTGTGTATTTAATTATCTTTCAATATGTCTTTTCTCCCAAAGGATTATAAATTCCACGAGGCCAGGGAAAATGTCTTATCTAAATTTTATAACTCTCTCATTGTATGACATGATACTTTGCACACAGCAGATGTTTAATAAGTGTTGGATGAATTAAATTAAATTGTTTTGAGGGGGTTATGCTAGACAAACCTCTGTGTGATCCTTTCTGGCTCTAACATTCTATGACTTTATAATTCTGTAGCTCAATGGAGGGAATTTAGCCACAACCTCCCACTCCCAGCCACTAGGTTAGGTATTGACATTACCATCAGGGTAAAACCCACACATAGTCAATGACTGCCCACATAATGCAATATGTGTGCAGGGTGCATGCAGGAATTCTGAGCCATCGGTGTCCTAAAAATATAATAAGATACATAAAATATGATATTTATTATAAAAGGCAGTCGCTTCCTCCCCTTTCTACAGGTGTCAATCTGTTGTTATTTTGCACTGGTTCAGTTGGCCTTGACTGCTCACTCAAGTACTGGATGCATTCTTTTTCTGCCCTTCCCCTCTGCTGATTTTATACAAGAAGGTCCCTGGCTGTGGTCCCAGTATGCCAAATGTATGCTAATCTGTAAATAACCAAGCAACAGTAAATACTCCTAAATTCACAGACTGCTGCTTAATGCTCCCTTTGCTATTTCTTAAGTGATTTGGTATGTGTGGGAAAATGATATAAAGCTAAAGTCCAGCTTACCTACAGCAAGGCTCTGAAATGCCACAGCAAAGGATGTCATAAAGCTCATCTTATCCCCAAAGTTTCTCTTCCAGTGACTTATCATCCTAAACTTCTCTCCCTTTTATCTGGCCTTACATTCTTACTATCAATCACATAAGTAAGACAGGAAAAGACAGGGGCATTGTCTTCAGAAGGTTTCCACCGAAAATACAGGTTTGAGGAGGTATAAAATGCCTACTATATGACAGCTGCTATGTTAAACTCTTTTTATAAATATTAATTCGTTTCATCCTCAAACAATCCTGAAAAGTAAGTGCTATTATCATGATTATTTTACAGCTGAGGAAACTGAGGCAAACATAGCTTATCTGACTTGCCAGACTCTCATAGCTAATGAGGGGCTGATTTCACATCTGAACTCCAAGCCCAACACTCTAATACACCACCTAGCTGCTCCAGAGATACTCTCTAGTCTTATTCCGGTAAACAGATTGGTTTACTAGATTGACCTCTGAGAAGGCAATAGGATAGGAAGTTTTTAATGATGAGAGTGGAAGGGGAAGGAGTAGTGTATGGAAGCATGAAAGAGAGATTATGGATTGAAGCAAAAGGTCACTCAATCAAAAAGACTAAAGTTGCCCTTAAGTAGAATTGAATGCCTTCTAGAAAACAAGGAGATCCTGTCATTAAAGGTATTCAAGTGGAGGCTGGAAAACCACTTGTCAGTAATATTGTGGAAAGAATTTATGCTTGCAGTAGGGGCCAAACCGAATGAGCTTGAGATTTTATGGATTACAGTGAGTTCTCAGCAAAACTTCAAGGCAGGTGGTTAGTTCTTGGCACCCCTCAACTTCCCCCTTTCTGTACATATCTCCCCTCCTTCCCAACTTTCAACATCTTCCATTCTCAGCATTGATATTAAAGGCTTAAAATATGGCCTATCCCTTGAATTTATCTACATTTTAAAAGAAGAGTAGGCAGTGAGAAGAGTCAGTTGACAAGGTTTAAACCAAAGGAATGAATCTGTAATAATGAGTTTATGTAAATAAAATGAAGCTCCAAGTGTTTGTTCAGTATTAAAATACTGAAAAAATACTTTGTCAGAGAACAATGGATATAGAATAGAGGTGATGTTCTTGGAAATGGGAAAATCAGATAATAAGGTTTCCTATACCAATAGGCAAAAGCTAGAAAGAAATAAGGATAAGTTGCTGGATGTAGATGGAGAAAGCATTAAAGATATCCATCATTTACTCCTCAGTTTGTCCTAGCAATCATGCTCTCATGTCCTCAGCAGTTAGCAGGAATTTTGACATGACTCCTCAGTTATGTCCAAAGGTGCCAGTGTCTGCAATTGCCAGTACTGTTATGTTATCCTAGGCCAACCAGAGCCCTTTTGCATCTACCCCCTATCCTCAATAGCTTGTCTGCAAAATTATACCCACACACCACAAATTATTTCACACTAAGGTAGAAATGGATGGTTGCCTAATTGCTACACCTTCTTGTTTAAAAGAGAAGTTTAGAATACAATGCCTTAAAGTCACAAGAATTTCAAATACTGTGGTAGATTGTTGTAATAGAACAAATTGCAATAAACTCCTTTACACATGTATCCCATCCACATAACATCATTCAAAATTTCTTGAAACAACAAAAATAATCCTGTTCAATGACCTTCTGATAATAACCATCAGACAAGGTATAAAATAGAATGCTCCCTCAAAATATTCTCCACTGCCACAGAGGAGATCCAAAAAATTCAGTTTGAGGAGGGATTTCCTATCATATGGCTAATGAATCCTCCAAATGTTCCTGTTTGCAGGATGCTGCAGAGCCTCCTGCAAGAGATCTCACAATCATCCAAAGGAATCCATCCTATTCATCCACACAGGAAATATCAAATGGATGAAAAATGTCTGTTATCCAGATTACCCTATACATCTGAATAAACACTCTTTAGAGCTTGTCCAGCATTATATCTATCTAAAAAAGACAGTACAGATGGAATGTGTTGACCCCTGAGCAGGAAAAGAGGCCATAGTGTCCTGTGATTTTATTCCTATTAAGAGCACCTGATCAGGAAACCCTCCAATCTTTTTAATTGAACAAACTTCAATTTGTAGTCTTAGTTACCTGGAGGCACCAAAAAGCTATGATTTACTAATATTAATACTGAACCTGAGGGTCATTTTAACTCCAGCCTTGAGACCTATTTTCTAACCACTTTATATCACATGAATACATAAAGTAGGCAGGTGTCTGCCAAACTAAAATATTATTCAGAAAATAACTTCCTCAACTTCCCCCTTTCAAATATATCTCCTTTACCTACTATACACAATACTCAAATAGATCTGTGATCTCCTTGACTTGGGAGTCAAGCCTGTCCATCCTGTATGACTTTCATCCTTATCCTACCAAAAGTTCACCACTGAGGGGCTGCCTGATATGCTAAAGGCTTTTTTGGTTTTCTTTCCACTCATTGATGGTACCAGTGGAGTAGTCTGATCATCAACTTGGGTAAAGCCCTTTTGACATGAACCAATGGCCCTTCTTTTCAGCCCTCATCCTTTTAGCCTATGCTATAGTTTTTCATAGTTCATTGCCCTTCTCCTTAACACTCTTCCTTGAGCTTCCTAAACGCTAGTCCATCCTAGTTCTTCTCTTTCTTTGGTCTCTTTGCCTCAAGTCTCTCCCAGCTCAATCCATCAGCTACTCAGCTGCCAATCTTCTTTAAGCACAGATCTGACCTTGCCACTTACCCCGTCCCATTCTAGTAATTTCTTATTTCCTCTATGATTAAATATAAAATCTTCTGTTTAGCAAAGGCCTTCTCAATCTGTCTTTCTCCTAACTTTCCAATTTTCTTACATCATCTTCACCTGCAAGTCACGACATCACCTTTCCAATATCATGGTCCTATTCAAGAATGAAGAAAATAAACAATAGCCTTACTCTCCACTTTTCATGTCCTCAGCTATCTAATAACATCAGCCTTCTTTCTATTTCTCAAGCAGTCCATTCTATTTTCAGAATTCAGGCATTTTTAGTAGTTGTTACCCCATACCTAGAATGATTTTCCTCCTCATCTCTGCCTCCTAGCTTCCTTCAGGTTCCAACTAAAATTATACCTTCTAAAGGAAATTTTTCTTATTCCTCTTCATGCTGATGTCTTCCCTCTACTGACTATTTCCAACATGTTCTATTTCCAATTCAGTTTATGTCTGCATAGTTACTTGTATGTTGTTTATTAGATTCTGAGCTCCCTGAGAATAGGAATTGTCTTTTACTTTTCTTAGCACAATGCCTGACACATAGTAGGCATTTAAAAACTATTGATTGTGAAAAGAGAATTTCTGGTTCAACTTTCTTACCATCACTTTCTTAAGTTGAGCAAGTCATGAAATGAATTAAAATCTGCAAAATCAAACCGAGACCAACTTTAGCTCTGATGATAAATAGTTGATTATATCCCTGGAGTTTTTTGATTAGTTTGTTACTTTACCTAACACAGATTTTTCTTCTTTTGCTATCATGTAAGTCATAACCTTCATCCTTTTTTGTGTAAAGTTTATATTGTGTTCACCTGTCTTTGTAACTAAAACCTACATAAGGTTGCTGAAACTATTATTTATCACTCCCTGAATTTTTTATATAGTGAGTCTATGCTCTAAGTATGTAATAAAACATTTTTACATGGCTTTTTGAGTTGATGATTATTATGGAAGAAATACCTAAGGTAGTGAGGTGATGTAGAAGACAGTGTACACAGCCTAGAATCAGAAAAGACTCATCTTGTTGAGTTCAAATCTGGCCTCACACATTTATTAGATGTATGACCCCAGGCAAGTCACTTAACTTTGTTTACCTTCTTTTCCTCATCTTAAAAATAATCTGGAGAAGGAAGTAGCAAACCATTTTAATATCATTGCCAAGAAAACCCAAAATGGAATCACAAAGAGTTGACAATGAATGAAAACAACTCAAAAACAATAATACAACCTATCAAAGTATTCTTGGACAAAACTGATTCACTATTTACTTCTTTCCAGTCTTCTGGAAAACTAATTTTTCTTATAGTATCCTAAGATCTCTAGAGCTAGAAGGACATCATGATTATAAAATCTGGGTTGGTTTAGATGGTCCCTGAGGTCTCTTCCAACTGTAGTTGTATGATTTTATGATCTCTATTACTGAAGACAAGTAATTAATTATTCGTAGCTAACCCCAGCTATAGACTTCGATCTCTGACCCTGTGGTCACAGAGTGACCATTAAGTACATAGTTTAGCTCAGGCTACCTGCTTCACATATGAACAACAGAAGATAGTGAAACTATCAAGTGTAAATCCTTACCAATGATAGAAACACAACTCCTGTCTTGCCAAGAAGAGCTGGAGAACTTCGCAATGCCTATTTATTATAAGAAAAAGTCAACATTATATTTTAAACATGGAAATTTCTTTGCCAGGTGGTAAGTGTAGATGACAAGAAAAATCACTACCTAACCTTGAGAAGCTTATAGTATATTGAGAAGTAGGGCAGAAGCATACACAAAATAATTTTATGAGGAAGAGAGTATACCTGAGAAAGAATCAAGCAAAGTTTCTTAATATTCTCATATGACCTAGTCATTGCCATATTGGGTAATGTTTTAGTGTCATAGGATTTAAAGTTGGTGGAAAAGGACTTAGAATTCATCTACAATATCCCCACAACAATAATACTACCTCATTTTATAAATGAAGAAATTGAGATCCAAAGAACTTAATTATTTAAGACCACCAAGGTAGTGAGTAGCAGACTTGGATTTTGAACCCAGACCCTCTCACTCCAGATGTAGAGCCCAAAGTTCTGAGCCATAGGAAAAAATGCTGAATGACAACAACACACTAGAATCAGAGTTGGTGACAATTCCTAATAATAGAAGCAAGTATTAATGAAAGACTGATGCAGATCACTGGTCAGAAAGCAAAACTTTCTGGTAATATAATCAGGGTTTGTACTTCTTTAAATGTCTCTTACCCTTGGTTCTGTACACAGCAGAGCTTTACCTGTGGGCCACTCCTTGTCTCAACCAGTATTTTGCCTAATGAATCCACACCCAACTTTTCATCAAACCCCAAGATTACAGAGAGAGGATAGAAACTGAAATAGAATCAGGAAGAAACTCAACATGGAACAACAACTTAGACTTGCAATTAAATTTGTAAGAACCAGCCTTACATTGAGGTGTAATAGTGAATAACCACATGAGCAGAATGCTGTAATAGTAGGATGCACACTGGATTTGGAGTCAGAAAATCCAAGTTTGAGTTTGACCTTGAGTCAATTATTTGGCCTGTGTAAAAATTCAATGTAATTTCCACAGCCCACTTCTCTGGTCACAATCAAATGAAATAAGAACACAAAGGCCTTTGGGATTGTGAAGACCAAGGTTCAAAATTCCTAAGATAGTTGTTACTATTACCTACCTCAGAGGACTTTGAATTGAGGACCAAAAGGGATAATGCATTTGAATGCCTTTGTAATGTAAATATAAGCTATGTGAGGAGCTTGCAGGTCAGTTGGATCTGGGGCTTTCATTGAGAGGAAGAAGGGGAGACATGCATGTAGAAACATGATGAATATCCATGAGAATAGCCCCTGACTCCGAAGGAATTCTGCCAACCCATGTTTATCTGTCTTATATAGGATTGGCACATTTATGAGAGTCCAATTCCCTTTGTTTATCTCAGGATAAAATCTCCATGGCCCAAGTCTGAAAAGATCATCTTCTAAGAGCAGTAGCATATGTAGCTTCATTTCAGTGGATTCAGAGAATGGGGACCCTTTCCACATGAGCCAATGCAATGATTTGTATGCAATTCAACATATCCTCAAATTAGATCAATTTAGCTTAAGTTGATTATTGCCATATCTTTCTTCCTCGAAATCACAAATTTCACACTCCAGAAGACCACCCAAAAGCTCGTTATAACACACCTCCATAATGCTTTCCATCACAGACAGACTTGTTCTTAATGTACTACTTCATGAAGCATGGTACAAGACCAAAATTCAAATTCTCACTGTTATTTAACTACTTGTGGATGTCACTGAGCTTCTCTGGGTCTCAGTTTTGTCATTTTTAAGATATCCCATTGGACTAGATGTTCTCTGAGATCCTTTCCAGCCTTAGTTCCAGGATCCTATATCATCCTATTCATCAGTACATATACTCATACCACAGAAATAGAATTATTACAATCCTTCTGCCACTTAGCCAATGGTTATCAAGAGATGCAAGACAAACTCATTAATCTATGCACACAGCCTAGTGTCTCCCCCTTAGACTATCTTGGTCCTCTACCAATAGACTCACCTAGTCTAAATCTGAAGCCTTTCTTCAGCTTGGGAAGATGCTCCTGTGTTTCTATTTCTTTGACAGAATCTTAGAGAAGCCAGAATAATCTTTACATCAAATAGCTAATGGAAACTTTTGGGGAGGAGGACTGAAATCCCCTTCTTATTAAGTTTGACATTACAAAAGCTCTTGGCAAGGAGGTAAAATGTTATGAGAAGGATCAATCAAATTGGTATCAATCATAATTGCCTCAGTATAAATTAAATGATCAGTTTCTGCTGCTTAAAAGCTGCTATTCACCCTTAACTGGAACATGGACCAAGTGATAACCATAATAATATGTTTATAGCATTTTAAGGTTTACAAAGTGTTCCATATATTATTTTATCTGGTTTGATCCTCACAAAACACCAAGCTATTAATCTTCTTTTAAAGATGAGGAAATAGATGAAAATAAAAATTAAGTGACTTGCCCAGCATCATACAACTAGTATATGGTCAAGGTAGGATTTGAACTTGGGTCATTCTGACTTTGGGATCAGCACTTCTATCTCTAAGAGCTTAATATACAGAGAAAGTCTGGAGAATAAGGCATTGCCTAGGTACACAGAATACAAGCTTAGGAGTTCATCTCTGGACCCTGAGAGAACATTGAGGCACTTGAGCAATGAAGAAGGAAGAGAAAGAACAATAAAATGGTGATGGAATTCAGAGGACCCACCTGACATACCTCACAACATGGCTTTGGGCTGCCTCTTGGTAAACCAGATGAGATTTGATGACAGAGTAAAGAATAGTTGAGTAATGAGTTCCCAGAAAACATTCCCCTGCCTCAGCCTGGCTTTGTTCCTCCCTGGGTCAAAATGGACTACCCCTTAGCTATAAAGCATGCTGCATTATTTGAACCATTCACAGATGAGTCTGATGAATAATGAGACCCTGTGGTACAACATTGCCACAGCCCCTACCCTGGCTTCCAATGACAGAGCTGCGGGAGATGGAGCTCACACTTGGCAGGCCTTGTTACTATTTCTGTCTGTGGCTACAGAGAGAAGAGCAGGGATAGGCCTCTGGAATACAGCTAATTCACTGTATTGTTGAGCTGTCAACTTGATGACAGTTTTCTCCATGCAGAGTTTTGCCGCCAAAAGGGGAGGGAGTAGGATGGAGAAGAACAGAATGGGGCCTATTTTTAGGGTGAGAAATAGTGAGTGGGCAGATCCTGGAATTATGTTCAGGGCATTTTAGAGGGTTAATGGCACAAGTCAGAGGGGAGCCAACCATTTATCTAGGAGGCCACATGCCCTCAGATGCTCTTCCCAGGATCAAAGGAAGTTATAGGAAATACTTAAGGTATAGGTTGCCTCACTATGTGTAGGTCCTAATTTTTCCATCAGATAAAGCATTTTTGGCTTAAGACTTAAATGTTCCCTCCAGGAATTAAAGTGGTTCTTTACATCTGTTTTAAATGCTTTTCTCCATATTCATCCATCTCATTTTCTTCTAAGCAAAAAGAGAGTTTGGGGTCAATAGTCCAAAACAACTTCATCAAATGTTATTTTATTGACTATTTTTTCTATTACCTCATTTGGATTGTTGGGGGCTTTATTTTTTAATGGGATTTGTTTGTTTTCATTAATTCCAAATATGCTTTTGTTTTCTATACAGAAAAGAATGAACCTCCAGCTGGAAGGACTAGAACAATAATGGAAAGCCAAGAATTGAAGTTCCGAATGAGAAGATGGTTAGACAGTTGTCCTCAGTAAGTTCAAGTTACAAGGCCCAGAGGAAATCCAACTCAGGGATTTGGAAAGAACTTGTGGTCTAAACCTGGCTGAGCCCCCCAGCAAGGAGCTTTGAGGAACAGTGAGGATGGGAGAAACACATTAGCTTAGTGACAGATAAAAGTCCTATTATTGTAAAGGCAGAAGAAAGTCTATTTTTCAAGCCATAGGCTGTTAAGTTTCAATTCAAATCCATAAACACTGACTCCATGCCTACTCTAAGCAAAGCATTAGTGATACAAAGCTGAAAAATTACATAATTCTTACTCATGAGGTACTTAGCTTATAAATAACTATAAGTTGGAAAAGAGATTATTTATATAGGAGCAGTCAAACAAAGTGGCTTGGGAAATCTGAGATCAGAGAGACCACTTTTAGTTCTTGAACTGACCTGGGAGGATCCAATTTCTGGAAGGTTTCACAGTAAAAAGGCTTGGAATAGAGGATCCCTAAAACCTAACCCAGGTCCAAATTTCTGTAAGTTTATGATTCTATCATTATTATGCCTTCTGTCTTTCATCCTTTTGGACAGAACATTCTCTTATGATTCCAACCTTTAATGAGCTTCCTTTCCTCTCAACTTTTATAACCCAATGCAAAATTCAACATTCAATTTTATATATAGTATTGTATTGTTTTTTGTATCCTGAATTTTTTTTACCCCAACTCTATCATTATTAGCTCCTTGAGGACAGGTTTCTTTCTTCAAAATATATTTTCTTTAAAACCAATGCTTTTCTGAACATCTGAGAACTTTAGAATTCATCTACTTTAGTGATTTCTGTTTATTATGTTGTTGTTCAGTCATGTTAGACTCTTTGTGACCCCATGTATCATACAGTCTAAGGGGTTTTCTTGGCAAAGATACTAGAGTGATTTGCCACTTCCTTCCTCAGTGGATTAATATGACAGAGATTAAGTGATTTGCCCAGGATCATATAGCGAGTATGTGTCTTAGACCAGATTTAAACTCAGAGCTTCCTGACTCCAGGCCTCATTATGTATCCACTGAGCCATTTAGCTATCCTTTTCTATATATTAAGCACTTGATAAATGTTTGTTAAACAAATGAATCAATTCAGGAAGAAAGAGAAAGAAGGAAGGAAGGAAAGAAGGAAGGAAGGAAGGAAGCAAAAAGAAGGAAGGAAGGAAGAAAAGAAGGGAAGGAGGGAAGAAGAAAAAGGAAATAAGGGAGGGAAAGAGGGAGGGAAGGAGAAAATGGTGAATAATAGGAAGCAAAGAGAGAAGGCCTGAATGTGTATCAAGATTTTGTTATTAATCATCTGTTTGGTCCTGGATAAATAACTTCCCTTTCTTGGCTTCAGTTTCTTCAGCTACAAAATTAGGGAGGTTGAAATGTATAATCTTTAAGCTTCAAGCTTATATATGGCTATAACTTGAGATAATTTCAAACCAGGTCCAATTTATCTGGGCATCAAATGAGAATCACAATATCAGATATATGTGGGAAACAAGAGATTTAGTAGGCAGTTTCCCCACCATAACTGGTAACTGGATTCCCAGATCAGGGTTTTTTCTGCCACACTGTAATTTCAAGAAGTAATTTCAATTCAATAAATATTATTTGCATGTCAATCAATCTATCAATATTCAATTATTAAGTGCCTACTATGAGCCAAGCACTGAACCAGACAAAATATAAATTCAAAGAATGAACAATTTCTGTTCTTAAGAAGCCACATTCTTATTAGGGACATATTTAAATATATGCAAAATAAAAACAAAGTAGTTACTGTGGTGTTTTTCTTCTTTAATATAATATAAGATGATTCTCTCTGGGAGAAAGCAGGTTTCTCAGGGAGGTTTTCAGGAGGCAGCCTTAGTTTCAGTTGAAAGTAATAATCACCCAAAACGCAGCCAGGTGTAAAAAGTTCAGATCTTTTATTGCCTCCAATATAGCCCTATTAGCTTAGGCCTATCTCTCTGCTTGGTTCTAAGAGCTCTTGAAGCTTTGTCCTTTGCTTCTGCCTCTGCTTTCTTCAGCCTCCAGAGCCAGCACCAAGTTGAATCTATCTTGCCTCTGAGAGAGGGCTTCTGGCTCTCAATCTTCCAGAGTGCTCTTCTCCGACCCCAATCAATGTTCCAAAGTAAAACTCCTCACTCAGAGAGGGCTTCTGGCTGAACTCACTTGACGCTCCCCTTTCAATCTAAATTCCGCTGAACTCTAGACTTGTAGCTTCTTCACTCTGAAAAACTTCTTTGACTGGCCCATTAAAGCTCTATTTATGCTCCTTCGAGAGAGGGATTGTGAGATGCGAGAGAGAGGGATTATGGGTTTCTCCTATAGTGTTCTCTGGCCTTAAGAGTTTCAAGGTTGGTGTGAATTCGAATATCTCATACTAAATTCTGAAATCTCCCAAACATGTGAACTTCAATGAGTAAAGGTGTGAACACAAGCATTATATCAATTAGCTCTACTTAGTACCTTGTTTCGGCCCAAAGCATCTTGTAAGATTAGATCAATGATACTGAACCATGCTAAATTAGATAATTATCATCTCTATCAACTCTAATGACAACAATTTGTAAAGATTCCAACAAGTTACAAACAGGATAGTTTGAGAAGAATGGCAGTCATAGTTGTAGCGATTAGAAAGTTTTCTTGTATATGGTAGTGCTTGAGATAAACACTGAAAGAGGAAACAGACTCTAAGAAGCAGGCGTAAGGAGAGAGTGCATTGCGGACTTTTTTGATGGCCAATGAAAAAAAGCAGAGAGACAAAGAAATGGAGTGGTATGTTTGAAGAATAGGAAAAAAAAAAAGTTGATTTGGTTAGATATGCAGAGTATAGGACAGGTACTATAAATGTGGAAAGATAAGTGGAGACCAGGTTGGAAAGAACTTTATAGGACAGTTAATATTTTATCCTTGGGGTAATAGGGAGCTACTGGAGCTTACTGAGGAGAATGAGGGGACCAGATTTGTGCTTAAAGAAAATCACTTTGGAAACTATGTGGAGGATAGATTGAAGTAGAGAAAAATGAGACAAGGAGACCAAACTATGACGCCAAATCATTCCTAGTTGTGGGGGATTCAAGAGTAGTATAAGAAAGACTGTACTCTATGTGAGTTTATAACAACACACATTCTCACATAACCTGAAATTCCTTTAGGTAGAAAGGGATTCTACCCACTAGAATCTAATTTTAGAAGCTTGCGTTCTTGGGAAGGGTCGGGGACTTCCTGTGCTCATTGGGCAATGTGGAGTTCAAGAGTAGATTTTTGTAAAGGTCGCGGGAGGACAGTGGAATGAGGAGATCTGACCAGTGGCTCATGAATTATAAGAAGCTCCCTCCCTGAACTAGAAAAGCCAACAAAAAGTGCTCTTTCCCTCTCTCCCTAGCTCCTCCTCTCCAAAAAAACCTGAGATGTATTTGTTTCTCCAAGATCTGTATCTCTCAGGCAAATGGCTGAGAGCCTGAGGCTAAAGAATTCAAGCTCTTTCCAAATTAACAGGGGAGATATCAAAGGTAGGTGGCCCAGTCCCAGATTCCGCTGGACTGCCAGGGACTGCCAGATTTGCTTACACTCAGCAGACAGGATTTGTTCCTTTAAGGGGATCTGAATTTATTCCACTCCTGGTTCTACTTTGAGAGGTAAATGGGGCATTTGAAAGTACAAAATTATAAACCCAAAACCCAAAGAAGTAGCTTTTCCTCCAAGTTTGGAAGTGACTGAATGATCAAAAATAGTGTAATAAAATCATATTTAATAATACTTTAAAATTTTCATAGTGTTTTCTTCCTAACAATCCAGTTAGGTAAGTTAGGTAAGAAAATAATTCTCATTTTACAGAGGAGGAAACTGAGATTCAGAACAGGTGAACTTGAGAGGCATCCTGGGACAGTAGAAAAATTCATTGGTTTTGGAGTCAGCAGACTTGAGCTCAAATCCTGACTGAGTGAATAGGCGACCTTGGACAATTCACTTCTCTAGGGTTCACTTTCTTCATCAATAGAAAGGGGAAAAAATAATTAGATCAGATACTCTTTAAGGTTCTTCAATACTTCTAAATTTATAATCCTTTAAATAACTTGCCCATGAGATCCCATAGCTAGTAAATGCCAGAGCCAAGATTTCTTTAAGACTTATCTGTCCTCTTATTAGGAGAAGGATCTTCACAGTATCTTCTCTAGTCTGTAGACTGAAAAACAAAGTCTCAAAGTCCCAGGTGTATCTCACTTTAATCCAATCCAATGTACACAAAGTCATATTTATATTGTTCAAGACTAATAGCACAATCATTCCTTTTCCAAAATATTTGCCATAGGATTCCATTATAAATTGATTTTGATGTAGTTTTCCAGGACATGCTTGATGTTAGATTTACTGTAAAGCTGTTTTCTTCAAGCCCTGTTGGTTTTGCAATCCCTTTTCACAGCCAAAATATGTTAGGCTTTTCAGCAGAAAATGTTTCCAAATGGAAGTGGACCAATTGAGACTAACACTTTTCCGAGGGCTATCTAAGCAGCAGAAGCTATTACCAAAAGGATATCCCAAGACTGCTACTGTCCCTTTTTCAGTCTTGCTCTCTTTAGAGTGGTAAATATTTAACCAAGCTGCTTTTTCATTGACATCCATATTGAATCTTCGAAACCTTAGTTTCCTATACTGCATCCCTTGCCCATAGGAATTTGTTCTCATGTATTCTAGTTCAATACATATGTTGGTTGGTTGGTTGCTGTTCTTCAGTCTTGAAGAGGATCAAAATGAGATCACCATGTTGGAGTTGAGTTACAGTGTATCCAACTATGGTGGATCAGATCAATATGAGCTCATAATGCTCTGCCACAGGTCAGACACAAAAAGTCCCTATGAACTTTTGGGGTGCTTCTCTACCTTTGCACATCTCATGTTTCTTCTGGGCTAAGTCAATTCTGTTTTGCTCATAGAACATGGCACTTTCTCTGATGAAGGCATGCCATCCTGGGAGGTCCTGTGCCAATGTCTCCCATGCCATGCAATCGATTCTAAAGTTCTTAAGAGATACTTTGAGAGTAATACATTGCTTATTCTGACAATCTAGTGAGTGCTTGCCCTATATAGGTTCTCTCTAAAATAATTTCTTTGGCAAGTGTACATTTGGCATTTGAACATTGTGGTCAGCTAAGGACACATACTATGAACACATGAATTCACAGAAGTGATGGAAAAAAGCTTCCTCCATCACTTTACAATTGAAGAAGCTAAAGTTTGTTGCCTTGCTGAAGGTTACACCAGACACCAAAAGGCCATAACTGACATTTAAATAGTATTTTATAGTTAAAAAGCACCTTCATATGCATTATTTTATGTCATCCTCATAATAATTTTATGAAGCAGTAAGTACAAGTATTATTAACCTCATGTTATAGATGACATGGACACCATGAAGCTGCTTCTGGAGAGGTCATTGGGGACCTCTTGGGACTGGGGAGAACTTCAGGGGAAGACTTGCCTAAGAAAAAGCTGGGAGATAGGGGAGACAAGGAAAGAAGGAGAGAGAATCCTTAGTCTGGTACCTTCTTATTTTAATTAATTATTCTTGATGTAGGTACTACACTTAAGAAGTGCAGGTAGTATGCACATCCTACATTTCAGAATCCTGGGGTAAAGCTCAGTTGCCAAGGATTCAACAAGGGGCCTGCTTACATGAATTTTAAAAGCTTATTTAACCCATAATATAGCTGACACACATAATACTTTATATAAACCTGGATTTTTATAAAAAGACTCAGAATTTAAGTGATTTGCCCATGGTCAAAAAGCTAGTCAGGCTAGAATTAAATTCAGGATTTCCTGATTCCAAGTTCTGCTGAACTTGGAATCAGCAGAAATTTCTTCATCAGTATTGCTAGACTAAACTATCATTTATGCTCAAAACTCCCAGACCCAGAGCTGGAAGGGGCCTCAGGGACCATTTAGTCTAACCTCTTCATCATACAGATAAGAAAAATGAGGCTAATAGAGCAAGACTTACCCAGGAATACAAAAGTAGTCAGCCACAGAGACAAAATTTGTACCCCAGACCAATATCTCTCCCTCTTTCCTGTACAACACTATTCTTTACAAATACATCCTGCATTCCATCTTAGGAATTCAGAAGATAAGGGTAGAGACTCTTTTCCTTTGCCATCTAGAAGAATGAGTCTTGGATCTGCAGTCAGAAAATGTAGATACAAATCCCAGTTCTGTTACTTACTGTCTATGTGACCCTGGGCAAGTCACCCAATCTCTGTTTTTTATCTATAATGTAACTGATTTAAGTTAAATCAGCTTTAGGGTCCCTTCTAGCCTTAGGTCTATGAACTCATCAACTCTTGTATCAAACATGAATGAATGAAAATTCACTTATCAAATGCTCACTATGGACCAGGCACTGCACTGAGCTCTACAGCTACTAATAGAAAAGTAAAATAGTCCTTGTTCTCAAAGGGATGACTTTCTAATGGGGTCTAAGAAATGCACAGAGGAGGATTCAAACTGCAAATCACATGGACAGACCCAATGATCTTTAGACTTCATCAGAAAAACCAATGGTAATACATACTCTTCAATATCGTTTCCATTAATAAAACCATATCTTTCTCTAATGATGGACCATTTGACTGTGCCAAGGACAGTGGAAGTGGCAACTTTCTTTTGGGGATCTTCAATAGCCAAGGTTGCTGAGGAGATGGGAGATATAGCACCCACAAAGCTAATTTCCTGGTGACACTCCCACAAGGGTTACTTATTTGAACTATGGTTTTGGGAAAGAAGCCATGATTGCCACAACAAAATTCCTGAGGTTCTTAGACATTTAGAAGGAAGTTTTGGGAGATAGATAAATCCATGAAATGGTAAGAGGATCCTAGGATGTAGGAAGAGGATTCCCTAATAGTGGTCTACATTAACCAAAGTTCAGGGTTTCAGCAAAGCTCCAAGAAACTTGACCTGAATTCATCATTGCATGATGACATCTGGGGTTATGTCCCTTTGAGTAGGGAACATTCTTCCTCCTTGTAGTAACTGTAATCCCAGTATTTTGCTTTATGGTCCTGCAGTAGCACATGGGTAATTGTACATAGGCAACATTCCCAGAGTTCTATTTCCAAGGTACCTATTTCTTAGGGTTCACCTTTCTCCTCAATCTCCACTGAAACAAGAGCCAAATTCTCTGGGTGATAGCCTATTCCCTCTTAACTCTACTGAACTGATGTACTGAATCCATCTTTTGTTTTATAATTTCCGCCACCAACTGATTTTTCTAAAGGTACAGTTATAATTCTGAGTTCTGGGCATTAGAGAGTAAAATGGTAGAGGAAGATTAAACCAGATTCCTATTAATGGTAGCAGAATCAAGCCTTTGGTGAAACTTACAGTGAGATTTAATCTTCCTTGATGGTTATGGAAGGTAAAAACAGGTAGATAGAAACATCGTTATATTCATTTCTTTGGGTTTAAACTTTGGTTTTCCAAATATCCAGAAAACTTTAGTAGTTTTTTTCCCCTGTCATTATTATTTTAATGTGAAGATTGTATTCTTTCACAATAGAATTTTAGAGATGGAATGGGTACCTTTTTGTAGTATAATAAAAAGAACACTGGCATAGGAAACAGGAGGCATAAGTTTCAATCACCGTTCTCCCGTTAACTATCTATAATTCTGTGGTTCTCAAACTTTTGTTCTCAGTATCTTCATGTTGTTAAAAAAAACTATCGAGGATCTATTCAAAGAGTTTTTGTTCACATGGGTTATATTTATAGCTATTTACTATATTAGAAATAAAAAATAATTTTGAATTTGTAGACCCTCTGAAAGGGTTTCAGAGACCCCAACAATTCTTTGGACTACACTTTGAGGACCACTGATCTATATGATCTTGAGCAAGTCATTTGACTTGTACTGTTCTCAGTTTTCTCACCTACAAAATGAAGCATCAAGGACTGGATATGTTTACAACTATGGACTATAGAGAACTCATTGTCCATAGGAAAAAAGCCAGGATTGGAGCAGAGGGGGCAGCAAGGGGAAATAGAAGGGCACTGAAAACTAATTTGAATCAACTTCATAGTTTTTCCCAGAATTGATGTTAAATGAATAAAGAAGTCATAAATGAAGAAAAATCAATTGTCAAAATAAAGAGAATCCCTTTCCTACCTGTAGGCACTGTTTTTATTGTGGGGATGCACTACTATCCTGGTGAAAAGTGCTGTCCATATGTTGGTACTAAAAAAGGACAAAACACCTGTAAATAAATATTAATGCCCCTAAACTTTTCTGTGAAACCAAGATCCAACTTTTTAAAAACCAATATTTTATAGGCATTGTTGTATGGCTGTCTCTAAAGAAGAAAGGAGTTTCACCCAGAGGGCACTGGAAAGGGACAGAGAAGTAAATGGGAGCAAACAAATTACAAATAGGGAATTACAAGGAAGAATCAAAGAAAAATAAGTCATTAAAGGAAGGTGTGAACAAAAAATAGAGATGGGCTGGTCGTGCAACAAGAGTGGGAAATAACCAGCAGACAGCTTGTTTATTCTTTGAAAGTCCAGAGAAATCCAAGAAGGTTGGTCCTCCAATTCCTGATTCACTTTAGGAAACCCAAGAGAGTATCTGAAGTCATAGATGAGTTTTAAAAAAGCATGAATGGGTTGTGTTCTTCACCACTGGAGGAAATACCCACATTGATGACATCATGGCTGTTTTTGAGTATTTGAGAGTATCAGGGCAATGAAGCTAAACCTAAGCAAAGATGGTAAAGAATGGTTGGCATGGTAGGACATGTCTGGCAGCCCAGGTATTCCCTAACACACCAATGCTCCACATTGGTCCCAACAGCCGGAAGACAGCTGTAACCTTGACTGCATGTTGCATTGCCAGTTCTATATTTAACTCACAGGCTCCTTTGCTCCTTGGGTAAGGGGGAAGCCTTGGATACAATGTACTCTGTCACTACAGTTACTCTGCTAATCTGTTTCTTCTGGAACTAAAGCTATCACCATCCTAATTGTTCCTAGTGTTTGGGAAAATTCATGCTAAGTACATTCGGTTGCATTAAATGTTTAGGGGCTATGTATCTTGTATTGATAAACTTAAGGCTGGAAACATCAAATAACTTAGCTATCTGGGGCAAAGCAATAAAAAAACACAAGAGGAAGAGTTAAAAGATCTGAATTTTGGTCCTACCACTGTCACTATTTTGGGCGTCATTTCATCTCTCTAAGGTTTAATTTTCCCATTTGTAAAATGATGATAAATCCTACTTCAAAAGTTTGTTATGGGTATTCAATAGTAAAATATACTTCAAAGTGTTTTGAAAAAGTTAAATCATTATAGGGATTATTACCAAAGCTAAGAATTAAAGATAGTAGAGGGGGATCTTTATGCCTCCTAAATTCTAAATATGTCATTGCCCCTGGACTAAGCATTTGAAAAATACTGCATCAGAGAAGGAGTGAGGATTACTGTTAACTTTATAAGGTACAGGAAAAATCGAGGTTATTCTCTAAGGCTACATAGATGTAGCTAAATTTCTGGTTTGTTAATAGAAAGAAACCAATAACAAGTTAGCCCCAGAAATAAATACCTGATACACAGGATTATTTTGTTAATAAAAATAAGAGTCAAGATCATATAGAGAATAATATGTTGTTACTGGACTCAGAAGTCCTGGATTTAAATCTTGTCCTTAGTATTTGTGTGTGTGACCACATATGGGCTGCAGCCTCTTTAAGCTTAAATTTCTTTTTTTGTAAAAACAGACATACTGTCTCTGTTGCCCCCCTCAACAATTCTGGGAGATAGACCCCATTTACAGATATCTAAGGTACCATTTTACAGATAAGTAAATTGAGACTAAGGTTACATGACTAACCTGGCATTCCAACCTCTGTCATTCTGACTGCAAGTCTAGCTCTCTTTCCATTATGCAACCTACCAGCTACACAGATTAGCCCATAGGTTCAAATGTAAAGGATGAATTATGATAATGTTATTTTCTGTTGGGTTAACCCTTTGTACTCCTAATTCCACTGGGTCCTGAGGAACTTGTTTTTCTTGTGGATACAGCATGGCTTTGAAGTAAAAAAACAAAAACAAAAACAAAAAAAAACCTGAGTTCAAGTCTCACTTCTGATATGTATTAGTTATATGACTTTGCAGAGTTATTTGATCTCTCAATATTCTAGGCAATTCTCTAAGATAATAAATTTCAAAGAAGGTCATGACCTATATTTATAGAAACTATGAGGAGCTCACTACTTAACAAGGCAGTTTCATTTTATTGTTTAACATCTCTTTACATCCTTAACTATCATCTCTTTTCCTCCAAACTAAAAAAAAAAAAAAAAAAAAAGATGACCCTCCTGGCTGCAGGAAGCCTGTAATCATCATCCCATCCCATCATATTTTTTTTCTGTGAACTTTTCCATCAATTATGTCCTTTCACAAATCTTCAATATCCCTTCACTTCAAATGACTCCTTCCATACATCCTGCAAATATGTTTAGGTCTCTCTTATTCTGAAAAGAAAAAAAAAACAATTTGTATTGATTCTACCCATCCCTTCAACCTAAAATTCCATCTCTCCTCCCTACCAAACTCCAAGAAACATTTTTCGTCATTTAAACATTTATTCAGTGTTGTCTGATTCTTCATGACTCCTTTTGAGATTTTCTTGGCAAAGCTATTGGAGTGTTTGCCATTTCCCTCTCCAACTCATTTTATGGATGAAGAAACTGAGGCAAACACAGTTAAGTAACTTTCCCAGGGTCACATAACTAGCAAATGTCTGAGGTCACACTTGAACTCAGGTCTTTCTGATTATGGGTCTAGCACTCTCTCCATCATGCCATGCTGCTGCCCCCAAGAAAAAAATAGTAAATACTTAATGCCTCCATTTCCTCATTCACTACTCAGCTCTTTGTGATTTAGTCTCTCATCTCCATTAATCTATTAAATTATTCTCTCCAAAGTCACTATAGACTTTCTCATCACCAAATCCTATAATCTTTTTTCTATTCTTTTCTCTGATTTCTTTGTAGCAGTTGACCCTATGGGGCATCACCTTTCCTTCTTGCTATTCTCCTCTCCCTTAACTTTGGAATCATTGTACTTTCATGGTTCTCCTACTTCTATTTATTCTCTGTATCTTTTTACCAGATTCTTCTCTTCCTTTAAAGACAGAGCCAATATTCTGCCCCAGGCTCACTTCTATGATCTTTCCAACCTCCTTCCCTTGGGAACCTTATCTACTCTTGTGCTTCAATTATTACCTCTATATAGATAATTCCTAAATCTGTGTCTCAACCCCTAATCTCTCTCTGAACTCCAATTACATAACTCCAACCACTGCACATCTTTACCAGAATATACCATTAGCCCCTCAAACTCAACCTAATTCTCAACTTGACATCTTTCCAAAATCTTTTCTTACCTCATCTATTTCTACGAATGGCTCTATGAATGGCAATCTTTTCAATAATGCAGTAGTTCGAAGTCATCTCCTTGTCCTCTAGCTTGTAATTTTAATCAGTTGCCAAGAGCTATCATATCTGCTTCTGAAATCTTTCAAATCTCCTTTCTCATGCATTTATTCTCACTTCATATACTATTATGATATATATGTATTTGGAAACCTCAGGATGATTGTAGATGCTTACTTCACATTCTTTTACTCTCCTCTTACTCTATGTCCTCCCAGACAAGTTACAATCTAGTTTTCTAAGTAGGTCATCAGAGAAATGAGCTTTGAAATGCATTTCCTCCCCAACCCCTAAGCTGTTTTCTCTAGAACAGCAAGTACTAAATCACAGGAAGGAGAAAAAAGATGCAGAACAAGGGGCCTACATAGATCACAAAAGGGATAATCCTCCCCCAAGTAGCTCACAGCCGGCTATGCAGGTTTCTTTGCTCTTCTCATTCATTTTTATTGAATGCCTATTTAGTGACCACATTCAGGGCCATGTAGGAAAATCCTTACCTGCAAAGAACTTTAAAGAATCTAGTTGAAGAACCAGGTGTGTGCATATAATTTCTAATACAACCAGCTCTGAGTTTATGAACACACCTATGCATATAGAAGAAGGGGAAGAAAATGAGAGAAAAAAAGATATGGAATAGATGGGAAGAATGTGCTCTAATGAATAGAGAGTCTCTCTCAAGGCCAGGAAGATGTACATTATAATTCTACCTCTAACACAAAGTGTCTATATGATCCTAGGAAAATTATTTAACTTCTCAGTGCCCTAAGCAACTGTCAAAACTTTAGATTATAAATTGCATAGATGAGCTGATCTTCATTGGTAGAGAGAGTTTCTTTCTTCAACATTGCCCTACCATGTGAAATCCCAGTCCCAGTGAAATCCCAGTCCCAGTCCCTGTCCTTATGAACTATTAAAAATGTATTAAGAGGCAAATTGAATGATAACAGACTTGTACTACCATTCATGTATTATCTATTCCCAACTTCATTGTAAATCTCCCAAGAAAGAGATTTGGTCCTCAGTTTGTTACTTAATGATGTCTCACTTCCATTGACACAGAAAGCCAAAAGAATACCTTTATACAATGCCAAAACATTGAAATATCTGGAAATAGTTGGATGATTTTCTACTTATTTTTACTTTTTATTTAGATATCTAATACTGAATACAAAATCCATTTCATGTCACATCTACTTTATAAAACTTTCTTGCCTAATCTAACCTAAAGTAACCTTTTCTTTCTCTGGTCTTATTTTTACTTTTTGTCCTACTATTCACTATTGCTCTGCCTTATAAAAGTAATATAATTATGTTTATCACTTCATTTATTTAGGCTTCTATTTCCTCTTCTATAAAAAGGGAGATAGTCTTGGACTAGATAATATCAATGAGCTCTCCCATCCCTGATGTTCCATGATTTGGTGAGAGTAAACATAGTGTTTTGTTTCATATCATAGCAGCTAGCGCAAGAAATATTAATGATAGGAAATGTAATAAGAGGAAATATAATAGATCTTATCAAAATGTTACTAAGAGAATAACAACAGTGTTGCTTTCTAAACAAAGGCATGAGTCCACTTTTCAGAAATCATTTCCTATGTCCTTAAGCAATGCCAAATATGTGCTACCCAAATAGGGGAGAATTTAGTGGAAAACTTCTCCTAAGTTACTAAATTAATTTTCTTCTCCTGCTAGGGAAAAAACTTCTTCAAAAAAGGTGGAGTTCAACAGTATCTCTCTTAATATTGCTATTTCTAGTACTGCCTTCTGCTTAGGCTATTAACTACTTAAAATAAACCCAAAGTTCTCTCTGTTTTCTGGTGAGAAACCATTGGTAGCACTAAATGGAGTTAACAACTTGCTCTATTTAAAAAATCCTAGAATGGATTTAAAGATACAGTAAAGTATATCTTAAAAAGTGAGCTAAGTAAAGCTCCCTTTCCTGAAAATATCTCCCCTTAACTTATGTAAGTTAACTTCCATTAGACATTCTTCCCCTTAGAAATGCATTTCTTTGGGTCTTTCTTCCCAAATCTTGATCTTTGCAAATATTTCCAAGGATAACACATATAGTTACTAATATCTCAGTAGACATTATCTTAACAGCAGAGCCCTTATAAGAAGACTTAGTGCCTGAAAAACAGAGAGACAACATTGCTGTGACAAATTGTATGCACTTTGCAATTTTGTTGAAGGCTCATCATGGTTGGGGCAGCTTGGTATACAGTGGACAGAGTACCTGACAAAGTCAGAAAGATTTATTTTCTTGAGTTCAAATCTAACCTCAGATACTTCTTAGCTGTGTGACATTGGACAAGTCACTAACTCTGTCTGCCTCAGTTTCCTTTTCTATAAAATGAACTGAAGAAGGAAATGGCAAACTACTCTTATATATTTGCCAAGAAAACTCCAAATGAAGTCACTAAGAGTCAGACACAACTGAAAATACTGAATAACAACAGCAAGAACATGGATAAACTGATGGATATTCTCCCCACAGTACAGTAACCTTACAGTTAGTTGGACCAGAGGACCAGTATAGGATTTACTTACCTTGGACTCTGAACTTTATCTTACCCTTATGGATCTGTGAGCTTGAAATTCTAGCCTGACTTTATGTGATAGATATTTTCACATCCTCATCACATATTCACAGTGTCCCAGTCAGTCAGTGACTGAATATCAACAATTTCCTTTTCTGACTTCTTAAAATTATAAAAATAATTTAGTCAATAGTCATTGCTACTCATTGTTGGCATAGTATCAGATGGAAAGAAGAGCAAAGAAGGATATAAGACTGACAACGACAGGGAAGGTAGAAACATTTTTTAACGGAAAATAGTTTCCCAAATGCCAACAAGTTTCATGACAGCTGATTCTGGAGTGACTAGTGGCTTTTTCATCACACATTGCAGGTTAGACCAACTGACTGAACCAACCAACTCATCCAGGAGGCTGGCTCCCTTCTTTCCAATGAAGATTCTTATAATCCCTTTCATCTTGTGCACGTTAACAGAACCCCCTTTTATTGTAATGTTCCCTTACCCAGGAACCAAAAGACATTTAACTTAGCTCTCATTGGTGGCACTGAGTGTTCTGTAGGACAAGGCACTCTAGCAAGAACTACTTTAAAAAAAAAAAACCTTTTTTAATCATCCTACAATGAAATGGAGCTTCTGATACGATTTAGAGCCTCTATGACCAAGGGAATAGTAGAAATACTACAATTCATCATTAAGCATTGTTTAGTCCCTTACCAAACCAAAATGGATACAAAAAAAGGCAAAACCAGAAAGTAAGCCATGGGCAACATCACACTGTTCAGAAGAAGATCATAGGTTTCAAGCTTGAATGGACCCAGAGCATCTGATACAATATCCTCAAAATTGAGACCAAAGCGGCTATGAGATTTTCCCAAAGTCACATGTAATAAGGTAATAAGGAGTAGAACTGGGATTTGAACTTAGCTCCCAGAAAGTTTAAATCACTAGGTGAGGATAATTCATCCTTTGAGGTCAGATCTAAAATTGTAACTTCTTTTAGTTCTAATGTAGAAAGTACCCAACTACCTGCACTGGAACTCAAATATCACTCTGCCTCATACCCATGTTGGAGGCAAAAGGGTTATACTCAAAGTGAAAGCACTGAAGGTATTGATCATCTGAAGAATGATTGCTTCCTTGGAAATTATCCATCCTGAGAAAGCACTTGGCATTCTACAGATCCTCAGAGAACAACTGCACACGAAGGCAGTGTGGTGTAGTGAGAGGAACATCAGATTTGGGGTCAGTCAACTTGCCACATTTAGAATTCTGATTCTTATCCTGACCGTCTGTGTGATCATGGACAAGTGATGTCATCTCTCTTACTGGTCTAATACAACTTGTATGTCGAATACCCACCCCCATAGACAGAAAATCTTTTTGAAAAATATAAATTTCTATAGAGATGTCAGCTATTTTTATTATCCCAAACGCTTGCCATCAGCCACTTACCCAACAACACATTTTATTTGGGCTTTACTTCCAACCTCCCCCTCCACTTCCCTCCCCTTTTTTTCATTTTGCTTACACACACTAAAGCAAATAACCATCTTCTTTACACCAAACTGCCCTGAACTGTACCCAGTTGCTGCCAGAAGAAGGGCGCCGGGCACTGGCCCCCATGAGTTCCTCCCCACATTCCTCTTCTGAGATTTTCCCCTCCCTTTTTCTACCTAGGAAAGCAGCAGCCCAGGAAAAGTTCCTTGGTTTACCTTGAAGAAGCTCCGGAGAAAATACATCACACTTAGCATTTTGGAGGCTTCAAGTCAGGAACTGTCCGATCCCTAGTTCTCTCCAAGCCAGAGTGATTTTGTCTTCTTCTAGTGGGCCTTTCGTTCCATGCTTTCTTGCTGCTATTCTGGATGGTCTCAGCCCCAGTGAAGCACAAGAGCCATGCCAGGAGCTTATGCTAAGGAGTTGCATAACAATTAAGGCTTATCTGCCGGAGCTGCACTGTACTGTACGCAGGCAAAGCAAACAGGTTTGTTCACAGTTTACTGGCCCCAGAGCTGTCTGAGTAGGCATGCCCGGAATGATGCCATGCCCAGGGAACTCACGCAAGGACGGCTGCTTGGGAGCCCTTCCGAGGAGCCTGGTGGCTGGAGAATCTCCAGAGCGAGCACATGCTCTCTTACATCCTCGGCTTCTGAATTTCTGCCAGCCCCGAGCTCCTAGTCAATGGGTGAGAGTCTCCTCTGGGGGTTTGCAGTGGGTACAGAATTCCCAGTCTCCCTCCCTCACCACCCCACTCCCCACCCTCCCCTAGCCCTGCCTTCTCATGTTTATTAAAAGCTCCAGCCAATTCTTTGCTAGGGAATTCAGCACCATTGAGGAAATGCAAATTGAGGAAGAGGTGGGGGGTGGAAGTTGTATTTACTGTTTGTGCCAGGCCTGAGAGAGAAAATCAGCTGGTGTCCTGAAACCTATTTAGCAGTAAGGGGTGTGAGAGGGGCGGGGATCTATCCCTGTGTCAGCCAGGGACTACAAAATCCAGCTTTGTAATTTAACTATTCAATGTGAATCTTAAGTTTGAGGCTTATGAGCAAAAGTACCTCTCCCTGAACTATAGAAATATTATATATATATATACACACACATATATATATGTATGTATATATGTGTATATATATGTATGTATATATGTGTATATATGTATATATGTATATGTATGTATGTATATATGTGTGTGTGTGTGTATATATATGTATATATATATATACCTCTCCCTGAGCTATAGATATATAATATATATGTACCTCTCCTTGAGCTATAGACATATATAATATATCTATATGTACCTCTCCCTGAGCTATAGACATATATAATATATAGATATATATGTACTTCTCCCTGAGCTATACACATATATTATGTATATATATATATATGTACCTTTCCCCAAGCTATAGACATATATTATATTATATATATATATATATGTACCTCTCCCTGAGCTATAGACATATATTATATATATGTATATATATATATATATTATATATATACCTCTCCCTGAGCTATAGACATATATTACATATATATGTATGTATCTCTCCCTGAGCTATAGACATATATTAGATATATATATATGTATATATATAAAATATATATATATTATATATATACATATATATACATATATACCTCTCCCTGAGCTATAGACATATATTACATATATTTAATATAAACATATATTATATATATACCTCTCCCTGAGCTATAGACATATATTACATATATATATATATATATATATATATATATATGTATATATATATATGTATGTATCTCTCCCTGAGCTATAGACATATATTATATATGTGTATATATATAATATATGTGTATATATATACATATATACCTCTCCCTGAGCTATAGACATATATTATATATGTGTATATATATATAATATATGTGTATATATATACATATATACCTCTCCCTGAGCTATAGACATATATTACATATATGTAATATAGACATATATTATATATATACCTCTCCCTGAGCTATAGACATATATTACATATATGTAATATAGACATATATATATATATATGTACCTCTCCCTGAGCTATAGACATATATTACATATGTAATATATGTCTTTAGCTCAGGGAGAGGTACTTTATATGTCTCCATATGTCTCCAACACCCACATCTACATGCAGATTTCTGGATACTTTAAAAATGGTGTTACAGCACTCTTACAATTCACTTTGTATATTACAATTATGTATTTACCTACATTAGTAGGTATATATATATATATATATATGTGTGTGTGTGTGTGTGTATTATATAATTTATATTATATATATAAATTCATTAATATGATATATATACATAACATACATATGTGTGTATTTACCACTTTAGTGAATTTATATATTATAAGGGGAGAAAGGAAATTGCTTTTTTCCTTTCCCTTTCCCCCAGAAATAAGAGGCAGGTGATAGAATTATAGAGCAGTTTAAATATATATATATATATATATATTATGTATATATATATATGTATATATATAACATACACTCAGATAACAGAAGTAATAAAGTGTTAATATGTTAAACTGAGAGAAAGAAAACCTGCCCAAACCCTGATATATCTGCAGAAAGCCGTGAGAGAAAAATTCCTCATAGATTTGAGAAAGGGAGCTTGATATCATGCCTAAGATAACCATCCAAAAGTTAACCTTGCCAGCTCTAAGACATTGGAGGCAAGAAGCAACTTTGAGGACTGTGGTCACTGGCCTCCTCTACCAGAAGGCAACAGATGAGAGGAATCCACCTTTGCCATGGTGTCTTGCAGTGGAACTATTTAGCCAGCAAAAACATTTCACTCAGAGGGAAACAGCATGAGGACACCACAAGAAAAGAGATATCAGGACCTTGTAGTACTCAAACAGTGAGTTCCTTTAGTCACATAGATCAGTACCTCCCTAACAGAGTTCTCTAAAATTTGTACATATTCTTCCTATTGATATCATGTGTGTTCATGGAGAGAATACCCAGATTGGTACAGAGTGTGGATGTTGATATGTGGCTTTAGTTTTTACTACTTTATCTTTTTTAAAAATCGTTTTTATTTTATTTTTAATTTACAGAATTTTATGAGTATTTTCATAATATAGTATAATAAAATTCATTGTAAATGAAGCTGAAAAAATCTATTATATACAACTTGCTTTTCCTTTTAAATATATAATAGTCATCACATAAATTTCTTTTTTCCCCCTCCTTCCTGCCCTATGTATGCATGTGTATATATAACATATACATACACATATATAACATTCTTTACATAATTCTATTTATCACCTTTCTCTATGCCATCTTAATAACAACTAGCATTTATATAGCCCTTCAAGGTTGGGAAAGCACTTTATAAATACTGTTTCATCTTATCTTCATAAGAACCTTGAAAATTAGGTACTAATATTATCTCTATTATAGACAGAAAAACTAAAACAGAGAGTGAGTGACTTATCCAGGACCACACAGCAAGTATATTTCTGAGGCTACACTCAGATTTTCCTGACTCCAAGTCTAGTGCTCGATCTGCTGTACCACCAGCTGCCTTTGTTTTGATTTAATTACATCTCCTAGATGACTATTAAAGTTAAGCTTACCAGCTGGTGCTTGTGAGCAAGTGTTTTAGGAGTATGAACCCATTGACCTTGGAGAGTCAACTTGTACTCTAGATGGACCAAGTTGGGAAGCAGCCCCTGGAAGGGCTCATTCAGATGATCTCATTAACATCAATATTCTCTCTCATCAAGCATCTGATAAGTATTTGTTAATGCTTATCTTCCTACATTACTACATTAATGCTTAATGTCTATTGATCCCAAATCTAGGGTTCCTTCCACTACAACACTCTGCTCTCTCATCCAGTCATTCTCTTGGCACTTCCATGGTGCCACAGAAGATCAAGGGTCATCCTTGAAGTAAGGGAAATTTGGGTTTGAGTCTTAGGTCTGACACAAACTATTTTTGTGACCCCAGGAAAGTCACATAACCCTTTACAGTGTCAGGCAAATTTCTAAGACTATAAATTGAAAGTAATTGTGATCGGTGAAGATGAAGAGAGAAATTGAATGCAGGAGATTCCAGATGAGGGGACCTGTTCATGTATATAGAATGGCAACTCATCTGAAATTTGCAGTCAGATAATAAGCATTTATTAAGCACCAATATGTTCCAGATACTGTGTTAAATTCTGGGAATTCAAAGACAGGCAAAAGATAGTCTCTGTTCTTAAGAAGTTCGCATGGGGGAGACAACATGCAAACAATTATGTACAAATAAAATATAACCCTGATAAACTGGAGTTAATCAATAGAGGGAAGATACAAGCATGGAGGGGAATTAGGAAAAGCTTCTTTTAGAAGATAGGATTTTACTTTGAACTTGAAAGAAGTCAGGGAACATATTTAACATGTATAGGACTGCTTGCCATCTGGGGGAGGGGTGAAGGGAGGGAAGGGAAAAGTTGGAACAGAAGTGAGTACAAGGGATAATGTTGTAAAAAAAAAAATTACCCAGGCATGGGTTCTGTCAATAAAAAGTTATAATAAAAAAAAAAAAAAAAGAAAGAAGTCGGGGAAGCAGGTGGAGTAGAAGAGATATGGAAGAGGGCCAATGAAAATTCCTGGAATCTGGAAATGGAGCATCTTGTGGGAGTAGAGAGATGAAATGCCTTGTTCAAGGAAGAACTAGGAGATAAGTATCCCTGGATCACAAAGTGTAGACTGGAAAGGGAGTAAGGGAACTAGGAAGGTTTTGAATTCCAAATAGATTTTATATTTTATCTAAAGTGTTTAGGGAGCACTGAAGTTTATTGAATGAGGTTACAGAGAGTGATATAGTCAGATCTGCCCATTAGAAAAATTAATTTGACAATTAAGTAAAGAATAGACTGGAATAAGGAAAAATGTGTCAAAATAATGAACATTCGAGATAATTGTTGAGTCTGTCCCTTTGACTGAAAAGCCAATACTCTTTCTATAGTACCTCACAGCCTTTAAGGTCCATTTTAGCTCCAGATCTATGATCCTACAACCCTATAATCTCTTCTAATTCTAAACATCGTAAAGTCAGGTCTCCTGGCTACACTGTCCAGTCTGTTTCATAGTACTGTACTATCTCAAGAAATAATAAGTTTTTAACAATGAAGTGATTCAGACCAATTCCAATAGACTTGTGATGGAGAGAGCCATCTGCATCCAGAAAGAGAACTATGAGTTCTGAATGTGGATCACAACAGTAAATACACCTTTTTTGTTGTTGTTTGCTTGCTTTTCTTTTTCTTTCTCATTTTTTCCCTTTTTTGATTTAATTTTTCTTATGCAGAATGATTAATGTGAAAATATGTTTAGAAGAATTGCACAGGTTTAATCTAGATTGGATTGTTTATTATCTAGGGGAGAGGGAGAGAGGGAAAGGAAGGAGAGAAATTTGGAACACAAGATTTTGCAAAGGTGAATGTTGAAAATTATCTTTGCATGCATTTTGAAAATAAAAGGCTATTATTAAAAATTAAGAAAAAAGAAATAATAAGAACTCACATTTACAAGTCTATGACAATCACAAAATACAAAACACTTTTTTTCTCAAAATTGCTCTAAGATAGGTATGATCTCTTCCCTTTCTTTCAGCCCCTTTACAGATGAGTAAACTAAAGTTGAAAGAGATGAAGTCTCTTAGATAGTAGAAGGCAGGGCCAGAATAAGTACTCAAACTTAGATCATAAAAACTAATGCTCTTTTGACTAGACCAGGCTACTCTGCACACTAACTTCCTGTGTAGCTTTTTAGGAAAGTGAATTGCTATGTTGTTAAGTGAGATCCCTGTCCTGGAAAAAAGCTCATTGGAAATACCAACTGCCAAGCTGGGTGCTAAATAGCACAGTGGATCCTGATGGACTGGAAGAAGGCCAGGGTGTATTTAATCTCCACAGGCTTCTTCCATCCTCTGACCCAGAGTTAACTGCCAGCTCCAGGGCACTTCACCTGCTGTGGTGAGGGGGTGGGGAATGCTTCTAATCTTACAGGCCTGAAAGGAGTGGTCCTCCAGCAGGCTCTGGGGAGGGTGTGGTCGGGCAAAGCAAAGGAGAAAACATACCACTTGGGGAAAGCTCTTGGGAGGAAAAATCCAGTCTTAAAAACACAGGGGGAGAGAAGGCCAATCCTAGGTATAGGCAGAATATGATTTGAAAGTCCTGGGAAAGGATCCCATAAAGCTTGCCTCCCAGGCCACTAACTACTAGCCTGTCACTATAACTGAAATATAGATTTCAAAATATATTTTATTTCAAAATTATTTCTTTGGTTCAACAGGTTTTAAAACACACTACTAATGTATGGCCTATTGACTATTGCTCATAAATAACATAATAATACAGTTTAAGTTATAAGGATACAAACTAATTACATCCCCAGAGAAGAAAAAGGAATAAATAACTTTGCAGGGGTGTGGGTCCATGGATTTGGAACATTTCATATATATATATATGTAGACATAGAGAGGTAATATATTGATCAATTCTGAGGATTTAAAAAAATTTTTCCCTTTTTTATTTATCCTTTAAAAAATTCTTCATTTTAGGCAATGTCTTGAGGAAGGGATATGGGAGGAAATGTAAGTGATGTTAAAAAAAAAACAATAAAATCTGTTTTTTAAAAAATATGAAAGCTAAAAATTGTACAGTCAACAAGCAATATAAGATACATCAATGAAGAAACTATGTATAAGGATGATAACATTTAACCATCTGAATAGGGACTTTCTGTTCAAAGTTCAGGACTTTTTCCTCAACAAGTCTGTACTTTTCTCACAACAACCCATTGAGGTAGGTAGTGAAAAAAGAAAGCATTTGTTTACAAATGCTACTAAGCAAGAATTGGATAAGAAGGCTTATCTCTAAGCCTTCCCCTGTCCTTTTTAAAAGTAGTGTCTTTCTTCTTTTCTCCTCTACTTATTCTATTCCACTTATTATCTTTTTTATCCTGTACTCTCCTATATCACTCCTGAAAGCATGTATTTACTGAGTATTTTCTATGTACCTAATTCTGATATGCTAAAAGATACCAAAGGATTATTAATAATAATCACTTATAATAACCCTATCAGATAGGTATTATTATTATTATTCCCATTTTACAATTCAAGAAATTGAGACATAGAGGTTAATTTACCGTCATTATCTCATTTGATACCTACAACAGCCCATCCCAAAGAGAGGGTTATGGAAGTTCAGGAAGGTTAAGTGAACTTGCTTATTCAATGATAGAGACAGGACTCCAGCCTTGGGCTTCAGACTCCAAATTCAGTGCTCTTCGCACAACGCCTCAGCTAGCTTCTATAACAGTCCTTCAGAAGCAGGGAGACAAATGAGATGCATAAATCAACTTGTTAACAAGACATTATGATGTAGCATACACTGGTGGGGTTTGTTCATACTGATTTCATTATTTTGAGAAGCTTCCAAGGAATAAACTCCAATTTGCCGATTAGCAACTGGCTATTGTTGGGACATGGAGAAGTAAAGAGATGTGGAATCCATGTAATAAGTGGCAAAGGCAGGAACTGGCCCCTGACCTACTGATGTGGCTTCTTACATGCCATACAGTCCTGCACACGTGCATATTCATATGTATAGTACAAATATATACATCAGATAATACACACATGTAAGTATACACATATATACAGAGTGTCCCAGAAGTCTTAGTTCAAATGTAATTTAAAATTGAACTAAGGTTTTTGGGACATTCTGTATGTGTATGTTAATTTTTTTAAATTGGATTTATGATTTCTTTGGTATAAGATCTTAGTTGATTAAATTGTCAGTTGAGTAAATTCCTTTTTCAGAGACATATCTCCCCACCCCTTGCCTGGGGCTTTGAGAAATTAAAGTAGCTTTAAAGGGTCAAAAAGTGATTATGTGTCAGAGCAGGGACTTGAACCTTGATCTTCCAAACTTCCATCTCATAGTTTCTCTCTCCCTCCCTTCTTCTTTTCCTCCTCCTCCTCCTTCTCTTCCTCCTCTTCCTCTTCCTCCTCTTCTTCCTTCTTCTGCTTCTTTCTTCTTCTCTTCTTCTTTTGCTTCTTTCTTCTTCTTTTGCTTTTTTCTTCTGCTGCTTTTTTTGCTTCTTCTTCTTTTGCTTCTTTTTTCTTCTTCTTTTTCTTCTTTTGTTTCTTCTTCCTTCTTTTTCTTCTTTTGTTTCTTTCTTCTTCCTTCTTTTTCTTCTTTTGTTTCTTTCTTCTTCTTTTGCTTCTTTCTTCTTCTTCTTTTCCTCTCCTCTTTTCTCTCTCTCCCTCCTTCTCTCTGTATCTGTGTCTTTTTCTGTCTCTTTGTTTCTCCATGCCATGCTTCTTCACAACATACATTAGCAATATAATAAAACATCCACTCAAATTATAATTATCATAAAACTTCCATTAAAGCTTGACTCATGCCTCCTGATGGTACAGGGCTGACCCTGGATTCTAAAACACTTTGAGGCTGCAAAACACAAGCTCTGTCAGGCCCTACCTACCAAGCTGAAAAGGTTTCAAGTGCAGGCCTGGTGATGGACTGCATGTCATCCCAGAGCCAGCCTGGCTAAGTCTGGAGAGGCTCACTGTCAAGACTTACTCCAAGAAGATTAATTTGGAGAAGACAGAGACCCTTGGAGACCCTCTATTATCATGCTGGGAAGACAATGGAAAGAGTCCTCAGACAGATTTATTCACAGGTTGCTGAAGTACTGACGTTACCAAGTATTACATAATCGTGGTTTTGATAAATCAGTAAATTGTGATTAGAGGACAAGAGAAGAACACATGAATTCACAAGTTCAGATCATACGGTTCAGATAGTGACTGAAAATGGAAGGAGAGGAAGGAGAGATGAGTATAACTTGTAGAAGTGGGAGATGCTGAATAGATCTTAGACTCCTTAAGGAGATGCTCAGGGAGGATGTGGACAAGACCTGAAGATATATGTCTCTTGATCAGGACAAAAATGGATTCTCTATCTCCTCTATGTAATTGCTGATTGTACAACATTTATGCCTTCAATCTTCACTCTTGAAGTAAGAGAGTTTCTTTTTCCTCCCTCTCTCGTTCCCCATATCTAATCCATCCAGTTGTAAAAATCTGCTGATTTTATCTCTATGACATCTCTTACATGTGCTCCTTTCATACCTCTAGTATTGCTACTTTCCTGGTGCAAGCTCTCATCTCTTAGCTTAACCATTGCCATAGTCTTCTGGCTGGTATCCTCACCTTAGGTCTCTCCTTACATCCTTCACACAACTAACAATCTTCCTAAAGTACAGGTCCTTAACTTTTCAATCTCTTATTTAATAAACTCCCAAGGGCTCCTTATTACCTCCAGGATCAAATTTTTAAAATCCCATTTGGCTTTTAAAGCCCTTCATTCATCACCTGGCCCAAGTCTACCTTTCCAGTTTTCTTTCAACTAACCCTTCTCTGGCTACTCTATGATCCAATAACACCGACTTTCTTGCTGTTTCTCAAACAGGACAATCTATCTTTTGATTCTATCCACTTTCACTGACTTTCCCCTATATTTAGAATATTTCCCTTCCTGGCTTCCTTTACACCACAACTAAAGAAAGGCCCACCTTCTGCAAGAAGTCTTTCTGGGAGGGCAGTTAGATGGTGCAGCAGATAGAATACCAGCTCTGGAGACAGGAGGACTTCAATTCAAATCTAGCCTCAAATACTTAATCCTTAATAGTTGTGTGACTCTGGGCAAGTCACCTAACCCCAATTACCTCACCAAAAAAAAATATAAATAAAAAGTCTTTCTGGATGCCCTTAAGGCTAATGCTGTTCCTCAAAATGCTGTTTCCAATATATCTTGTGTATATCTTATTGTACTTAATTGTTTACATATTGTCTCTTCTATTAGACTACAACTCCTTGAGAGCTGGGACTGTTGGGGGTTTTCCCCCTTTATATCTCCATCATTTAGTACAATGCCTTGCACATAGTAGGTACTTTCTATTGCTTGTTGATTTACCCATTTTTTGACTAGCTGAGGGTAAGTTGCTGTTTAGGTTGTTACTCCAAAGCAAGGGTGTGGAAGGTACAGGCAAGGCTGTGCCAGCCCATTCAGGCTCCAGAGAACAGATTGTTAAATCTTTAGTGAGCATTTATAGCCTGGAAATCTGCTAACAGTATAAATCAGAGCTTAATTTATCATTCTGTTTATTTGCCTTGACTTAAAAAAGTAATGAAGAAAATGTTAATGTAGATTAAACTTAAAAGTACGTCCTGCATACATTCCTCCCTCCAGAGAGCCATTTATTAAAACATATTGCCAGCATACTCCTGGATGTGTTATGACAGATGAAAACAATCAGGTCCATATTCCAAAGGCCATGATCCCAAAAAAGATCCCCAAATCCTGGAGGGAAGATAGCAACTTCACAGACTGGGATGCTGGCCTTTCTCCCTGCTCTACAGATATGCGATATATATATTAGTATCAGAAAAAGGTCCACTCCCTGAGGCTAGTTTATAAGATCATAAGTTTAGAACTGGAAGGAATTATACAGATCATTTACAAAAAATTGAGGAATCCAGAGGTTAAATGATGTGCCAAGAGGTCGCACAGATAATGAGAATGAACAGATTTGAATAGTTGTTTTTGGCCCCCAGTCCCCTATTCTTTTTGCCACGCCAGGAGCTATGCTCACCCTCCCTAACCCTGCCAACTTCTCCCCATGTCCTGCCAGATTCCTTCTATTCTTTAAATAAGTAACCTCCTTATTCTGATCACATTCCAGTGGTTTTAAATCTGGGCTGAGTCATAATCCAGCCTTATTTTGATCTGGAAGAAGAATAAAACCCCAAACCCAACCCACAAAGGAACTTGAAACCAAAAGGGTGATCCTAATTTCCATAATATCTGGTCTGACTGAATGACCCCCGGAAGCAGTGTTACGCAGCTTTCCCTTGGGGATCCAGGCACATGCTTCCCTCAGCCTGAAATCCATTCACTCCGTGCTTTCACCTGTAAACAACCCAGACCACAGAGACAGTCCTGGCAGCCGAGCAGCCGACATAAATATTCCTGACCCAAGCCACCGGACCCTGGGGAGGCAGCCATCAGTCTAATTCCTTAAGCAAAGCACTTAAATCCTTCCGAGTGGCATATGTGGGGAAGCCCAGTTGACTTTCCACTGGGGCATGAAAAAAGGAAATTAGGATGACTCAAATAGTGTCCAAGGAATAAAGATATTTTAAAAGAGCAACAACGATAATACTTTATATAATACTTAGGTCTTAAGGGTTACCAGGAAACAAGCAATGTATGTATAATAATGATAGCTGATAATTACATATTGCATTAAAGTTTACAAGGCACTTGATATGCATTATCTCATTGTAGTTTCACAGCAACCCTGAGCGGTAGGTACTAGAGGTATCATTATCCCTATTTTACAGATGAGAAAACTGAGGCACAAAAAGATTAAGTGATTTGCCTATGAGAATATGACGAGTAACAGCACAACTGGGTGGCACAATAGACAGAGTGCAGGGCCTAGGGTTCCTAGGCCTGGGTTCAAATCCAGCTTCAGATATTTATTAGCTGTGTGACCCTAAGCAAATCACTGACCCTTATTCACCTATTCAGCTTCCTCATCTTTAAAATGAGAAGGAAATGGCAAACTATTCCATTCTTTGCCAAGAAAACACCAAATGAGTCATGAAGAATTAGACATGACTGAATGACTCAACAACAATACAATTACTATTATTTTTTAAATTTTAAATTGTTTTCTTTATTTTTCTGATCATATATGTATTTTTTTACATACACATTTCTTTATGGATCATGTTGGGAGAGAAAAATAAGAACAAAAGGGAAAAACCACAAGAGAAAAAAAAAAAAAACAAGAAAAAGGGGGGAAAAGTGAATACAACCAGTATTATTAATGGGATTTAAATTGAGTTCTTGATTCCATGGTCAGCCCTTCATCCAGTGTAGCTGTGAGATGATCTTGTGGTTAGAATGTTGGGATGTGGAGTTAGGGAAGCTATGTTTTAAATCTTCGTCAGAAACTTACCAGCTATAGGACCATGGACAAGTAATTTAATCTGTTTCAGGAGATTTTTTTAAAAGATGGTTCTTCCCTCAGAATGTTAATATGAGCATCAAGTGAAATTTATTAATAAATTTATTAATAAATAATGTGATAAACAATAGATGTGAGCTATATATGTTTCTACACGGCAAAATAGGTCAAAATAAGTTCTCAATGTTGTCTTAGGGAAAATAATTAGGTTTTTAAAAATATTCAACTAAAGAATATCTGTCCACAGTGGTCAGCACTATTGAGGTTCATTGTGAATTCTATAGCTCACCAACAACAACTAGTAGGAGAAATTTCTCCAGCTTCTGGTAGCAGGTTTTTTCTGTCCCTCTTTCTGTCAGGGCACAGGGATCTACATTTCCTTCCTCAAAGAGACATGGAAGTAAGGAAGGGGATAAAGATGAATTATGAGAGCAAATTATGAGAGCAAAAGAGAAACATACTCCTATCCCTCAACCCCCTGGGCATACCCAAGGACAAACAATCAAGCAGCTGAGTTAATGAGGAGTGTTGACAGTGGGGGCACAGTTTGCACCAGTAATTCTCAAAGGGTGGTTCAAGGATTGCTAGGGATTATCAAGACCCTTTCAAAAAAGTCCATGAGGGTCAAAACCATTTTCTCCCCCCCAACCCCCAGTTTTATGTAAAACTGAAATCCTTTTTAGTTTTCAAAATACATACAAAGATAGTTTTCGACATTTACACTTGCAAAAATTTCATAAAACTATTTTCATAATAATACTAATATGCTTTATTTTCTAAGAGGACAAATATCTATAGATAGAGCCCACATAAACAATTCTCTTAAGAGTGAAAAGGGATCCTGAGATCAAAAAGTTTTAGAACTCCTTATTTACAACGGAACCTTCTTTTGGACTTTTTATTCTCCCAAAGCACTTTTATATCTATTATCTCATTTAATCTTTGAAATAACCAAATGAAGTAGGGAGAGTAATTAGTCTTTTTCCTTTCTGGCAGATGCCAGTGAACCTCAGTCAAGTTCAAGATCACAAAGTGAACAGTTCTACAGCCAAGAAGTTTGGTCTTTTGAATACCAGCTCAGGGCTCTCTCTATACATTTCTCTTCTTGGGTTTTCTTTGGGAACCCCCTGGGAGCCAACCTCTTGAGATGCTCAGCTGCTGGACTTGGACTGAATTTCTGGCATGCAGCTCAGGCCAGTGAGCTTCAAGCCCAAAGATTATGTGAGAAATGTACACTTTATGCCTCCCCCTTGTCTATATTGGTGGACCTACTGCTATTGACTTTAGCTAACTGCCAAGCTCTTCCTGGATCAAAGGCTGGAGTGTGAATAATCTAGGTCCTTTCCAACTTTAAGAAAGGATTAGCTTTCCTTGGAACAGAGTTCTGAGTGGATCCCTAGCCAGCAATCACTTCTCTGCCCAGTTCTTCCATGGAATGGACCAAACCACAGTTGTTCCCCATGGTTTGACCCATTTAAATGTCTACTTTAACTAGTAAATCAGCCTCCAGAGAAACTGCTCAAGGAAGACCAGAGTTCAAATTCTGCTTCAAGCACTCTCTAGTTGTTACAATCAAATGAAATAATATATGTAAAGTGTTTTGCACATCTTAAAGCAATCTATAAATCATAGTAGTTGTCATCAAATATGAAGACCTATATTCAAATTCTTTTTTCCCATATGGTAACTATAGGGTAATGTTAGCCATTTAAACTCTGCAAGTCTCAATTTTTATCATTTGTAAAATAGCTGATAATGATGATGATGGTGGTGATACAAGATTGACAGTATGTCCAAAGCATCAACTTTGTATTTGTAATCATTTAACAATTTTTTCTTTCTCTCAATACTATCCTAGGGAGAGAAACAACAAGGATACCAATGGTATTGTTCAATCATGTCCAACTCTTCACAACCCCATGGTCACATACTAGTTCCTTCTATTTTCTGCTATCTCTTGAAATATATCCAAGTTCATATTCATTATTTCCATGACAGGACATTTTATCCTCTGCCATTCCCTTCTCTTTTTGCCTTCAATCTTTCTCAACATTAAAGTCTTTTCTAATTTATCTTGTCTTCTCATTATGTGATCAAAAGATTTAAACTTCAGCTTCAGCATTTGAGCTTTCAATGAAAAGTCTGAATTAATTTCTTTCTTAAATATTGACTGATTGGATCTCCTTGCTATCCAAAAGACTCTCGAAAGTCTTCTCCACCACCACAATTCAAAAAGCATTGATTCTGTGACCCTTAGCTTTTTTTTCAAGTCGAACTCTCACAGCCAGACATGTAGGTTCCTTAAAAATATAATTGTCTGGACCAAGAGTGTCACACAAATGTAACTGATTGATTTTTAACAAAGTAAACTAAAAATGGGATACAATGTTGATAGTGTAAATATATAGTTTTTGAAATCAATATGCATCTAGTAAGAATCCTCATATATGATCTAGTGACCCCCATCTCTACTTGAGTTTGACATGACTGATCTAGACCATTATGTCCGCTTTATATTTGTGTCCTCTGGCATTTAGGGGTAACTCCAATTGGAGGACAGGAAAGTTACTGGTAAGAGGAGCCATGGGAAAAAAAAACTAGAAAACCATTCAGTCAAAAAACATTTATTGAGAACTTCCAATGGACCAAAATATATATTATGTTAGGTCTGGGGGAATACAAGGGAAAGAGAAGTCCCTAATTTTAGAAAGTGTTTTATCTAAGAAATGGGTCAGGAAAAGCCTTGTCCTAATATATAGTTATTCCTTCCATGTCATGCTTTTCCTATCATGGTTCTGATTTATTGTGAATTAGCAGAAGAAATTAAATGAGAATTTGGGAGGAGTTTTGTGGAAGCCACAGATAACATGTGAAGGCCAGCAGACAACACAGAGAAATTTTAGAAAGTCGGAAATGAATAAATTATATGTATAGTATTATACAATAACAGCATATTTTATCTTTTAATATCATAATAATTCAGTCTTCTTCTCTGGAACAAAGAGAGGGCAAAAAAATTATACATGAATTGTTCAGATATGAGGGGACACCCTGCTCATAATCCCCATGATGTGAAAGGGATATGAACTTGAGGAGCCTCCTATCTTACTCAACCGTAGTGACTCAGTTCTGGAGACCACAACTTAAGCTATAGGATGACACATCATAAGACTTAGAACAGGAAAGAACCATCTAGATGAACAGTTTGATTTGATACATGAGTAAAACAGGACTTAGAGAAGGAGAGTCACACATTTAGTTCTTCCAAACTGTACCAGAAACCCAGCCTAGAAGAACTTTGGATGTCTGAACTGAGGGGGATTCCCATGTTTGTATATTCTCAGATTCCTGACAGAGTAGCACCAATGGTGGCAGGGAGATTCCAGAATAGCAGGTGGGGAGTGGAACAGAGCCAAGGTATATAAAAGACTGGCTAGAGGGAAAAGGTGAGAAGCAATTCAAATTCTACTAATCTTTCTCCAGTAAGATTCCTTTGACAGACTCCCTCACTGAACTCCCTCCAAATAGATAAATAAGGTTATTCTCTCTCTCTCTCTCTCTCTCTCTCTCTCTTTTTTTTTTTTTTTGGAAATTTTATGATACTCACCAGTTCCATACAATCTAGCATCTGATTCTCTTCTGTTTCAAGAAAGGGAAGGGAATAAGCATTTATTAAGTGCCTCCTCTGTGGGAGGAACTGTACTAAGCACTTAATACAAATATTTCCTCATTTTATCCTGGGTCTAGAGCTTAACAGGGGCAACTAGGTAGTACAATGGTTAGAACACCAGATCTATAGTCAGGAAGACCCAGACACTTACTGTCTATGTGACCATGGTCAAGTCACTTTGTTTGCCTCAATTTCTTCATTTATAATATGACCTGAAGAAGGAAATGGCAAAGCACTTAAATATCTTTACCAAGAAAGTCCCCTAAGGAGTCACAAAGAGATGGACACAATTGAAAAATAAATGAAAAACAAGAATAACTTGGGCCTGGTAATATAGCACAATTAATGCCTGCTGATCAACCCAACACCTACTACAGTACCTCATACATAGTAGGTCCCTTTAACAAATGCTTGTTGAATTAAATTGTCTCTCCAATTATATTATAAACTCCCTGAAGGCAGAAATCTCATTTTTATAGTATTTCTTTTGTATCACTCTGAGAATATAGAACAACTAGTGCTTAGTATAACTGATTCCTCCCAAATCTATTAACTGAGCAGGCTTTAAAGCAACTGTCCTAAGAAAAGAACATCTGGGGAGTCCCCAAAATTCTACAATTATCCTCAAGGGGAAAACGAGTTTGTTCTCAAAGAGCTGAGAAATAAAATTTTTGTTATGACAATCACTCTTTTTATCCCAGAAATCAAAGGATTTAGTAGTGCTAGAAGGAACATCAAAGATCAGTCCTCCAACCCAATCTCTTCACTGATAGGTAAGGTAAAGTGACTTTCCTAGAATTATACAGATAGGAAGTAGAAACACCAGAATTCAAATCCAAATTTTCTGCCACCAAATCTAATGCTTTGGAATCCAGTGCTAAAGAAAGAAACTGACTTACCTTGTATATGTCGCATCATGGAATTATCAAGAGGAAAGTAAACTATAAAGCATAAAATATATTATTAGTTTATCAATAAACATTTATAAACATCTATTATGTAACAGGTACTGTGCTAAGCAATGGGGATACAAAAAGAGGCAAAAGATAGTCCCTTTTCTCAAGGAGTTTTCAATTTAATAAAGAAGATAACAAGCAAACAAATATGTACAAGTAATTATTTACAGAATAAATAGGACTATGTACAGGAAATACAAGAATATATATTTATGTGAAATATTTACAGGAATATATGTATATATATATATATTATATATATATAAATTATACAGAAGAAATAATAGAGGGAAGGCACTAGAATTTAGAAGAATTTGGAAACGCTTTCAATAAAAAAGTAGGATTTTAGTTGGGTCTTAAAGGAAAGAAAGGGGATCAGTAGTTAGAACAGAGACTGAATAGAACTCTAGAGATGGTTGCCCACCAGAGAAAAGCAAAGAGATGGAGTGCCGTGTTCATGGAACAGCCAGGAGGCCAGTATCACTGAATCAAAGAGTACATGTTGGGCAATAAGGTGTATGGACATTGGAGATGTGAGAAGGCACTAGGTTATGAAGAATTTTGAATGCCAGAGGATTTTTTGTATTTGATCTCATAGATGATAGGAAGTCATTGGAGTTTATTGAATAGAGGGGTGAGATGGTTGGCCTGCATTTTAGGAAAATCACTCTGGTGACTGAGTGGAGGATAAATGGGAGAGAACTTGAGAGAGGCAGCAAGCTATAGCAATAGTCTAGGCATGAGATGATGGGAGCCTGAACCACAAGGATGATGACAGGTCAGAGAGAAGGAAGTATATCCAAGAGCTTTTGCAAAGAGGGAATGGGCAAGCTTTAACAACAGATTGAGAGGTAGTGGGGAACAGATAATGAGAAATCAAGAATAATTGCTAAGTTGAACCTAAGGGTTTGGGAAGATGGTGTTGCCCACTATAATAATAGGGAAAGATAGGAGTTTGAGAGAATTTAGGAGGAAAGAGAATGAGTTAAGTATTGTACAGATTGACCATAAAATATGCACTGGACATTTAATTTGAGATGTCTGAAAAGCAGTTGAAATTGTGAGATTGGAGGTCAGCAAAGAGACTGGGGCAAAATAGGCAGATTTGAGAATCATCAACATATAGATGCTTGCTGGAGCTGATTGTACATAGACATGTGAGTTGCTAATAAGTGCCAACATAAAAGTATCTGTTAAAATAGAAAGAACTGTTCCATGGGAATAAAGAATTCTAAGTTCTAATTCTGGCTCTACTACTAATTTAGCTAAGTGACCTTGGCCCAAACACTTTGCCTTTCCTGGCTTCAGTTTATTCATCTATGAAAATGGGGACAAGAATCATTCCCCTGCCTATCTCCCTGGGGTGTTGTGAGAAATAGATGAACTAATAGCTGAGAAATAACTTTGGAAAATATGAAATGGAATGCAAGTGTGAAGGATGGCTATTACTTACTATTTGCGGGAAATCTCGTGCAGACCTGGCCTGTGGGGCCACTGGGTGGGTCTCAGCCGAGGCCTAAGGATTGAGGAAAAAAATTTTCCAGAGTTTCTAGTAGTGTAATTATTCTACATTCCATGGTTTCACTGCCTATTGGTTAGCTGGACAGCTGGAATATATTAAAATAATAGCTAAGATCTAGGCTCAGTCACCAGCTCAACCTGGGCCAGGAGTTGAGGCAATGTGAGGCCATGTGTGGGTTTGGTCAGTATTGATGATGGAATATAGTTACAAAGTGAAGTGTGTTTAAGCATTTTTAGCTTTATTTCTGGTTGTAGAATGAAAGACAAGTGGGAAAGGGATTTGGCAGCAATTAGTTCTGGATAGTGAAGAAGAAGGTTCTTTCCAAAGTAGGAGAGCACTTCTGTATGTATATAAATTTAATCTTGTCCACCATTTCCTTTTTTTGTGGGGTTTTCCTGGATCTTGGACATATTCAGGAAATTATAAACAGTCCAACTTGACAAGCATAAACTATTTCAGGGATAGTAGTAGGAAAAGGTAGATTTGGGCCAAGCTGTGAGGATCTTGAATGCCAAATCAAGGAGTCTGAACAATTTTGTAAGTGACAGAGGCTGCCTCTGCAGATGCATGTGACAGAGGGCTGAGGACGACAGCATCAGAGTGCATTTGTACTGATGCTTTATTTATAAAAGTCCCATTTAAAGTTCCACTGTATAGGCAGCATGGTGGGGAGAAGAAAGCCTACTACATCACACTTCCATAGTCAGTACTTGGGTGGGAGTGTGATCTCACCAATGTGAGCATTCCCTCAATCTATGCAGAAAAAATCCAACCAGACCTTCTTATCCACCCACTTGTCACGTCTATGTCCTCCCCTAAGGCCCTTTCGGGTGCTCCACCCAATGACTTTCCTCCACATCTCTTGATATATTAAATACTAAGGAGCCACCTTTACTTTAGTCTTGAATAAGGAAGAGCAGGGACTGTCAGCAAAGGGCCAGACAACAGCCTTTGAACATGGTGGTTAGAGGGAAATCTGTGCAATTACACAACTTCGTCAGAAAATTAGGTACAATCCCCAACACTGACAAAATGAAGGCCACGTACCCTCTTAGGGCTAAGCCCAAAGGGGCTTGTGATAATGACCTCAAAAGGTGTAGCATCATCCAGTTTTGGGGATAGAGGGGAAAATGGACCACATCCAATGCTCCCAGCAATAGCCAGTTATAGACTTGTCTTCCCCCCACTATAGCTTTTCATTCAATACAGCCCAATATTCCACCACTGTCACCACAACCCTTCCTTAGAGTGCCGAACTTTGAATTTTTAGAGATGATTATATCTAAGCATCTTCCATAGCTATTCAGGCAAAATTTCCCATTCCTTTCTTTCTAGCCTTCTTGTATCCTGATCCCAAATCACGTTGTGACTTCAGCAGTCCAAGACAGAGAATGAGAGATCATATGCATCTTAAATCTCATCACATTATAATATTTCCCCTAGACTCTCCCCTTCTTCTGAACTTCCACCCTTCCAGCCACCCTGATTCAAAATCTCAGTGTTGTTTTAGACTCTTCACACTTTTTCTCTTTACTTTTTGAATAATTGAATGTCAAATCTTGTCATTTATATCTTCACAATCTCTTTCATGTCTTGTCCCTTATTCTCAGTTTAGACCCTCAGTAACTCTCCTCTATAATAGCCTCCAAATTGGCAATCCCACCTCCCATTTCTCTCCGCTTCAATTTTTTTTTCCCCACACAACTATCAAAATAGATCTAGACATTCCATCCCCAATTCCAGAGTCTTTATATTGACTCCAGGACTGAATATTTCATCTCTGTTGTATCCTTTTATAGTTTTCATTTTTGTATAATTTATGTAACATGTATAATTAATATGTTACATGTATATAATTTATAAATAAATAAACATATATTTGAGGGTACACTAATTTTTAAAATATAAGATAAGGGTATATGACTAAAAATTTTGGAGAGCAACTCTTTAAGGAACCACGTGGCCCCAGAAATAGCAGTTGTAGGAGAGAGAGGACCTACTGAACAAAGATGGGAATGTTAAGAATGTAATCTAGTGCTTTGGAAGAACAATGATGAGCAACAGAAGTTTCTGGACCAAGCCTCTTAATTTCAACAGAGAAAATCCTAGACCATACCAAGTTATTTGAATAAGAAGAGGAATTTCTGGGTTATATTAAAACTGATGATAGAGTAAGGGAGTAGTAAGAACCAAGCCATGATATACAGCAATGGCATTAAAATACTGCCAGCCAACATATGGCCTACAACACTCTCTAGTGCTGCCCAAATGATTAAAATGTATCTGGGAAATATTTGACAAAATAAATAATACCGAAAACTATAAATACAATTAATATATAGTTTTCTGAGTCAATATGTGGTCTGCAGAAATTCTTATGTTTGGTTTTATGGCCCCTATTTCTACGTTTCTGATTTGATACAATGGATATAGAGAAAGAAATTAGGTCCTTGTCTTTTTCTAGTCCTGTGAGACATGTGCACTAGATAAGCCAAGAGAAGGCTCTGTCCATGCTGAATACATTCCCCTCTTAGAAGGACCTCAGTACCAGGATAGTTTAATAAGTAAGGATGATTATACAGCTCCTTTAGAGGTGGGGCTCACTGGAGAGGAAGGTTGCTTGGCTCTAGCAATCTTAAATATTTTCCTTTTTTTTTTTTTTTTTTTTTTTTTTGGAGAGGAGAGGCTACCATCCAGAGTAATACTTGAAACTCAAGAGAATTGTTTATAGATGAATCCCTGGCTTTTTCTATTTGGTTATATAAAGTCTGGCCATATGATCTTATGGATGGTGTGAAAGACTGAGGAAAGGAGAAACTGGATACACATCTAGGAGTCTTTTACAACAATTCAGGCAAATGATGTTGAAGGTCTGGCCTGGATTGGCACCTGGTTGCGAGGAAAGGTCAGGGCAGATGAAAGAAGCCTTGTGGAGAGAGAATCAATGGACAACTAATTTGACATATGTATCAAAGAAAAGCTATTTGGGAGACTTTTTTTTTTTTGGAAGCATCTTCAGAGGCAGCTTTTTTTTTTTTTTAGCTGTTCAATGTAATTATGGGATAATAGAATCTAAAACTGGAAGGGGACTAGCCCAAATCCCCAATTTCACACACAACTCACAATGAGGCCCAAAGAAGTCATACAGGAATTAAGTAGGGGAATAGGGAAGGGAACAGGAACTAGCATTTAAGTGCCAGTCTGGAGGCAGCTAGATGACTAGGACACAATTGAACAACAATGTGCCAATGTGTGTGCTTTACAAATATTTCCTCATTTGATCTCACAACAAATCGGTGAGATAGATGTTATTATTATCCCCATTTTATAAATGAGTAAACGGAAGTATACAGGAGCTAAATGACTTACTCAGGATTACATTGACAGTGTCTTGGGAGGGATTTAAACTCAGCTCTTCCTGACTCCAAGTCCATCATTCTATACAAATGCAGCACACAATTTTACTCCCAAAGGGATTATTTTTGAAGTCTCCTTGCTCATTTTAATAGATATGTGCCAGTGTATTTTAAAAAGTCATTCTCATTACTTTAAGGTCATACCACTATTTTGCTTTTGGCATTTCTTCAAAAAGAACTTTGTTAAGTGCATCCTATGTGCTAGATGTTATAGCACGTGTAGCATCTAGAGATTCACATCCATCTGTCCCATGGAAGAATTATTAGCAATCTATTCTCTAATATCTGCATTTATGAACTAAGTGAGCAATGGGGAGGGCTCGATTTAGAATTAGAGGACCTGCCACTTACTACCTATATAATATTGGTCAAATCTCAATTTCTCTGCGTATTTACCTCATCTATGAAAAAGTGGAGTTGTTAGATTAGACAATCTCTAATATTCCTTGTATCATCTCTAAATCTTAAATTATGATTTAATTTGTATCTTCAGCAAACTCTCAAAGATAGTAATACCCTGGATCCCAGGGGAAATATCTGGTCTCCATATTTAAAAAAAAAGAATGGGAGTGTTAGGCAGATAAAGATATATAGAAAAAGGAAAATATTTAAATCTTATTTCCCTCTTATCAACTTTTCATATGCAAATAACACCATAATGCTTCTTGACTTGCTATAATTACAACAGTAAATGCAGAAAGACATACCCTAATTCTCCAGCTGTGGCCCCAACTCCATCAGCTCCATTGGATTCACAACATTAAGTATTAGACTGTCAGTGGTAATTGTACATTGTCTTGAGATTTCTCCAGAACTAACAAATCATATATTAACCATCATTAATTGCTACAGGCTGGGAAGCATACATGAAAAAGCAAGTCACAGCTCCCCAAAAATAAATAATTGTTAATCCTTTCTTCAAACTTTTTGCTTGGTGCTAATTAAATGTATTTTTTTTCCTTTTTGTATTTGTCATTTGTGGTTGAAATTAGTTTTTCTCTTAATTTCTTTTTCCATTCATAATATACATGGGCTGGAAGATAGATGGACATACACACGCACATGCACACACACACATATCTCTAAAATCCTTTCCTAATTGGTCCATACGAACCCATTCACCATTTTCTAGAATGTCAGACTATTCATTGTACCTCATGGGATGACTCACCTTAGAGTCTAGACCATTTAGGGGTGGTGCAGTCCCTTCAAGTTTCAGTTCTTTGTGTTTAGACTTTTCAGAGACACACAAATGGAGAGTGGAATCTGCTTCCATCTTTTGCTATGAGAGATAAATGCAAGACTGCTCAGTGACCAGAGAAGTACCAAAATCTAGTGAATGTGGGGCTTGGAGTCAAGAAGAATTGGATTCAGGTCTTGACAGACCCTAAGCAAGTCACTTGATCTTTCATTGAGCTGAGCAACTCCTTAAGATAATGTTATAATGACTTTTTATGGAAATGTTTTGAATAACTTGACATATGTCTTCTTGATGAGGGTGAAGTAAGGGAGAGAATATGGAAGTCAAAGTTTTAAAAACAAATGTAAAAAATGTTTTACATTTAATTGGGAAAATAAAGAAATTAAATATTAAAAAGATAATAAATTGTGAATGTCCAGTTATATGGGTAAAGAAATTTTTCACTCACAAATGAACTCACAGGTTCAAAACCAACAAATAAATAAATATAAAATGTAAAATGATAATAAAAAAATAATAATGAAAACAATGATTTAAAAAATACTAACAATAATAAAAATATTTTTTATTTGTGCAGTGCTTTTAACTATTACAAACTGATTTCATTTCTACCTTATTTTTATTTTATGCTAAACTTGGAGAGCCATCTTCCTGCAGTAGATAAAGTGACTATCCAAGAATCAGAAAGTCTAACAGATGCTGACTGTAATGCTGGGCAAGTCATTTACCCAGATAACTCTCGGTATTCTGAATTGTAAAGCAAATACCCATCTCATTCTCCTCTGGGCTTTACTTCTGGCTTTTGGTGCATGTTATTCAGAAACTTGCTTTAGTATCTAGAGACTCTTTATCCTAACATCCCTCTGACACTTTGGCCCCCTTCTCCTATTAGTGAGTTCATCCCAGGGTCTCCATTTTGGTGAGACATCCATCCCAGTCCCCATTTATGCCCAGGCTATTTATGAGTTTTTAGACTTTGATAGTGTGCCCCTGCATGGAACCTTGTCCTTCACTCTCCCAACTTTTAAGCTCTCAATTGTGTATTGTCTTCCCCCGTTAGAATGCAAGATCCTTGAAAGCAGGGATTATCCTTCTTTTTGCTTTGTCTGCCATTCTCAAACAGGACCATGACATCAGGGTGGTGATGCTATAACATGCAAGTGAATTGGATTTAAATGAAAATTGTAAGTGCGTACTAAATGCTTGTTGCCTTGACTAACTCATCTACATTGGTAGAGGAATTCTATATCCTGTGAAATCACAGACCTGCCCCCATCTCCTAAAACAAACATCCCTGGCATATAAGTTGGACATAAATTATTCCCATTTTAAAGATGAAGCACAGAAAGGTCAAAAAACTTGCTGAAGGTGATGCAAAGAATCAGAGAATCGGGACCACAAGCAAAGTCTGTTAATTCCTGGTAAGGGATTTCTGCTATATTATGCCTGTCGAAGATGAGTTTATGTGACTACTATTGTTGTTTGTCCTTTGTTCTCAAAAAGGGCCATAATATCAGGGAGGTGATGCATGACGTGCAAGTAAATTGGATTTAAGTGAGGGAGGGAGGGCTGGACAGGGTCCCCTGTCTCACTTTCCCCTCCAGAGTCATCTAGGTCCAGGACGTATGGAGGCAGCCCTGGATTAGAGGGAGACCTTGGCCTTTTTAAGCTTGATTGAGGTGATTAAAAGTAAGTAGCACCTCTTTCACCCAGCCCCCCAAAATAATCTATATAAATAAATAAATAAAGCTATTAGCAATGTATGCACAATCCAATTTGTGGAACTTGTGGCTGGGACTCCTTTTTCTGGACTCCACTGCCTATTCTCGTGGGTACCACCATCCAACTTCCAAAGGTCAACTAATCACTCTGAAAAGCCAAGGTATGGAAGCCTTATTCAAAAGATCCTGCCTTGGGAATATGAAAAAAGCTTTCATATGAGAGGCAGGATGATGGAGTGGGACTAGAGTTCAAGTTCTGCCCCTTACTAGATATAGAACTATGGGCAAATCACTTTGTCTTGATCTATGTCAACGTCATAAAATGATAATGATACTTGTATTACAATAGCTGTAATTTATGTAGATACAGGATAGCAAAGCCCTTTACATATTATTTATGCTTCTTAACAACCAGGTGAGCTGGGTATTAACTTTAGCCTAATTTCAGAGAGGAGGAAACTTACATTCAGATGTTCAATGACCTACAACTACCAAGTGTTTTTAATAGGATTAAAGTCCTGGTCTTCCTTCTTTTAAGTCCTACCTGCTATGCACTATATTACATTGCTTCTTGTTACCTACTTCATGGTGTTATTTGGAAGAAAACACTTTAAAAAGTGTTTACACTTTGAAAGTGTAAAGCCTATGTGAATATAACATAACTATTCTACCCATACTTTGGCTTTTCAGAGTGATTAGTTGACCTTTGGAAGTGGGATGGAGGTGCCCATAAAAATAGGCAGTGGAGTCCAGAAGAAGGGAACCCAGCCACAAATCTTACACTATTTGCACTGTGCCTGCATCATTAATCATTTATTTGTATAGTTAGATGAAAGAGGAGAGTCTTTGCCTCGATTGTTAAATATCCTTAATTACTGAATGGGCATGACCTCTATGGAAGACCTTAGCTTAAAATGACCCAGTCTTAGTCCTGTATCAAGCTTGAACAGATTAAAACTCCACTAGAACTTTTGGGACATACTCTGTCATGGGAAATACAGGCCACTATTCACCTTTTGGCAAGAGGGACTTGGATAACATGATCTCCTATGGTTCCTTCCAACCCTGGTATTTTATCATGTACCCAAATCTGGCCCTTAATTGTGACTCGGCGGTCTGTCATTGTTCAACCTCCCCTCTCTGCAACCTTTATTTATTCCTTATTCTTCCTCCAGTGCTCGTTCTCTTCTAGACTTCTAGGATTCTCACTTTCTGATCTGGGTTCCACCTACATGACAAGATAAATTCAATTACCCAAAGGTTTTTTTTTTAATTTTTAAATGTTTTTTATTGTTGTTGTTTTGTGAGGCAATCGGGATTAAGTGATTTATCCTGGGTCCTGCAGCTAGAAGTGTCTGAGGCTGGATTTGAACTCAAGCTCTCCTGTCTCTGGGGATAGTGCTTTATCCATTTCACCACCTAGTTGCTCCCCCAAAGGTTTTTACTGAAATGAGTTCTCCCTCCCAAGGATCTCTGCACCCTAAGGGATGTGTCTATTAGTGTGTAGATGAGAGATCCTGGAGTGTAGTCAAGTGGTTATATTTGAAGAAAAGGAGGATTCTCTAGCCCCCCAGTATAAGTAATTACTTAGCCTCATGTAGGGCTAATATATCTGGGGGGTGGGAAAGGAGACTTTGGTCAAATCTTCCACAGGAATACCTAGGGAAATTACCCCTACGTAGGTTTGCTATTAGCAAAAAGCCTTGAATATAGGATCATAGATTTAGATTCCTTTGAGACCGTTCAGTCCAACCTCTCCCTCTCACCTCCAAATTCATTTTACAGATGTGGAAACTGAGGTCAAGTAGTTTACATCTACATCTGGTGACAAAGTTGGGATTCGAATCCAAGTCCTCTCACTCAGGTTCCAGCACCCTTTCCACCACTACAGGCTGCTTCTCTGGGAGCCCTTCTAAATCTTTAGTGAACTGAATTGAATTGAATTAGATAGAGCATTGTTGTGGCTCGCCAATTCACAAGATTCCCAGATAGGATGAAAGAGGGCTAAAAAAGGATTTTGTGTTCTCTGCCTTTGGGCTGGGCTGACAAACAGGACACAAAAGATCGTGGGAGAATCAAGGTTGGTGAGTGAAACCTGGTAAAACTGTCAACACTTTAAAATTAGGTCAACTGCATGCTACTCTGAGTACAATGGGAAGCTGTACAATAATAGTAGCAGTTCAGCTGATGAAATACATTGTTTACAAGACAGATATTTCCACTACAATTTCCATCTGTCTTTTACAAATAAGGAAACTGAGGCCCAGAGTAACATGCTTAGTGGTTTTCTGCATCATTCAAGAAAGGACAATAAAAAAAACTTAAACAGATTTTTCTTGGCTTTCCCAAAGTTGTTTTTCCCTTGTGTAAGGAAGTAAAGTTGCTTCTCTCTTGTGTAATCAAAATGCTTGATTTTACAGAAGTTTATTTGAAAAGCAAACAAAATAATCTTCATTTGAAGATCTTAAAGAATTTTACAGCTTTCTAGTTCTGTTCCTTTTAAAACTTTAGTTAGGAGTACTATCTGTAACTACTTAACACCTTGTTTTTCAACTTATGTTATAAAAGGAAGAAATAGTGAAGAATTTATGGTTTTATTATCAACATCATCATCAAAGCTAAACTAAATAAAAAGCTTTACAGGTTGCAAGCTTGCAGGTTTACAGGTTCTACAAGTATTTCATTTGATCCTCATATTAGCCCTCCATTTTACAGATGAGGAAATTGAGGCAGAAAATAATTAAATAACTTGACCAGAGCCCCACAGCTAGTAAGAATATTAATGGGGCAGTTAGATAGCACAGTGAACAGACAGGGCACACCACATGACCCTGAAGCCAGTTCAAATCCAATGTCAGACACATAACTTACTAGCTTTGTGACCTTGGGCAAGTCATTTAACCCCAAATGCCTCATAGAAAAACCCAACAAAACAAAAGAGAACTTTAACTTTTGATAGAAAATTCCATCTACATCCACAAAGTGAATTATGGAAACTAAATGCAGATCAAAGCATACTGTTTTCAACTTTTTTTCTTCTATTTTTTTTTTTTATTTTCATGGTTTTTCCCTTTTGTTTTGATTTTTCTTTCCCAACATGACTCATGGTAATATGTTTAAAATGAATATACATTATTTAACCTATATCAAATTGCTTGCTGTCTTGGTGAGGGGGAAGGCAAGGGAGAAAAATTTGGAACACAAAGTCTTACAAAAATTAATGTTGAAAATATGTTACATGTATTTGGAAAAATAAAATGCTATTGGAAAAAATGAATTACATGTATGACCTTAAAATAAATAAATAAATAAAATATATTTTTGAAAAATAATTTTGAGGATAATGTTAAACTCAAGTATTCCTTAATCCTGGTCCAGTGATCCAAAGACATCAAGCAGGCCTGAACAACAATAATGTGGCATGAAACATCTCAAAGTGTGGTCTGAATCAGATTAAAATGTAATTGAGAAATATTCAACAAAAAATTAAAATGCAATTGAATATGGATAATATTAATGTGTGGTTTATCTAAGTCAATGTGCAGCCAACAGGATCCTAATGTACAGTTTCATGGTTCATTTCTATTTCAGTTTGACATTATTATAGTGCTCTAACCACTGTATCACCTGGCTGTCTCAGAATAGGAAACTCTAAGTAAGTCCTTTCTTGGCCTCCTCAGACCATAGAGAGTCTCCAATATATATAGAAGGTAAGTGTCTTATCTAAAGCAAATCTAGAGATGAGCATCCTATCTGCTACCCTACTGCTTTTGATAGTTGTAATACTTTATGCTAATATAGTAATTTTCAAAGATCTTCATAAATTCATGAGCTGAGGTGAAAGGGAGTTTAGACACTATATAGTTGAAGGATGATCTTGTCTAAAACATTCCTGAAAAATTATTATCCAGCTTCTGCATGAAGTCTCACAGGTGTACTTGTTAATGTTTAATATTCGATTCTCAAAAGAAAAAGTAACAGGATTCCCTTTTAAGTTTAATCTTCATTATTAACATTTTCATCATCAACTTTCTTAAGTCTAGACAGTTAGAAAAACAGTAAATGAAGTCCCATTTTGTAGCAATTGCTGATTTTCAAAGTGTAAATGTTCACACTGAAAAATTTAACAACTGACTCTGGCATTTGGTTTCAGCTAGGTCTAGCACACTCTTGCTTGAAGATTTCCAGTGATGGGGAGCCCACTATCACTTGAAGTAGACCATTCCATTTTCAGAAAGTTCTAATTGTTGGGAAATTTTTCACTCTGTTACACCAAAATCTACCTTTCTCACAACTTTTATACTCATGCAACTTTTATACTTGTTGACGTAAATCTGTTTCTAGATTTATAAAGCAAAAAAGATTGGATATAAAATCACAATAGCTTCATACATATTGAGCTTGTGGCCCCATAAAGTCTACAGGACCATATAGTATAACCAAATAAGAAGTGGTATAGTAAACAACACATTGACTTTGGAGTCATAGAACCAAGGTTCAAGCCCTTGCTTTATGAAAACGGGTAATAATTTACCTTCCTTGGGTTTTAATTTTCTCATCTATAAAATGAGCGGATTAAACATCATTTAGTGCTACTTCTGCCTCAAAATCTGTGATCTTACATTCCATCTCTTAAAGGTTCTCATTAACTCTCTGAGGTATATAAGGCAGCTATTATTAACCCTTTTTACAGATAACAAAACTAAGATCCATCCAGGTAACTTGCCCAAAATTACACAGCTAACTAGCCAGGGCCAAGAGTAGAAGCCAAGATTAGTTTGGAGACATTCATACTACATACACTTTCTTCTTAGTCAAGGGCCCTCTTCTATAAAATGGAAATTTATAATTACTTCATAATTTTAATTAATTAAAGGAAGATTAAATCAGTATCCCTTGCTATTCTGATTCCACATTCTGACAAATCAAATTGAAGAAGATTGCAGAAGATTGGTATTGATTATCTGGAGTTTCCTTGCATCAGGCAAGATCATTAATATTAAGTTAACTCTCATAGATCATGCAAACTAGAAAAACAATGACATTAGTTTCTTATCAACTGCTTTTTGGGGGAAGACTAAAGAAACAGAGGACATTCAGAGGCAAAGCTTTGAGGTTTGAGTACACTAGTCATTTATTTTCATTAATGATAATAATTACAAACATTTATATGAGGCTTTCAAGTTTATAAAGCAATTTCCTCCTACCAATCTTGTGAGACAAATAAAGCATGTATTATTATCCCCATTTTACAGAGATGAAAACTGAAATTCAGAAATATCTTTCCCACAGTCAAACAGCTAGTAAGTGTGAAATATAGGTCTTAAACTCAAATCTGGTTCCAAGACTAGCATTCTTTCCACTATGCTTAATTGTCTCCTAAAATCAAAACTACCATCTCTGTTTTCAAAGAGCTTTCAAGCTAGTTGAGGAAATAAGATTAGTACATATAAAAAGTTAGAGAATAACACAGAACAAAACATAATTCCACACCAAAATACACATTCTAATTAGTGAGGACTATAAGCAAAATAAAGATTATAAATAGGGCCTAGTGGAAAGGATATAATCAGCATATCTAGGTTAAAATCACACTTCTGTGGCTTGTAATATGTATGGCTTTAGACAAGTCAATAATAGTAGCTGACTTTATATAATACTTTATCCCTATATTGTATATTAGAAAAATGAGACTCAGAAACCAAGTGATTTCTTTTATCTCTGATAAAATGTGGAGAGGGCTGGATTTGTAGACATAGGATTTGAGTATAAATCTCATTCCCACTATAAACTACCTTTGTGACCCTGAACAAATTACTCAAATTCTCTAAGCCTCAGTTTTCTCATTTATAAAATGAGGAAGTTGGACTAAACAACCTCTAAATCTATGCTCCTAAATGTTATGACCCTATGATTGCCTTGCCACAGAGAAGTAAGGCAAGGCATCTTGGGAGGGGTGGGACTTGACCTGGAGAAGTAGAGAAGGACAAAAAGGCTTTCAAGTCAATAATCTGAACAAGAGTAGAAATTGGGATACAAATGTATGTGGTAAATAAGAAAGAGAGCGCGAGAGAAAGGGAGGGGAGAAGGGAGGGAAAAGTAGAGGGAGAGGAGAAGGGAGAGGGAAAGGGAGAAAGAGAGGGAAAGGAGAAGGGAGAGGGAGAGGAAGAAAGAGAAAAAAGGAAAGAGGAAGGGAGAGGGAGAGGGAGAAAAAGAGAGAGGGAAAGGGGAAGTGAAAGGGGGAGGGAAAAGGAGAGGAAGAGGGGAGGGAAAGGGGGAGAGAGAAAGGGAGAGGGAAAAGGAGAGAGGGAGAGAAGGAGAGGAACGGGGAGAGGCAGGGAGGGGAGAAGAGAGGAAAAGAAAAGAGGGAGGGGAAGAGGGGAAGAGAGAGAGAGACAGAAAAAGAATCAGAGACACATTCAGACAGAGACAGACAGAGAGAGAGAGAGAGACAGACAGACAGACAGACAAAGACACAGACAGGGACAGAGAGTCAGAGGGAGAGAGGACTGGCCTGCTGGACCAGAAGGGGGAATAGAAGCTGTAGAAATAGAGTGAAAAAGTGAAAGAGGGAACGTGGTACTGGTTTGAGAAGACCCTTCCATGTCAGGAAGAACAGAAGAAAAATTGAAGATAGAGCAGCTATCACCACCCTGTTTTACAGATGTGCCCTTCATGCTGAAGAAAGGTGGAGTAAAGTGTGTTGGCAGGCTTTCTGGAGCTATGTGGACCTTCACTGAGGCTGCCAGCCCACAACTTCCCCAACAAGCAAGTGATTACCCAGATGCTTCTTGAAGAAACCCAATTAAACCAAAAAAGGCACTGCTCAGGGAGGGAGCTCATTATCTCTATCTCTTAATTGTCAGCGTTTCTCTTTAAGTTAAGACAAACTCTGCTTTTCTGAAACTCCCACCTATTGCTCTTATTTCAGCCCCATCTGAGTCCAAGGCGAACAAATCGGATTCCTCTTCCATATGCCATCTCATTCACGTGCTGACAGCAGATACCTCTTTTGTGATTCTATCATAAATGGAGCAATTATCTCCTATTGTATGGGCCTCCTTATATTTTTCTTATTCCAGACTCACTCATGTTGTCAAGCTCCATAGTTAATAGGCAGGCAGACACATCCCCTCTTTATGCAATTTCTGTGCTCTTGAAAAAATGGGCCCCAATCCTCATTAAGTGGTTTTCACTTCATCATTAACTCTTGCTTTGAGATACTTTTCCTCTCAGGTGGCTTTGCAGGGAGCTTCTGGCCCTTTAATTTCTAAGGTTTAATCTGCCTTCCTCTCATCAGTTTTTTTTTTTTTTTTTTGGTAGAACAATCTAAAAACATTTAATATAAGGGAAGACCTAGTCATTTGAAGAAACCCTGAAAGGGATGTTTTTTTGGTAAAGAACACATTTGTGATGAATAGAATCAGCACCTAGTTTATCTGTTTTAGCAAGTTTAAATTTTCCTCTGTTGAGTATTTTTACTCACTTTCCCCCCCAGTGGTACCTGTGGTGGAGGGGCATGCCTATTTTCCAGTATATATGTGTGCCCCCAACCCAAAGTTGTCCTGAAATATATCTTCTCCTATTTTGACTGTGCAGATTTGCCCTAAAATATCCTCCCGATGGGGAGAGATGGGAAGGAAATTATGCACCTGCAGATTCTATTTCTTCAGCTCCCTTGGCCTTAGAGACCTCCCCACCACCACCCAGTGACTCAATCATAGAAAAATTGGAGGGGTAGCTCTTGATCACTTCTCTCTTATTTCCTGCCTATTGCCTCTGATGCTCACTCTGCCCACTAGAAGCCTCCTCCCCTCCCCTGTGGAACACCACAGGTTTCAGGCCATGTCTTATGCTGCTCACTCCCTCATCATAGACTAATAAATGGAAGAGCTGGTAGGGATTTCAGGGTTCATTTCGTGCAGTCCTTTATTTTAAAAAATGATGAAACTGAGGCTGAGAGAAAGAGTGTGACCAGCCTAAGGCTACATAATTGGTAAGGATCAGCATCCAAAAGATAAATCATGTCTCCTGACTCCCAGGCTCACAACCTAGGTAAGGTCATCCTCAAATCTCCACTTGATCGCCCAGTCACCTCATGTCTAATCAGAAGCTAAGAACTGCTGTTTCTCCCTTCCCAGCATCTCTTTCATGTGCCTCCTTATTTCCTCTCACAATGTCACCATCCTGGTGCAGATCCTCATCACTTCATTCCTGGACCACTGCCAGAGCTTGTTGCTTGGTTACCATATCTCCACCCTTTCTCCCTAGTCTAGTATTTCCTCCAAAGAGCTATCAATGATCCTCCAAAACCATGTCATCCCCATATTCAATAAAATCCAGTGGTTCCTTGTTGTTTACAGGATCAAAAAAAATCAACCAGAAATTTATTAAATGCTAAAAAACCAAAAATGGCCAAAAAAAAAAAAAGTTTTCTCTCAAGGAGTTTACCATCTAATGAAGCTAGAAGTGGGGAACAACATATAAACCACTCTGTACAAACAAGATATAAAAAAGATTAATTGACAGTAATCTAAGAGGGAAGGGACTATTAAGAAGCACTAGCAAAAGCTTCTTGCAGAAAATACAATTGTTAGCTGAAACTTGTTGGAAGCCAGAGACCAGGATACAGAAATGAGGAAGGAGAGTATTTTAGATGTGAAGGATAGCCAAGGAAAAAAGCTTCAGGAGTGGTGATGGAATGTCTTATTTAGGGAACAGGAGCCAGGAAGCCAGTGTTACTGAATTTTAGAACATAAGAATGGGAGAGGGGACAGGTGGAATAAGGTATAAGAAAACTGGAAAGGTAAGAAAAGGCCAGGTTACAAAGGAATTTAAAAGTCAAACAGGATTTTTATATTTGCTCTTGAACACCATGGAGAACTTCTGAAGTTTATTAAATTGGAGGATGACATCATTAATTCAGTGTAAATAATGGGGGTAAGAATGAGTGAGGAGTCAAGGCTCCTGGGCTATGAGTCTGGTGACTTTGATCAGACCTTAAACTTTTTCCACTCACAACCCTTTTTCACCTGAGAAACTTTTATGTGACCCCATATATAGGTATATAAAATAGATATAAAATTAAACACTTAAATCATAATTTCACAATCCTCACATTCACTTATGAGACCCCACATAGGATCAAAAACCACAATTTAAGAAGTGTGTGTGTCAAAACACTATATAAATGTCTTTCAGTGAATCAAAGATAATATCTTTGTCTCTCCATAGCTTCTTTTTTCAATTTTATCTCGAGAGATTTACAAAGAACATAGTGGAATAATATTAATGGAACAGTATCTTTCAAAAACTTCCATCCAAATCATAAGATCAAACTTACAGGGGCCTTAGAGGATGCCCTTGAGAGTCATAAGAAAGTTAGGAAGAGGGAAAAGTTTAGGGAAGGGGAAAGGCAGTGGGATGAGAAGCTAATGATTTCAGTTTTGAACATGTTGAGTTTGAGATATCTGTAGAACACCCAGTGCCAGATTCTAACAGGCAGTTGGAGATGCTAGATTAGAAGTGAGAAGAGAAGTTAGAATGTAGGACTAGGAATGTGAAGGGTGTCTGTAGCCAAATCACACTAATATGCTCAGGCTGGTGATGTGAGATGCCAACAAGTAGGGTATGATTTGGGGAAATCACAGAGGCAAGTAGGAGCATGCCTGAGCCCTGGAATAGGAGACCAATAGATTCTTAACAAATTGGCCCTAATAGATTGTCCAACCTTATCTCCCCCTCTTACCTTACATATTCCTTCCAATTCAACTTTCTCCTCACTTTCCCCCCAAACATTACTTTTGTATTTTGTTTCTGAAACTTTGCTCACAGTGGATATTTGGAAGGGACTTAGCCCATGTTTCCCATAATGCTCCCCCTCCTCATTAATTTTCTTTTTCTTTCATCTATATTCTATTTATCCTCCAAATTTCATTTCTTCTATGAAACCTTCCCTAATTTCTCTAAACTGTAATGATCTCCTGCTTTTTTGACCTCCTCCAATATCTATTGTCTAGTCTATTCATTGTATATTATCACCAGCTTCCTTGTTCATCTTTTTTAAAGTATATATTAATCCTATGTAAAAGCAATTTTTAACATTGTCTTTTAAAAGTTTTGAGTTCTATATTCTATCACTCTTTCCCTCACCTGTTCCCTCCCTAAGATGGTAAGTATTCTGATAAAGGTTATACATGTGCAATCATGTAAAATATTTCCATGTTAAAAAAAATTGTCTCTCCATTTGACTATCAGTTTCTTAAAAACAGAGGTTACTTTCTCATTCTCTGAATTCTCCAGGGCTTTAGAATACCATTGAGCATGTGTGTGTGTGTATATATGTATGCATGACTGTGTGAGAAAATTAATTAAGAAATGAATGACTAAAGTGCATTTATGAAGTATTTACTATATACTAAGAACCTTGATAAGTGCTAAGGATACAAACAGTTTCCTTGCTCTCATGCAGTTCACATTTTAATTGACAGAACACTATACATAGAAGTATTCTTATGGTTCATTGGAGGGTCAGATATCAGTGCTTGGGGATCTGAACGGTGCAATGGCAGAGCAGATGATAAAGGCCAGTAATCCTCCATCCAACCTCTTCCTTCAAGAATCTACTCAAATATTAGCTTCTACATGAAATTTTTTCTGATTTGCCCTTTTGCTGGTGCCTTCCCTCTCTAACCACATAATATGTATTTGGATTTATTTCCATGTATTTCTTTTACATTTTTCCTTTACATATTTCTTTTACATTTTTATATATACTTACTTTTGAGTGTGTTTGTTGTCTCCCCTGTCAATTACTTGAGAGTAGTAAATATTTTTTACTTCATTACCCAGCATAATGCCTATCAAATAATGGTGTCTGATACATACCTATTGATTGCCAGTTTTTAATAAAGGAAAACCCATTCATGTATTGTTAAATAGAAGCATGCAGGCTTATTTGTCTAAAAAAGAACATTGAGTATCATAACCCAAATGTAATAAAGTGATTGATTCTTCTGTGTTTAGTAAAAAGTGAGAACTCATTCAGGGGTCACTATAAAAAAAAATCTCACAGCTTGGAGAAAGACTTGTTAATTTTATTGATATACTCCAAAAATATGATTCTGTAATTCAAGGTTTCTTATGGCAATCTGTGAAGTCTAGGGAAAACTTTCCAGAACAATGTTTTTAAATGCATAAATTAAAATATGCAAGATTATAAAGGAAATCAATTATATTGAAATAGTTATAAACTTTTTTTCAATACATTCATGGGCTCAAGATTAAAAACCCTATTGTAATGATAAAGCATGTGAAACTATTCCCTCAAAATGTTATTTTATTTAAATAATAAGAAATATGCAGAGAACTCTATAAATATTATCTCATTTTTATTCTCACCACAATCTGGAAGATAGGTGCTTTTATTAAACCTACTTTACAGTTGAGTTAGATGGAGATTAAGTGACTTGCCCAAAATCACATAGCTAATTTCTGAAATCCTTCCAAGCCAAACACTCTTATCTATTGCATCATCTAGTTGTCTACTAGTGTCCAAAATGATTTCATCATAGTTTTGTGCAAAGTTGGCTACAAAAGGTTATGTCTTCACTAAAAAAAAAATTGTCTTAATAACCACCACCAACCTTAGTGACTGTGGGCACCATTAACAATTTTCTATTGTGTTTTGACAATGACAAACATAGTCTTCAATTGAAGATTTGGGGTCTATTCAAAAACTAACAACTGAAGCTCAGTCTGCTTTTTGGCCAGTTAAATGATGTCCTTGGCATTGTTTAAATTGACTAGTCATCACCAATGTCTGTCAGTTTTGCTGACATGCCTACTGTATCTGCATGCCCTGAGGGAGTGTAAATTGAATGAAGAAACTAACAGTGAAATGTTCTGTGTGCATTGTCATGTGCATTATATGAACTCTGATCCTGGTACATGCATATATTTCACATTTAAAAAAAAACACCAACAGAACTGCCTTTAATTTTTTGGAGTTATTCAGACTCTTTATGCCTGGAGGGGAGTCCTATGCAATACATAGTTAATGGAGAGGTCTTTAAAATTTTTTAAGTCACCATAAAATAGAAACTGAATATGTAGAGCAGAAGTAGTGCTAACTATGAATAAAATGACTCCATCATTGTAGAATCCTTCTAAAAATGAATAAAAAAACTCATCACACTGATAAAAATAAAAGCCAGACTGATAGAAAATAAATACAAACTAAATTCATTCAAGTTCATCTTTACTTACAAAATGATGCACCCAATATTTCAGATTTGTTCAAAGAAAAGCTTTTCAACCTCCAGATATTTAATTAATCGATTATTAATTATTATCAGTTATTAATTATTAAGCACCTACTGTGTACCAAACTTACTGCAACAAGAGAAGATGAAATACTTGTATAATTCTTTGGATTTGACAAAAAGTGACCCAGAATATTTTAAATGTCTTTTCAAAGACTGTGTCTAGAGAATGGTATGTGAATATCTTCAATTAAGAAGGGGAAAAAATTCCACTTATATTGATGACATATTTGAGGCCCAGCAGGAGAAAATAACTTCATTTTACCTACTCCCCAGATTCAGTGATTTACCAGCATTGACCACCAGAAGAAGATTTATAAAACTGCCACTGCAGTGAAAAAAGTGCTGAGCATAGGCAACAGCAAAAATGATGAGAATCATTGCCAACAAATTCAAAGTGTCCTTGAGTAAGTTGGAAACTGAATTTAGATTGCTTTGGGGTTGGACTGGATTTGTTCATAAAAACATTTGTTCATAAAGGTAGGACTGCAAATACCAGCAGAGAGTGGCTTCGTGGGATAAGAGGATTCCAGACCTTTTACAAATCTATTCAATTCTTTGTGGTCTTACCCATTACAAGCTATTCATAGGAAAGAGTTGTTGTTGTTGTTTTTTTAATTTTTATTTTTTTTTGTAACTAGCACATGTTAAAAACACAAGAAAATAAAGAAATGTAATGTTCCAATAATGCTTTAATTCAGTGCCTTTTTATATTTAAAATTGACTTTGTCAGTCATACCTATTATTAAAAGTCTCCTTTATGCCAAGCATGATGCTAAGCATTTTACAATTATTATTTCTTTTGATACTTATAACAATCCTAGGACATAGGTGCTATTATGATCTCCATTTTATAGATGAAGAAACTGAGACAGACAGAGTCACATAGCTAACATCTGAGGTCACATTTGAATTCAGGTCTTCATGATTGTATCACATAACTACTTCTTTTAGGCAAAATATCTTTCTCCAGGACAGAAAGATGAGGATATTTAATTTCCTTTTGTCTCTTCAGATCATTATCTGATTAAAGATAAGAATCATAAAAATTTACTTTTATCTTTGCAAATTCTTCATCACACAGCAAAAATTTGGCATTTTGCATCTTTTTAAAATTTGTATTTTGAAAAGTTTAATTGTAAACTTCAAATAATTGTCTAGTTAAATTTAATTTCTTTTGTTGGTTTTATAGATTTTTTTTTATCATTAAGTATTAAAAGTAAATAAAATTCCCAAATACACAGCCTAATGAAATTGCTGAACCCTCCTAAAGGAAGATTAGAGGTAAGTGTGTGAGGGGGGAAATGAGTATGGGGGCAATCTACTGGAGAGCATAGGATCAAGGATACAAGTTGACCTTGGTGAGGAGAATGGCCAACTCTTCATCAGAGTAAATAAAGGGGATCGTAGGGGATGATGTCAAAGGGTTTTCAGTGAAGAACAGAGAAGAGGGAGTTGTGAATAGCCTCTCTTTGAATAAAAAAGCTTTTCTCAATAAAGTATGAAGTAAGGGTCTCTGATGACTTGCTGAGTCTAAGGACTTCCCTATGAGCTCATTCCTATGGGACATTCTCCTCTGAGTTAACTGTACCTTCTCTTTTCTTCAGCTTATTGGGTTTTGTCTACCCAGTGGGTCAGTCTTTTTCTCCCTGCTGTGCTCCAGTTCTCTGGAGAGAGGCTGCCAACCTGGCTCCAGTATTCAGTGGCAGCCTTTCATTTGTTAGTCCCCTTTTAGGTTGACCTCAGGTCTATTTTGCTGAATTCCCTGTTTCCTATGCCAAAGGCTCCATGGAACTCCATCTGTTCTCTTAGGGTCTTTTTTTTTCTTTTGAGAATAAGGGGAGGATGGCAAAAGGAAGGGAGAAGGAGCCACATGAAATAATTCAATTCTATCCTCACTCTGAACCCTAACTGAATGTAGAACATCTCTGAAGTTGAACAGCCTGGCAAATTTCAAAGCCTACACTTTCAGCATGTACCCACATATCACACAAAGACTATTTACTTTTTGCCCATGGGATCTGGGAGCTAAGCTTCAGATAAAAGCAGAAGCTTCAGAAAAAGAAATACAAGGAAAATGTAAATTCATACACCCAAGTCTGATTTTATGAGATTTCCAATCACACTTAGCATTCCCTAAATATCCTGGTTTATTTATATTTGGGAAAAAGACTCCAAGTTTGGCTATATATTAGTTCTTAATTCTCAAGTTCACCCAGTCATCCCTCATCCTCCCGAGTTTTATAGGAAACCCTATTTCTTCAGAAAATTTTTCTCTTCCTTTGAAAATTGTCTTTGTTGAATTTGTCTTCTTAATAAGTTACCCCTGCACTATGAACTGGCTAAATTTAGATAAACATTTTCCAAGAGGAAACCACTCCAAATAAATCCTTCCAAGTATCAAGATGACAACTGCCTACACAGACACAATTTGTGTTCTGTTTACGAATAAGATACTGGTCCTATGCCACAGGAGTGAATACTGCAAATGGTAAGTGCTAGAGTAGGCTCAAGGGAGGACAGGATATGAATAAATGGGTTAAATCCAGGTAAGCAGGCAAGGAGTTTAAGGACAGTCATGGTATAGTAGGAATCAGAAGTCAGGAGACCTGAGTCGAAATTCTCCCTTACATATTTATTAGCTATAGGGCCATAGTCAAGTTGCATAACCTTTCAAAGTCCCAGTTTTCTACAAACAACTATTCTATTAGAACTCCTTATTACTAATTTAATATTCTTCCCCTACAATCTTTTGCCCTAGAAGAGGTGTAGTGCATTTCTGAAGCAGATTACTATATGATATAGGAACAAAATACTGGACTCGAGAGTTTTGAAGATTTCAGTTTGAATCTTTCCTCTGATACTTGCTGGCTGTGGAACTAGGGGCCTTGCTGACCTTTAGTTTCCTTACCTGTAAAATATCTCCTTTAGAATAATTCTTGTAGAACATTTTTCACAGTGTTGCTGTAAGGCTCAAAAGGAGATAATGAACACCAAAGGACAAATAAATGCCAATGATTATAATCATCCCCACTCTGTTGGTGAGTTGTAGAACTTAAAAGTCATTAAGTTTAATCTCCTTATTTTTTGAATGAGGAAATTGTGACTTAGAAAAACTGAAGTTCTTTTTCTTCTTAATTCGAGAAATATTTGTTAAACTCCTACTAAGTTCACAGGGATATTTCACAGTGAATAGAGAACTGGCCTATGAATCAGAAAAGCTGCATTCAAAGCTCATTATTAGATATGTTGTTTGTGTGACAAGCCAATTAATCTCTTAGGTGCTCAAACATTTTTTTTTTTAAGTTTTTAATGATACTTTTAATCTTTTTCAAAATTACTGCTACTTTTCCTCCTTATTCTACCCTCTAGAATAAATAAGTGCAGAATTCTCCATTTTAACAAATAAGTTCATTTGGGCAAAATAAGTCAACACAGTAGCTATATATGAAAATGCCGGCTTCATTCCTCACTGCTAATCTACCTTCTCCCAAAAGGTGAGAGGCATTCTTCAGTATCACTTCTCTGAAGCCATGATTGGTCACTATATTGATGAGACTTCTGATCTTTTAGTGTTTTCCTTTACATTATTGTGATTGTTACATTAGTTGTTTTGATTTTGATTTCTGCATTCAGCATTGATTCATTAAAATCATGATTTAATAACATTTTATAATAATTACATTCTACTATTTGTTGTCATTACCCTCAACTATAGATACTTTATTTCTAATTGTTTCCTACTACCAAAAAATACTTCTATAAATATTCTTGCATGTATGGGACTTTTTCCTTCTATTTTTGCTCTCTATGAGGAATAGGCCTAATAGTGCCATGACAAATGTGAAATTGTAGTTCAAAATTATTTTTCCAAAATGTTACAACAATTCACAACTTCTAAATTTGCCTATCTTAAGAGTGTGTAAGTATGCTGTCTTCCAGTGCCTCCAGCATTTAAATTTTTCTTCTCTTACTATGCCAGTCTGATAAGTGTTAGATGAAAAATCTAAGTTATTTTAATTTTCATTTATAGCCAGTGATTTTATGACTTTTATATTGTTGAGAACTTATTCTTATTTATAGAATTGTTTGTTAGTATCTATTACAGAATGACTCTTGCTCTTACGTAGTCATATCAAGTCCTTTAAAATTTTAGATATGATTGCTTTATCAGTGATATTGATTGTAAAGAATTTTTCCCCTAAATAATTATAAAAGTGATTTTCTCAAAGTTTCAACAAGTAGTAAACATGGAAATAGAACTCATTTCTAATGATGCCTTGGTCTCTATCCCTAGCAAAGTCTTTGTTTGCTGAAACTTTTACCAAAGTTTTCTTAGACTTTTCTGCCACCATTGATTGCCAGTCCACACACACCTCAAACACCTTTCACCATCTTTCCCCAAGCTGCTGCAGACTGTGAGCTGAGCAGGGTAACATCTCTGGGCAAAGATTTCTTAGAAACTCAGCCAGAGGCCTGCTGGTGCCAAGTTTCGAAGCTAGGGGACACAGAAGGAGAGATCATGAACAGAGCTTCTGAAAGCCTTCTGTTACCTAGGCAACACTAGCTATCAGAGAATCATTCCCGGACATTGCCTCATTTCAATGACAAATTAAGCCCTAGTCTGATCAGGATATTTGTGCAGTGGACAGAGACGCCTGGGTTCATTATTGATGGGCAATAGACACTAAGATTGGATGGGGACTGACTGTGGGTTCTCATGGTGATAAGACTGAGAAAATTTGATCCATATAACAGGAGGGAGGGAGGAGAAAAGGAAAATGAGAAAAAAATGAAAGAAGGAAAGAGGGAAGGAAGAAAGAGAGGAAAGAAAGAAGGAAGGAAGAAAGAAAGAAGAAAGAGAAGGAGAAAGTAATGGAAGGAGGGGAGAGAGGAAGGGAGAAGGAAGGAAGAAGGAAGAAATAAGGAAAGGAGGAAGGGAAGGAAGGAATAAGGGAAAGAAGGAAGGAGGGAGGGAAGAAGAAAGGAGTGGGTGAAGGAAGGAAGGAGGGAAGGAAGGAAGGAGGGAAGGAAAGAAGGAGAGAAAGAAAGAGGTAAGGAAGGAGGGAGGGAGAGAGGAAGGAAGATGGGAGGGAGAAGGAAGCTGAATGGAGAATAAAGAAGGAAAGGAGGAAGAGAGGAGAGGAAAGCAAAAGAGAGGAGAGGAGAAAAAAAGAGGAAGGGGGAAAGAGAAGGATAAAATAATAGATAAAAGAGATACTTCATCTTATTCCACTCCCTAGCATTAACCGCATCCCCATTCTCACCACCCACAGAAAAGTACAATCTAGGCAATAAATGTGTCTTATTCAATTCCCTGAAAACCAGAGGGCTTTGTTTCCAAAGCATGAGCTACTGTTTGGCACCTTTCCTGAAGCCCACAGCAGGGTCCTGAGTTCCTTGAACTCTTACATTACTCAGGCTTCCTGGGATGCAGGTTTTCTCAAAAAAACAAACAAAAAAGAAACAACTTTTCATTCACTTAGATCACTCCTGTGATAAAACTCTAATGGTTCCTCTTCCCTTTCCCTCCCTTTCCATTCTGACCATAGGCCCTGGGTAGGCACTAAGATGAATGAAGCATTTCTTAGAGATGTTCCCTGAAAGGGAAGCTGATGTCATCGGCTGCATTATTCAGATTTCAGCAAGATTACTTTTGTTGAACCTCCAATTATTTAAAAGATATACATACAGCTTACAGGAAAATAAATCAAACAAATAGCCCAGATCTTTCACACATACACTCTCTCTCTCTCTCTCTCTCTCTCTCTCTCTCTCTCTCTCTCTCTCTCTCTCTCTCTCTCTCTCTCTTTTTTTTTAAGTTAGCCTTTCTTACTGAAAAAAAACTGCCAAAGGGCCATTTTTTCTGTTATGTTAAATGAAGTGACTAGGCCATTGCACTAGAAATTAATTGACTCATTAGACCACTAACCTGGAACAGGTCATTTCAATCATTCCTCTCTCTCTGAATGCCCAGCAAAAAGTCAGAAGAACTAATTTCCTCTCCTAAGCATTCTCCAACTCTTCCTCTCACACAGGAGAAAAACAATAAGTAAGCATTCTCTCTACTAATGAAGAAAGTCTTATGCCAATAGCCAGGCTTGAACCCCAGGTGATATTCCTTGTATTATAGGTATGAGAGGGGATGGGATTTGGTGAAGAGAGGATGACATTAGGTATGAAAAAAGAAAGAGGGGCAAGAATTAACTGTGAGACATCCAGGCAAATACAAAAGGCAGATAGTAAGCCTCTGAATCCCAGAACAACGGGAAAGTCAGTCAGCAGCACTGGCTCCAAGGCAACCTAAATTGGTTGACAAGTGTAGAGGAAGCTTGGGACAATCTCTGCTTTGTTCTAAGAGCAAACCTTAACCTTGAAAAAAATGAACAAAAAAGCAAAAAAAAAAAAAAAAAGCATAGATAGCTTTTATGCAGAAAGAGAAGAACAGACCTCAAACCCTGTGGATCCTAAAGGCAAATCATCTCCAGCTGAAACCCCAAGGGATGATATTAGTTGGTCCCCATCTCACAAAACTCTCTTGGAAGAATTCAAAAAGGATCTTAAAAGAGAGTTAGAAGAAAAATGGATAAAGGAAATGAGAAATTTGCAAGAGAGTCTGGAAAAGGAAAAACAGAAATTATCTGAGGAAAACTCTTTAAAAGTAGATTTGATGAAATGGAAAAATCATATAATTCTACAAAATAGATATGAAAAAGAAACCAAGTCACTGAAAAACAGAATTTGTGAAAAGGAAAAAAATATATAATGAACAAACATCTCATTTAAAAGTTCAATTGGCCAAACGCAAAAGAAGATAAAAAAGCTAACTGAAGAAAATAATTCACTAAAATTAGATTGGAGATGTCTGAAGACAGTGACTAAAAATAATAAAAAGCTTGACTAAAATAAAAAGTAAATGTTGGTGAAAAAATGCCTGAAATAGGTATGATCAGAGAAATGCAAATTAAGAAAACTCTGAAGTATTACTGCATACCTCTGAGATTGACTAAGATGACAGGAAAAGATAATGATAAATGTTGGAGGAGATGTGGGGAAACTGGGATACTAATACATTGTTGGTGGAGTTGTGAACTGATCCAACCATTCTGGAGAGCAATTTGGAACTATGCCCAAAGGGCTATAAAACTGTTCATACACTTTGATCCAGCAGTGTCTCCACTGGACTTGTATCCCAAAAAGATCATAAGAAAGAAAAAGGACCCACATGTACAAAAATGTTTGTAGCATCTCTTTTAGTAATGGTGAGGAACTGGAAATTGAGTGGATGCCCCTCAGTTGGAGAATGGCTGACTAAGTTATTATATATGAATGTTATGGAATATTATTGTTCTGTAGGAAATGATCAGCAGGATGATTTCAGAAAGGCCTGGAGAGATTTACATGAACTGATGATGAGTGAAAAGAGCAGAACCAGGAGGTCATTGTACATGGCAACAACAAGATTATACAATGATCGGCTCTGATGGATTTGGCTCTTTTCACAACAATGAGGTAATTCAGGCCAAATCCAATAGACTTGTGATAGAGCCATCTACATCCAGAAAGAGGACTATGGGAATTGAATGCAGATCAAAACAGTATTTTTTATCTTTTTTTGTTGTTGTTTGCTTGCTCTTTGTTTTCTTTCTCATTGGTTTTTTTAATCTGATTTTTCTTGTGCAGCATGATAATAGTAGAACTATTTATAGAAGAACTGCACATGTTTAAAATATATTGGATTACTTGCTGTCTAGGGAAGGAGGTGGGGGGGGGGGAGAGAGGGAGAAAAAATTTGGAACACAAAGTTTTTCAAAGATAAATGTTGAAAACTGTCTTTGCATATATTTTAAAAATTAAAAACTATTATTTAAAAAATTAAAAAAGAATGCATATTAAACTTTTTAAAAGTACATGTTGGGCAAAGTAAAAGATAAGGTTTGAAAAATAGATTTAGTCAAAATCATAAAGAGTTTTGAGTGACAAGAAAGGAAATTTGGACTTGAGGTGGTAGACAGTGAAAACTTTCAAATTTGTATTTGCTATAGAACTCCCAGGAGAGCCTTCTGAGCAATAATCTAATCACTGGTTATAAGTGTCTGATCTCTTGGTACTTCCTGGCATACCTGGCATGAGTTCTAACTTGCTCACACCTGCCAAAACTGTCTGCTACCTTCTGTCCAGGGTCCTTGGAACAGTGGGTGCTTTGGGTAAACCTCACTGATACTGCAAACTAGGGAGTGAAGAGGGAGTTGGTTTAGTTTGGATTATGAAAAATCAGAGTTAAAAATTCATATAATAACAAAATATAGTATTATTTTCAAGAAGATACTTTAATAACAACCCAAAGCATTATAAAAAGCCTGCTAAGTAGACCTGTATTAATGAATGGCTTCTAATTAGTTTTTAAATTGCTTATATGTAAACAGATCTTTCTGAAGTTCTTTAAAATAACTGGATCTCCAAGGAGGAAAATCTTCTTCCCTATTCTTCCTCAATGTTATTTAAACTCTTAATTTACTAAGTAAATTTTTTCTTTGCAAATGGTACAAAGTAGCCATCAGTCTAACTCCTGTCCAAATTATCAGAGCCTCATGGAACAAAATTGCCACATTATACTGTAGTGTGGTGTGGTATGATATGCAGTGATATGGTAGACAAAGGTGCAGGCCTTAGGAGTCATAGGATGCTTGGGTATTGCTCCTAGCTCTCTGTTGATTCACTATGGAAAAATAGATAAATCACTTCATTTAATTTTTTTCAATGGGAATAAAACAATAATCATATTTGCCTTTTCATGAGAATCTAATAAATATGAGAGGTCTTTAGACAGGAAAACTGCTCTATAAATACAAAGGGTTTGTTGTTATTTTTTATTAAGAAACAGTATGATGCAGTAGAGAGAATGTTAAATCTGCTGTCAAGAAAGACGTTGACTGAGATTCCACTTCTGACACTTATTGGCTGTATAACCAACCTTCCAGAGGCTCTGTAAGTTTCTATCAGATAACTTTTCATTAATAATAACTACTATTACCTTAGCACTTACTTCTATATGTAATCTAATCCAAACAAGTAATTTGCTCAATGCCTACTCCAATGCAAAATACCGTGTTAAATGATGATGATATAAACAAAACAAAACAAAACAACAAAACCAGACCCTACCTTGAAGTTTACATTCAACTGTGAAGTGGTGGGGAAGGAAGAGCAAGAAGGAAGGCAATACAATACAAGCACTGATTAATTTATACAAGATAATTTGATGATTCAATGAAAGAGGTTAGGGAAGATTATTTCCCCCCATAGGAAGTGATACATGTTTCTTGAAATCTTTCCTCAGGGAAAGCTTGAATTTTGAAGGAAGATAGGGATTCTAAGAGGTGGATTTGAAGAGAGAGAGTGCACTTCAGATGTAAGGAACTATCTATGCACAAAGACAGAAGTCGAGAAATGGAATGAAGCAACTGAGGAGAAACAAATAGATCAGTTGTAAAGAGAGAATATAATCCCGTCTTGAGATTCTATATCAGGAGCTAGTGTATACTTGGAAGGGAAACATCTAGAGGAGTGTCCTTGGCTAGACGTTCCAAGATGACTAAAGGGGACCCTGGAAGCAAAAGTGACATTTTCATACCTTAATTCAAAGGAGTAAATAATAAATTTCAATTTCTATGGCAGGTCTGTGAGGGAGTTATCTGTGGGTAAAAGCTGACCAAAGGGCCTGAAATGATAGATCACTGGAGGTGGTCAATTCTTGGTCTCTACACAAGGAGAGTTCTCTGGTCATATGTGTGTCTGTCTATGACAGCTTGTACATGTTTGTGTTTATACAGGTAATACATATAAGTGTTGAAGGAATTCTGAAATCACTATATGGTAAGCTTTGTCTGAGAAGTGCAAAGGAGCTAAATCTCTAATGGATTACTAGGCACTGCTCTCAGATGGTACAAACCCACAAAGTTCAAAGCCCATGCTTTCTTCCCCATGGAACCCTAGGTTTTTGTACTCTCTCCTAAGGTTCCAGCCAACCCAATGAGCCTTTCTCCTCTCCCTGACTCCAGTAGAGTCTGGGTGTTGTATCTGGCAGGTCTACATCACTTGGCAGTGCCAGAAAGGTCTGGCATCAACAACTTTAATCATCAGCTTGAATGTAGGCTGACACGTTAGGGCAGAGCACTGGCACTTGGCAGACATCCTTTGGCTTTCTTTCAAGATTCTACATTTTGGTTAATTTTTAAGAAATGGAAACTGTCTCTAGATGCTTCTCTCATGGATTCAGCTTACCACAAGATGCATGGAAACTCTGTCAGAGTTTTGAATGCTTTCTTTCAATAGTTCTCTGCAAGCCTTCCCATTACTTCATCCTCTCTACAACACCTCTGACAAATGGTCCTGCAACCTCCACTTGAAGAACTCCAGAGATTGGAAATTCATCGAGGCAGGCCATTTTATTTTGGAACAGAACAAATTTAGGAAGTTTTTCCTTATATAAATTCTATGTTTATGTTTCTAAAATATCTAACCATTGCTTCTTCTATCCTCTGTACAGAAATAGAACAGGTCTTAACCCAGGAGAATGAGAAAGCCTTTCTTTTATTTTCCTTCTTTCTTCCTTCTCTGCTCTTATCCCTTCACTAGGCTAAAAATTCCATATTCTTTTAACTATTTTTTTTCTGTAGCCTATTTTTAAATTTTGTCACTCTTCTTTAAGTAAATTCTTGTTTATCTAATTTATAAACAGTATGAATTAATTAATTATTTCTCTCTCTTTTTTGTAACTACTCAGAATGGGAGTGGGAGCAGTTAATAAAAAGTTTGTTTCTCCCTTCCTCTGCTCCAGCCAGAGTAATGTTTCTGGAAAAGGAGGAATAGAAACAAGTCACATGACTGTGTTAGAACTTGGCTTTCTGTAGTTAACAGGTTTAGACTTTTTAATTCAAAATTGACTTGTCTCACAGCAAGGAGTGGCACTTGTGTACCTCAAGAGTAACTGAGAAGTTGGCTACTGAAACTCTGGAAAGTAAGAAAATATTACACATGATAGGACTATAGTAGAAAGGATATGAAGACACAAAGGATCTCTGAAGGGGATTCTAATCTATCAGTCATTAGGTCCTTCTACTGCAAGTGGAAAAACAGGAAACAACACTTACTAGAGCTTTCTGTCCCGTCTCTCTGCTTCTCTCTTTATCCCTCTCTCTCTCTCTCCCTCCCCACTCTGACTCTCTACCACCAATACCCTTAGAATTGGGAGATCAGAAGCCTCAAATCAAGGTGGGTTGAATTGAGTCCAAGGAAAGTAATCCAATTCTAGTTTGTTTTCAGTACTGATTTGATTTCCCACAGTGCTTGTGGATGAGAAAGTCTCATTCACTGGGGGATATCACTTGGACTACATTTCCATGTAAGATTTACATGGGCCCCCAGCATGGTGACGTTATGACCCAGTAAAGAATCTGATTGGATGAAGGTAGAATCTTTTAAAGGCAGAGCTGAGAAAATCTCAGGACAGCACATTTGAGAATACAGAGATAGTAAAATAGAAGTTAGAAGAGAGACTCAGCAGGGAAGGCAGGAGTAATCATGATCTTCTGCATCCAGCATCCTGTCTCTGAAACATGCTAATGATGAATACAGAGTTGGGGGGAGGGTCTACCCTCAGGAAAGACTTCAAGAAGCAGAAAGAGTATGCTCTTAAGTGTCTACCCTTTAATTTGTGAGTAGAAAGTGACTGTATCCTCCTACACTGGGGAAAAGATTGAAGAATTAGACTAGAACTCCTTCAGGTATAAGACATTAATATCCTCTTGGTTATAGATCCCAGAGATGTTTTATTTCTAGATTTTTTCCTTGTTAATTTATCTTGTTTCATGTTTTAATTAAATATACATATACATAGATGTGTGTATGTATATACATTTCTGTGTCTATTATTCTTATAATAGAGTTAACATAGTATCCTTATAATAGAGTAACATACAAATAGGGATATGGGCTGCAGTTTGAATGCTTATTATTCAAGACAGAACTCTGAACTTGGGTACAGGTAAGTTAGGTATTACTCTTGTGTGTTTACTTAAAGTATTTGGTTGTGTGTGTTTGTGTCTGTGTCTGTGTTTAAGTAGTATTGATGCTACTTAAAAAAAAAAAACAACCCACAGTCACTGCCAATATACTCCTCCCTTTCAACAAAGGAGAACAGTAAAACTAACTGACAAAACAACTGTATCATAGCACACACATATTTTTATTCATATATCTCTTTACTAAGAGGAGAGAAGTATGTTTCAGAGTATATCCTCCAGGACTAAGATTAGTATTTGTATGTAATCTAAGATCAGCTATCTTTTAGTGTTCTCTTTATTTACATTAATGCAGTCATTAGTATAACCATTTCCTAATTTTGTTATCTTTGCCTTACATCAGTTTATAAAAGTCTTCTTCTCTATCATGTTTCCAAAACCATTTCCATCTTTTGATAGCTTTGAGAGGAAAAAATAAAACCTGCAGTCATTTTAATTTGCATTTATTTTAGCTATTTAAAGCATTTTTTTTAATATCATGGCCTTCTGGTACTGCTCCAGCTGAGTGGTGTAGCTGTCCATCTTCAGCAAGCACTTGTTGGCAGAGCTGTTGGATTTTTTCCCCTTATAATAGTCCACTGATTGCTCGTAATGAGCTATGGCCTTCTTGATGTCCACCAGCTCTGTAGATCTCAGCAATGGAGATGTAGTGTTTGGCAGCGATGATGAAGCATCCCATGTCTATGTAGATTTCAATTGATTTCATCAAACAGTTAATAGCCTCTTGAGGGTCCACTTTCTTGAGGGCATTTCCTGCATCCACAAAACTGGTGGCAGCGTCATGCTTACTCTGCAGCTGGAGGTACAGTTGACAGTTTTCACTACTTTTCTATGAAAAACTATTTGTTCATATCCTTAGACCACTGAGCTACTGAGAAATAGTTCTAAGTCTTATTTATGTTGAGTCTTTATACATCTTGGATGTCAGATTTTTATAATAGATATTTAATACAAAAAATTTTCCATTTGGCAAATTCTCCCATTCTAGTTGGATTGATTTTTGTTGGAAAAAAAATCTTTTCAATTTTATAATTATTAAAATTGTCTATTTTGCCTTTTATAAAAATAGAAAATAAATGAAGGAATTAAATGATGAACTAGCATTCATTAGGCACCTACTCTGTATAAGATACTATACAAAGTGCATAAGGATACACACACACACACATATATATATATACATATAGTAAAAGAAAGCACAAAAATTGAGAACTAAGAAAGGCTTCTTGAAGAAGAAAAGACTTTATATGAAACTCAATAGAGAAGTGAATGTTAAGAATAAGCAGAATGTGCATTCGTGTGTGTATGTGTGTGTGTGTGTGTGTGTGTGTGTAAAACAAATAATATAATAAATAAGGGACCTGAAAGAAGAACTGGAATAAAGTATTTTATCAGTGATTTGTATGATAGAAAATGAAGATGGACTGTTACATATTGAGAGCAAGAAATGACAAATGGACAGACTTTTAGCCTTACAATTTCTGAATAAATCAAGGAAGGGCTCTAATACATTGGGCTCCTGGCACATATTAGATGCTCAATAAGTGCTAATTAGTTGACTGGCTGATGCTTGATGGTGGATTTATGAGAGTATCTGAATAACAGTTGTAATGGATGAGAAGGCACAGGTGAGTTGTAATCTATATCATTAGGTTCATCCTAATTGCATCAAATCACAGTTCATTTGAAAGAGCTTTACTTGAAGAATTAATGTTTAAAATTTAATCTTCAATTTATATTTTTGATGGATTTGCCTGTTCAGATTAAACTTAAAAATCTTCTAGATATAAACTCACAGATTCTGTGAAACACACAATGCTGAGTTGAACAAAAGAAGTAGGAGGATGATCAAAGAAAGGATAGCATATGCAACTTGAGGTGGAACTATGATCACAGACATCAAGAAGAAGGGAAAACTACCATGTACTTTTTGTTTTCCTCTTTTTAAGTAATAATCAGAGGGGAGGGAATAAAAAGAGGCTAATAGGAAATTGAAGCCTAAGGTAAATAAATAAATAAAAAGATACTCAGAATACACCCATCTGCCCTCAGTAAGTTTAATAAACTACATCCCAAGGTACTGAAAGAAGTTTTTTTTTGGATTTTATTGCTAAATCAGTGATTTTTGGAAAATCATGGAAGATAGGTGAGACGGGAGTAAGAAAGAGAGAAACAAAGGTTTCTCAATATTCAAAGAAAGAGAAGAGGGTTGGACCTTTGAATTATAGTGTAACTAAACTGGTATATCAGGAGGATGAGGTATAATTAGAATTCTGCAAAGTATTTGGCAAGACGTCTCATACTTTCCTTGTGGATAAGATGGAGAAATATGGACAAGATAGTCATGCAGTTAGTTGGATCCAGAACTGGTTGAACTGGGTCCCAAAAGTTGTCTGTAATGGCTCTATGTAAGCTTGGGACATGTTTGGTGGAGTATCTCAGGAATCTGTCTTTGGTCCTGTACTGCTCAACATTTCTAATCAATAGCATAAATGTAAGTATATCTGATAAGCTTTTCAAATCTCCAGATTGCACAATGTTGGGAGAATCAATTGACATATTAGATGGAGACCTTGATAAGTTAGAATGGGCTAAATATAATCAAATGAAATTTAATAGAGATAAATGTAAAGTCCTTCATTTAAGTTCAGAACATCAACTTTACAAATAGAGAATGAGGGAGGTATAGCTAGACAACAGTTTGCAGGAAAAAAAGAGTGAATTTTAGTAAACTACAAGCTAGATATGCATCAACCATGTGCCATGATAGTTGAAAGAAGATAATGCAATCTCAGGTTACACTATTGGAGATTCAGTCTGATCAGACCACACATAGAAATATGTATTACCTTCACTTCTAGGGATATTTTAGGAGAGACGTCCATAATCTGGAAAGTATTAAAGAAAACCATTTTGGTGGATAAAGACAATGCCATATGAGAACTAAATGAAGAAACTGGGGATATTTCTCTCATGTGGAAAGTACAGACTTGTTCTGGTTGGTCTCAAGAGGCAGACATAGGAAAAGGGGAATGAGGTTTCAGAAAGATAATTTTGGTTCAATATAAGGAAAACCTTATATCCAAAAGTTGAATATATTACTTCTAGAGATAACAGATTCCTGTGCACTGGAGAATTACAAGTGGAGCATAGGTAGCCACTTATTAGAGATGTTAGGGAAAAGATTCCTAGTCAAGTACAGCTTGGACAAAATGGCTCTGAAGTCTCTTCTAGTTCTGAGACTTTATGATTCTGGTTTAGTTAATCAAGTGTCTGGTTTAAAGATTCCATAAGTTATTGGCTGGTGTGTAGCAGTCATTTGTGCTCTTTGATAAGCCTATTGAACAACTTAGGCATAGAAGAGAACAAAATAGGAACCTTCTTTAGAGAATTTTTAGGGTTGAATGAGAATAATAAATGTCTCGTGTTCTTTAAAAAGAACATAATCACATCAGGGAAAGAAACCCTGTCTTACACTTTTTCTGTCTAGACATGTAGTAAATATTCAAAAAAAATTGTGTAGCACAATGGACAGAGTGCTGGAATGGAATCAGGAAGATGAATTCAAATCTCATCTCAGATACTAGCTGCATGACCTTGAAGAAGTTATGTAATTTCTATCTTCCTCAGTTTCCACCAGTTTCTCCAGTAAAATGATTATAATAATATCACCTATGTCCCAAAGTTGTTGTGAGGAGTAGGAAGAAAGGAAAGAAGGAAAGGAGGGAGGAAGGAAAGAAGGAAGGAAACAATTATTAAGCACTTACTCTGTGTGAGGCTCTGTGCTAAACACTTTAAAAAATACTATGTCATTTGATCTTTACAACAACCCTTGAAGGTAACTGCTATTATCATCTTCACTTCATAGACAAGAAAGCTGAAACAGGTTAAATAATTTGCGTAGGGTCTGACAAATACTTTTGTTAAGTATCTGAGGCCACATTTAAAATCAGGTTGTTCTGATTCCAGACCCAGTGTTATATCCACTGTGTCCCCTGGCTAGCTTTAGGATATAATAATAATAATAATGACACGTATATAGCACTTACTATATGCTAGATGTGTGTCAAGCACTATAGATGCCATTATTATCCTTATTTTACAGATCAGGAAACTGAGAACACCAGAGGTTGAGATTTTTTCCAGATTCACATAACTAGTAACTTATGTACTAGTAAGTACATCACTATAACATATATATATGTACTCTACTACTTTTAACCTTCATGACCTTGGGCAAAACATTACCTTTTCCCTCTTTGCTTTGGTAAATGTATAAAATGTGTAAAATGAAGAGGATTGAACTAGATGACCTTGAAGGTCCTTCTCAGCTCTAAAGTTATGGTACTGTGGTCTCCAGCTATCAACATTTTCTGACAGTCCACATCAGCAAGTAGGGTTGGCCTTAGGCCATTACCTTTAACATTATGATTTGAGGATTGAGGGTTGCCATGTAGGTCTCCCTGCCCATAAAAATCTCCTGTTAATGGTCTGTCATAGTGCTAAGAAATTCCCACATTACTCTTTTGAGTTTAGACATAGAAGGCCCCCATTGAAATGCAAATATGTCATTTGAGAAGGGTAATGGACAAAGCTATTATCCACTAACATCAGAACATTTTATTAAAGTAAAAAGAACAATTTATCAAATTATCTCTTGATGGAAACAAGAGGGAAATTTGGTTTTGTTATCCACAATGGGAACACTGGGCAACCAAAGGACTCTAAATACTAGGAACAGGAGCAAACTGAGCTACTGAAAAAGGTATGGGTACTAATAAAGAAAACTGCCAACCCCAAAGTTTTGCCAACATAAGCTATGAGCCTTTCAACACTCCCCTCCTATCTAACCATCACCTGGTCTCCTCTTACAAACTGAAACAAATCCATCATCTGGGTTGTCTATTTCTGAGATCTTCATTTCTTCAGCTCTAAGTCCTTTCATTATCTCTTCAATTAGGTATACTCTTATTCTATTAAGAAGTAGATATGGGGGGCAGCTAGATGGTGCGATAGAGAAGAGTGTTAGCCCTGAAGTCAGGAGGACCTGAGTTCAAATCCAGCCTCATACACTTAATACTTCCTAGCTTAACCCAAATTGCCTTATAAAAAGAAAGAAAGAAAGAAAGAAAGAAAGAAAGAAAGAAAGAAAGAAAGAAAGAAAGAAAGAAAGAAAGAAAGAAAGAAAAGAAATAGATATATTGATTCCTGGTTGTTGAACACTGTGTCTAGAACCATACATGAAACATTTTAAGAAATAGAACCATACATGAAACATTTTAAGAAAGTGGACTATAATTTCTTAAGGCTGTTCCCAAAATTTGACCATTATGAAAGTGCATAAATACTACCTACTAGGGGTCACTCATCATCATCAACATCATTATAACATATAAAACTCTAAGGTTTTTAAAGAGCTTTCCATTTATGACATTTGATTCTCATTATGTCTGTTAATACAGGTGTTATTATTGTACTTATTTTTCAAATAAGGAAACTGAGGTAGAAATTAAGTTCTTTTTCACATAGACAGTATTTGAAACAAGATTCAAACTTTATAATGGTTTGGTCATGTATACTTATTTTGTATTTAATTTATACTTTAATATATTTAACATCTACTGGTCATCCTGCCATCTAGGGGAGGAGGTGGGGGGAAGGAGGGGAAAAATTCGAACAAAAGGTTTGGCAATTGTCATTGCTGTAAAATTACCCATGCAGATAACTTGTAAATAAAAAGCTATTAAAAAAAAAAGATTCAAGTTTGGTTTTCTTGCCTTTAAGTACAACACTCTATTATTGCATAAATTACTCAATACTCAAATACTAAGTTTATGTTGTCCAGCTTTGTTTACAAACCTCTCTTTGCTTCTCTCTTATTCTATTCATACACTCAAATTCTCTGTAAATTACAGACATTAAGACTAATTCTTCAAGAATACAATCTTATATTGTTGTTATTCAGTTGTTTGTTAGTTGTCTCTTCATTATCACATTTGAGTTTTCTTGCAAAAAAATACTGGAGTGGTTTGCCATTTCTTTCTCCAACTTATTTTATAGATGGGAAAACTGAGGCAAATAGGATTAAGTAATTTGCCCAAAATCACACAGCTAATTAATAAGTATTAGGAGCCAGATCTGAACTCAGAAAAATGAGTCTTCCTGACTGAGCATTCTATCAAATGTACCATCTAGCTGCCCTAAGTTATGTATAATCTACTTTCCTCTAGTACCTGTAGCTACTAGTACCTCCAGGTAGAAACACAGAGGCAGCAGCTGACCTTCAGGCAGAAGCTGTTTTCAATAACTGGGAATTCTGAAGCATCTTAAAGTCATCTCTTCTTTGTGGTAAAGTCATAAGTGCAATCTCTCATCTCTGCCCAGTATACCAGGCTTCTTTTTTCCTCACTATATGAGTCTAGAAAGGCCAAACAGAAATTTCTGAAGAAACTGGGAGGTCGTGGTTATATTTCTTCTGGAGAAAACCATTCTATTGGACTCATTTCTTTCCTAATATTGCAGCTTTGGAACTGGAAAAGTACATGTTACCCTCATTCTCAGTTCCTACAGTTACTGGCTGAGTGTCCCCTCTTCAACTCTGTAAGCCTTGGCCAGGAAACTTGGTTTCCAACATTACCCTTCTTTGTCTTAATTCTTGTGTCATTTTTGTGTCTTTGGAAGTCAAGTTCCTCATTTACCAATAGAGACAATAATGTCTGCCTTGTTTAAGAATATAAATATATAGATGGAGATCATCCAGTCCAATATCTTCTTCTTACAAATGAAAAAACTGAGGCCTAAAGAGTGAAAATGATGTGCTTAAGTTTACATAATTAGTAATGCAAATGCCAGGATTCAAATGCAGATCCTCTGACTATAAAAATAGCATATTTTCTTATTGCCTCAGGCTACCTAACACTTTTGGTGTGTAGGTTCCTGTATATTATGCAAATACATAATACTATATTGGATGTAAATGGAGAAAGAAATGACAAAGCACTCCAGTATCTTTGCCAAGAAAACTCCAAATGAGGTCACAAAGAATCAGACAAGATTGAAAAGACCAAACAACACCAACCTTGGATGTAAAAGGACTATGAAAAATGTAAGAGGTTATTCCTATCCAAAACAGCTTTCTATATTGTTTTTCTCCATGTGTCAAAATAAATAGCCTTTTTCCCCTTTATCATCCTTGTATCCTGCTCAATAGAAACCAAAGGTCCCATTCTGTCACAGTCTATTTGACCAAATGGTTACCCTAACCAAAGAGGTTGAATCCTATCTTTTGAACATACAGTGCTTATTTCTGTCCCTGCACCTTTGCTCATGTTATATTTTCTGCCTAGAATTAAGACAACACTGAGGTACCACTACACACCTCTCAGATTGGCTAAGATGACAGGAAAAAATAATGACCAATGTTGGAGGTAGGGAATGTGGGAAAACTGGGATATTGATGCATTGTTGGTGGAGTTGTGAAGTGATCCAACCATTCTGGAAAGAAATTTACAGCTGTGCCCAAAGGACTATAAAACTGTACATACCCTTTGATCTAGTAATGTCTCTACTGGATCTGTATCTCAAAGATTTCATTTTTAAAAAAAGGACAAGGTGATCCATATGTGCAAAAATGTTTGTAGTAGTCTTTTTTATAATGGCAAGGAACTGGAAAATGAGTGGATGCCCATCAGTTGGGAAATGGCTGAATAAGTTATGGTATATGAATGTGATGGAATATTATTGTTCTGTAAGAAATGATGAACAGGCTAATTTCATAAAAGCCTAGAAAGATTTACATGAACTGGCGCTGTATGACATAAGCAGAACTAAGAGAGCATTGTATACAGTAACAACAAAATTATGTGATGATCAGCTGTGATGGATTTGGCTCTTTCCAATGAGGTGATTCAAAACAATTCCAATAGACTTGGGATAGAAAGTTTCATCTGCATTCAAAGAAAGAACTTTGGAGACAGAATGTTGATCAAAGAATGGTATTTTCATTTTTTGTTGTTTGTTTGCTCTCATGGTTTTTTCCATTAAATCTGATTTTTCTTGTGTTGCATGAGAAATATAGAAATGTTTAGAATTGCATGTTCCATCTATATCGAATTACTTGCTATCTTGGGGAGGGGAGAGGGAGAAAAATTTGGAACACAAGGCTTGCAGAGGTGGATATTAAAAACTATCTTTACATGTTTTTGGAAAAATAAAATGCAATTGGGGAAATAAATTTAATAAATTAATTTATGTTTTTTGCCTAGAACGTCCTCTCTCTCTCTCTTCTCCACATCAATGTTTGCTGGTAACCATAATCAGAAAGGCAGGATCATAGAATTATTGGACTCTCACAGTGCTTCTACTAAATCTACCCCAGAGGGAGTATATGTATATATATATATATATTCAGAGAGAATCTGGGGACTTTGGGGTGACATTTAGGCTGTGATTATATTTCAATGAAAAAATAAGGAAGCAGGAAGAAAAGTAAGAAATCTGATGAGTCCTTTTCTTAGAAGAACAGAGAGATATGGCTATAAGGAATATAGTTCCTTGGGTAGCTTTTGTCTGTGTCTGTTTTCCATTGTGCTGTATGTTTCCCAGGGAAATTTTTACCTATTTATTTGTGCTACAAAGTGTCTAAAGTCTTAGGCAAAGAATCAATCAATAAATAAAAATAGTTGAGTGAAAATGACTCCAACTTACCGTTCCATCCTTGACAACACCTTCTGAGCTCTATTCTCTTGGCTGTATATATCTAGAGATCACAGGACCGTCCAAAATAAGCTCAAGTTCTATCTCTTCCATAAAAACTGTCCAATCACCTCAGTGTGTCATGATTACTTCTTCCTCTGAATTCCTAAAACATTTACTCTTTGTACCAATCATTTTGCACTTAGCATATATTGAATCTGAGCAAGTCATTTAACCTTTTTGCTTCAGTTTCCTCATTTGCAAAATGAGCTGGAGAAGGAAAAGGCAAACCACTCCAGTATTTTTGCCAGGAAAACCCCAAATAGAGTCACAAAGTGACAGACACATGTAAAACAACAACAAAACTTTATCTGAAGAAACCATTTAATGGGCAAGTAAAAAAATCTAAAAAATAAATTAAAGGTTGTAAGCAGAGGTGAAGTTCAAAGTAACAAAGAGTAGGGACCCTCTATATTTATTCTTTCTCCTTGACAATAATTGACACGGTATCAGCTCCATAAAGACTTTTTAAAAAATGCCTAATAAATGAGATTAATTCAGGAGAGAGGTTTTAAAAGAAAAACAAACTATCCAAATGTAAAGACTTTTGCTTCCCCAGTTCCCATTATTATCCACAGAATCTTTCCAATCAGCAAGTGTACTGGAAGAAGACAATTTTTTTCCAATCAGTCCCAGGGTATGAAGATCCTTTTTTATTCTTCAATTTACTTCATTCCCTTAGAATCATAGATGTGGAGTCCTAAAGGAATCTCAAAGGTCATCTAATGTAACCTCTTCACATTACAAATGAGGAAATTGAGATCTAGGAAGATTGGTTAAGTAATTGGCCTAAGCTCATCAAGAAGTGAGCATCCAAGGTGGAATTCCCTATCATTCCATCTCATTGCATTGAGCAAACATTTGCTAAGAGCTTATTGAGTGCAGAACATTCTTCTCTGTTATGGCTCATAAATTATCATATAAGCAGACCTCCATGGAGGTCATCTCTGAAGACTAAACAGAAATTTAAAAAAACAGAAGAGGTGGTTCTTCCCTACATGTGCTACAGCTAAGAAAAAAGACTCAGGACTTCTGTCTCTGTCTCTATCTCTATAGTTTCTTACTGTGTCTCTGTGTGTATGTATGTATGTCTCTGTGTGTTTTTCTCTTTTTCTCTATGCCTCTCCCTATCTCTATCTCTCTGTCTATCTCTATCTCTGTCTCTATCTTTCTGTCTTTGTTCTCTGTGTGTCTCTCTCTGTCACTGTCTCTGTCTCTCTCATTATCTCTCCCTTTCTCTCTCTGTCTCTCTCTCTGTGCCTCTTCCTATCTCTGTCTTTGTGTGATTCTATCTCTATCCCTGTCTCTCTGTATGTCTCTCTCTATCTCTGTCTCTGTTTCTCTGTCTGTCTGTCTCTCTCTCATAAGTAGATAGATCTCGACCTGAAGAGATCTATGATGCTTTCTTAATCAATTTTTCATTTTGCAGATGAGGAAACTGAGGAATAGGTTATTTGCCCAGGATCTCATAAGTAGTATGTTGTCACAGTGGGAAAACTTAACAGTTTGGTTATATTAAAGGAGGCATTCTGCCTGATTTGTCAAAATCATTGAGAAACATATGGTTTTAAAGATCTGCTTTGCTTTAAAACTCGGGTGAAAATGCTCAGCATTCACTCATAGACATAATATATTAATAGGCAAAACAATACAAACATACTTCACACACTCAGGAGAACTCAACACACACACACACACACACACACACACACACACACACAAAAGTCAAGTATATACACAGAAAACATCCACCAAAATATATACAAACATAGGTAAACTTCAAACTCTTTACACACTAAGGAGCCAAGCTCATACACATGTATAAATAAAGACATAAAACACAGCATATTTCAAACACACACACACACACACACACATACAAACACACCTACAAACCTTATACCAAATACAACACATATTCAGACAACTACACAATGCATACAATGATAGTATGCAGCCTCCCAGAAAACTACAAATCCTGGGACTTCTCTTTAATTAGAGCCTGGTCTCCTGTTGAAGTGTGTTCATAGATGGCTAAGAAAATACTTCTACTGTCCAACCTCATAACTTCCCTCTTCCTTTTCTATCAACATTTCTTCCTACTTACTTAAGATATGATCATTTTCTAATCAGAAACAGAAAGTGGAAGTCTTATTTCCCTATGGAATCAAGGGAAAGTGACATGGGAAGACAAATGTGTTATGGGGACCACTCAGGGGGGCTACCAAGGCTAGGAAGCTGAATATAATCAGCCAAAAAACAAGTCAACAAGTCAATGGAAAAAGTGCTAGATTTGGAGTCAAAAGATTTGGGCTCAAAAGATATTTCTGCTACTCACTAAATGTGTAGTGTGTAGCTACACACTAAAGGTGTGAGACAATCACCAGCCCTCAGTTTCCTCAACTGTAAAATACAGGGGTTCAACTAAATGACCTCAAAAGCCTCATCCATTTTGAAATCTATGATTCTACAAATGCAGATAAATGTATCAGGAGCCCTGCTCAAAGCTGACATAGAAGGCAGCAACAATTGCCATGAAGGCATCAAGACTTCTCCTGGACTGTTGAAGAATATTGGGACATGATTTTATTCCTAGAATTTGGTTAAGTGGATTCTTAGAGACCAGATGACAAGTGAATAGGGAAACAATGTTTCAGATGATCCTATAGGATGCATGGAATATATGAGTGAGGTAGTGGTGAGGGAGATTTCATTTAGTATCTGCTAGATAATGAGTCTTTCAGTCCTAGATGTCTATACAGGACATAGAGCAGTCTCCAGAGACCAAACTATCTCACTATGCATCAATGTATCAGAGAAGAAAACAAATCTGAAAAATACAAGATCAGATTTTGTCTTGTATAGTTTATCCTCTCTCTCTCATTTCTATCCAACTTCTATCCTATTTTAATCCAGAGCTCAGTCGCTACCTTCTTTTAATTTCTATACCACATACAGCTGTACTTCTCATTCTAATGTTTACTTACTGTCTTATATTAATATCTAGCTCTGTATATGTGTGTGAGAGCCTCATGTTGTTTGTACTCACTGTGGTGAATTTTTGGGAGGACATGTCCTGATTTATGGAAGATGACAAGATATGGATGGGTTGCAGGCTGCATTGGTGGAGAAATACCTGCATCAGTGAGATCTTGGGTCCATTTTGCATTTGAATAGAAAGAGGTAAATAGATACTTTCATGGATCTTTGATTTAATTTCTATGCATATTCCCCTGTGGGGAAAATCACATGTAATTCTGCACAATTCTTATCCATACTTCATATTCCAAGATTTATCACTGATATCCCTTCCGTGATACAAATTTCAATCTATCTATGTTTACCCAATTTGTATCTCAATGAAGCATACTGGCTAGTCTATCAGCCCTCTCTTACTCTTACCACATATTCAGCCTATTTCTTTTTTCAATCATAAATTTCTTTAACACTATTCTTTATACTTCTTCTCCAGTATAATTCCTCATTTGTAATATATTTCAATCTGATTATACCAACCATGTATCTCTCCATTGCTATATGGATGATCCTTAGCTCCTGATTTTCAAAAGGCTATGGTGTTTAGCAATTACTGATTGAGTATGAGACCTGAGATAGATTTTTTTTATTTTAAAAGATTTTTATTTTCAAAACATATGCATGGACAATTTTTCAACATCAATCCTTGCATAGCCTTGTGTTTCAGATTTTCTCCTCCTTCCCTCCACCTGCTTCCCTTAGATGGCAAGCAATCCAATATATGTTATACATGTTAAAATGTGTGTTAAATTCAACATGTGTACATATATTTATACAATTTTCTTGCTACAGAAGGAAAATCAGATCAAAAAGGAAAAATGAGTAAGAAAACAAAATGCAAGTGAACAACAACAAAAAGAGTGAGAATGTTATGTTGTGATCCATATTCAGTTGCCACATTATTCTCTCTGGGTGTAGATGGCTCTCTTCATCACAAGATCACTGGAACTGGCATTAGTCATCTCATTGTTAGAATGACTCATGTTTATCAGAATTGATCATCCTATTGATGTTGCTGTGTACAATGATGAGATAGATTTTTTAAAAAACTAATAACCCCAAAATTTTAAAAGCATAAAAATATCACCATACATTATTTAATTTTAAATCAGAAAATTAAATTTTATTCTAGCAAAAACTATTTTAGATTCATATATTTTATATACATCACAATTCTAATTATGTCAATGAAGTTTTTAACTACCATAAAGAAATAAAAAATCATCATAGTTTTTTGGAGGCAATCAGGATTAAGTGACTTACTGGAGTCATGCAGCTACTAAGTGTCTGAGGTTCAGTTTGAATTCAGACCCTCCTGAATCTAGAGCCAGTGCTCTATCTACTATAACACTCAACTATTCCTGTGTTTACTTGGCAAACATATTGGAATGGAGTTTGCCATTTTCTTCTTCAGCTCATTTTATAGATGAGGAAACTGAGGCAAACAGGATTAAGTGACTTGCCCAGAGTCACATAACTAGTAAGTATCTGAGGTGGAATTTGAACTCAGATCCTCCTGAATCTAGAGTCACTGCTCTATTATGTTACCTAGCTGCCGCATAATTTTTATTATGTTGTGGTTATTGTTGAGAGGCAAACTGGTATAATAGATAAAGAGCCGTCCTTAGAGTCAGGAAAAATTCAAGTTCTGCCCTTGATATGTGTTGACAGAGTAACAATAAGCAAGTCACCCCATCTCTACGCACCTCAGGCAGTCCCTGGAGCCTAAATTATAAGTGAGATACTGATTTGCTTCAGTGCAGGGAGTTTACACAGAAGGAATTTCAGATAAAATCACATATTAATAAATACCTAAAGCATCCACCTCACATGGATGTTGTAAAGCTCAAAATGAGACGATGTATGTAAAGTTCTCTTCAGACTTTAAAATGCTATGTAGAAAAATCAGTTATTACCATCAGTAGTCCTGGTCACTAGTCTACACTCTCTGTCTAGAAGTGAAGCAATCACACTATAGGGCCAGCTCAAACAATTGAAATAAAGTGATTTCTAATTTATGATCTGAGCATTGGTATGAATAGTTTTGACTGAGACCCAATTATGCTTTGCACAGCAACTGGGAGATGGTGATTCAGCTTATCCATGGGACTATGGCTTCCTGGAGAGACTGTAACAGCCTCTTTAATCTGATTTCCCTATTTCCATACCAGCTGTAGAATCTGCAGCAAGCACCTATACCTGAAATTCCCCCCCACCCCCATATCCTCTCCTGTTCTGTGTCTAGAATGGGAGCCCAGAGCACACCATGATAAAACAAGGACCTCAGCTGAATTCTATTCACAAGACCGCTAGCCAGCCAGCCTCCAATAGTACTGGGGAGAAAAGCCAGAATATCTCTCAGTAGCCAAAACCCACAATGAGGATGCTGTTCAGAATTAGGGGCCATTGCTTGGTTGTGTATGTGAGAGGAGGGAGACAGGGTATAACATTTAAATAGAAAATTCAAAGGGCTTTAAGTGAAGGTTTCGTGTGGCTGAATTGTAGTGTCTATCTTTCTGTGTGGCTGTGAATAGTTATGTTTATCCATTTTAGATTGGGGGAGGGAGTGAGGGGCAGAGGTGAATGGACTTGGTCTTCCGTGAGAAACATGAAAAGCTAAATATTTCAACAGTTTTAAAGTTGTTCTACTGTTCTATGTGTATACGTGTTTTGTTCTCTCTCATAGGGAGAAAGAAAAGAAGGTGCAGTTCCTAAGGGAGAAGGCAGATCACTGAGGTAATTACTGACCGCATAAGGAGCTGCCCCCGCAGTGGAATATTGATTAGCTGGCTCTGAGTTTATATTCTTGGGAGGTCAGCCCTCCCGCCAGCTGCCTCTCCCAAAGACAGAGGAGGCTCCTGTGGAAGGAAGGCAAATTTAAAAGGGAATTGAGGAAGTCGATGGCTGGGAATCCCTCCCCCCAATATCTAGTTTGTATCAAACAATAGCACCCATTTAAAAGATTCCATTCATTTCAATTCAGTTCAATAAGCATCGATAAAGCACCTACTGTGTTCAGAGCACAAGCACAGAGAGAGCCAAGCACCTGTGAGCTAAGACACTAATACTCAGATAGCAGAGAAACTTTGTCACACACTAAAAGAGATGGAAGCAGCAATTACTTTTCTGGGAATAAAGGATTAGGCTAGAAGTATTATGCTTTAAGTTTTCTTGAATTTTCAAAGACCTGAAAAAGCTAAAGCATTGGGTTTTAGAACTTAATCTCTAGCTCAGGGATACTTAAATTTTTGTGTGTAAAGGACCCTTTTGGCTCTCCAGGAAAGCCTATAGAACTTTACTCAGAATAATGTTTGGGTTGGGGTTTTTTTTTTAATCATCATTATTGAAGGAAATGTAAATTTTACTTAGAGATTAGTGAAAAGATGATAGATAGATAAATGATGGATGAAAGGAGGGAGGGATGAATGAGGGAGGGAAGGAAAGAGGGGAAGAGAGGGAAAGAGGGATAGAGAGGGAGAAAGAGGAAGAGAGAGAGAGAGAGAGAGAGAGAGAGAGAGAGAGAGAGAGAGAGAGAGAGAGAGAATAAGTGAGTATTGGATTTTTTTTTTTACCAATATTTTTTTCCTACCAATATTCACAGATACCCTGAAATTGATATAATGATTAAAGCACTGGCCCTGGAGTAAAAAAAAATATGAGTTTCAAGTTTGCTAGCTATGTAATTTTGGACAGGCCACTTAATTTCTATTTTTTCTCCATTTCTTCAAATATAAAATGAGGATAATTACAGCACCTATCTCCTGGTGTTATTGTGAGGAACAAAGTAGATATCTGTAAAGCACCTAACACAGTGCCTGGCACATAGTTGGTGCTATACAGATGCTAGTTATACACTCAAACCTGGCCCTTTCTTAGGAGTTGGCCTTCTGGGGAAGAGGTACAGTGACAAAGTTATATAAGGTAAATCACCTGGGCATCTGAAAAAGGCAATGCACAGCTAGCTTGAATTTTGGGAGCTCATCAATGTCCGAGTCAGCTTCTAAAGTGACTGAAATTATTGCAAAATCCTACAATAATGATGAATGTGTGACTCCTGGCTGTGTTCCTCCTCCTTAAATCCCCCAAGACACAACTACCCATTACAATCACAATGCTGGCGCAATCCAACCCATGTGTGAATGTTTCAGTGTGATCCCTTGCATGTGCTGGCTCAACATCACTGTTGCCCCAGTCAGGGTGCTGTCAACATCCTTGATCATGTTGAGTTCTTTTCCTATAATAATCTACTTTTTCTTCACCATTTATCTGTCTATTCAATTGCTACCCATGACTTAGAACTAAGTCAGGACCCTTTTCAGCTTCTTTTCCCCATGAACTTTGATTTGACTCCTTTAGCCATGAAACTCATAGTTTCTTTCTCTGAATTACTACAATACATATAGTCTATACCCCACTTTTTTAATGTTCATTCATTGTGTCAGTTAAGTCTTGCTGAATGGAGCTAAACACAAAATATTTTTTTTCTTTCTTGCATTTAAAAACAGGAAGTCTTTTAAAATTGTATCAAGTAACATTTATTGATCATCTAAGTTCAAGATACTAATTTTTTCCTAGTATCAGAGTTTGTAATCTCAGAAGAATAGTAGGGAATAGTACACATACAAAAATAAAAATGATACAAAATAGAATAATTCATATTTAATGATAATAGATGACATATACCATAAAAGTCTAAGGAAGAAGTAACCACTTTTTAGATGAGGGCAGATTTTATCAGGAGGTAATACCTGAATTAAACTTAAAATTGCTGAATCTTGCTCACTAGAACCTAAATTTTATTTTATTGAAATGTGAACTCTACTCAAGCTGATTTCTCAAAACACTCGGTGAATCTTTTTCAAATAAGAACCAGACCTATTAAAAATCCTTCTGTACAGAAAGGTTTTAACAAGTAAAAATGTTTTTAGAAGTCATTCACAATGACAGATAGCATTTATATAACACTTTAAGATTTATAACGTGCTTTTGAAATATTAGATTCTTACACCAAACATGGAAGTATCTCTGCTCTTATTGCTCCCATTTTACAGATGAAGAAACTGAGACAGACAGAATCACTCAATTAGTTATATTCTAAGGTAGGATTTGAGTTCAAAATCTCTAGATCCTCTGCTTTAACCACTACATTACCTAGTTGCTTCTACTTTATGATAGCTAATCCAGGACAGAGTCTATTGTTGTCTTATGATTCTTAAATTTACAGCCTTATCATTCAGCCCTGGATGAAGCATTCAGTAATGATATCCAACTAATAGTAGTAGTCTCAAATAGGAGGTGAGGTGGAACATGCAAAAATTAAGCCTCCCTCATGGTTATATACTACAACCTAACTGTTCCACTTCTACATTCATCCATCATATCCATCATCCATCAATCCATCCATCTACCCATTCATCCATTCATTTACTAGGTTATTACAAGAATATCCATTATCTACCCATGCCCAGATGAGGCACTGTAGATAAAACAAAAGAAAGGAGAACATTGCATCTGACTGTCTAAGAGCTATCAGTCTCAACTGACTGCCTCTCAAAAATCTCACTCTCTCAGTGGGAAGAGTCCATTTGGTTACTGTGTAATGAGCCATAACAGTAAACAGGGTCACTTAAACCGAACCAAATCAGGAAGCCCAAGCCATAATGAACCACAATAAATTGGCTGAAACCTGAAATGAACCCAGTTCTTAAAAGAGAAATGTGAACTAAACCAAAATTAATTTTTTAAAAAACCCTAGTAAATCCCTTCAATCAAGAGTCATATTTCTATATTTTTTAATCTGTTAAGTCAAAAAAAAACAGTATTTAAAATGTTCTTCATATTGAACTTGAACCAAATCAGTCTCGATTGCTCTGGATTTACCTTTTTTTTTTTTTCTGAAGAATTTGAGTGGGTGGAGATTATTTATTTAGTTTATTTCAGCCCAAGCATTATATCCACTAAAATACCTAGCTGCCCACCAGTAGGCGAAATGACAAATCCTTATTGATTCCTTTTTCTCTTTCCTAGAAGGACAAAAAGAAGAGCTACCTGAAATGACCTCAGCAAATAATCCCTCAATGCTCATGAAATCACAGACTTTGATGTGATTGGGATCTAAGAAGCCATTGGATCCATCCTCCATATTTTATATAAAGGGGTTAAGTAACTTGTGCAGGATCACACATCTGAGGCAAGAGTGGAATCCACATTTTTCTGCCTTAAGGCCTGGAAATCAGGAAACTCTTCTTTGTGAATTCTAACAGGCCTCAGACATATACTAGCTGAGTGATCTTGAACAAGTCACTTAACCCTGTCTGTCCCAATTCCTCATTTGTCAAATAAGCTAGAGACAGAGATAACAGTATCTTTGCCATGAAAAACTCAAATGGGATCAAGAAGAATCAGACATGACAAAGCCATGCTAACCAGCTAAAACACCTCCAATTGACATTTAGCAGTGAAATTCATTGTCAGCTAGTTCTCCATAAGTTACAAAGACAAGAAACTGAATTAAGTTCCCTGCCCAAGTACTTTCTTGAGCTCCTAAAAATGGGTCCCTTGCCAGAAGCATGGCCCTACAAAGTCTGGAGCAAATTCCTGCTCTCACATTATGTTCCAAGTATTACATAAACTCTACAGATCAGGTGGTAAGATGAAGCAAAAGGAGATTATTTATTTAGATCAAATGTCTCCTATCAAGAATGAGAAAGACAAAGATCCAATGGGTCAAAAGTTCCCAAAGATACCACTTAAGCTTCATCCCATGAGCAAAGGTCTCCCTACTCCCCCAGTACATAGAAATGGCTTCCTTCTCTGATCACCTATGATACTTGTGGTCATCAGCCAACACTTGGCTTTTAATTCTCCCTGGCTGAAGAGTTGAAAGAAATGGCTACTCCTGAATTTCCAACCACTTAACTGTATACATTTTGGTAATGTGATCATAATGGAAAAAAAGTCTTACCTCTTTAGATGAATGAGATCTTTGCTCATAGGCTTTCTGCAGAAAGAAAATAAAAGACAGAAAAAATATGGAAAGTTAGGAAGAAAGATAACTTAAATGACCAAAAGCATTTCACAACCAGAACAGTATAGTGGAAAACTTGCTAACTTTGGGCTAGAAGGTGCCTCTGAGGTCATTTTTACAGATGAGAAAGCTAAGGGCGAAGAAGTTTAGATAACCTGTTATCATCAAACCTGGGACTGAATCCTGACGCTAATGCTTACTATAGCTAGTTACTTCTGAGAAATCTTTAGACCTCAGTCTCCTCATTTATAGATGACAAGGTTGAAATAGATGGCAAGTTCTTAATCATTTTTATGTCATGGCTTCCTTTGACGTCTGGTAAAACCTATGAATACTTTCTCAGAATAACATTTTTAAATAACTGAAGGAAATGTTTGATTTCTGTTAGAGATGAGTGAAAACAAGAAAGCAAATTTTTTCTCCATCAACAAGGTCATGACAAATGTTTCTGGCATGAAATGAATGGGAATTAACAACAGAAGGCTACAAAGGAAGCCCTGGTAGCTTTGCCATGATAGGTGTACAATATTTATACAATAAATATGTTCTAGAAAGGCTCTGTGCAAATTTTCAAAATGAATATGTTTAATCTTCTTTTAAATGTTCCAAAAAGGAACTAAGCTTTTATATGTGTGTCAGAATTATTACCCCCAATTTACAACTGAGGAAACTGAGACAAACAGAGCTTAAGTAAGTTGTCTAATTTCACACAGGTTATTGGAGGATGGGTTTGAAACAGGTCTTTCTGATTCTAGGCCCATTCCACTAACAATTGCATTACTTAAAAGAATCCTTTAATTGATCCCTTTGTAGACCAAGTAATCACCATGTAATTACTAGATGTGTGTATTTATTTCAGGTTTACTTAAGATAAAACACATTGGTATTTCCACAGCACTCCTCAGGGAATAGGTTAGCTGCTCGTTTCCTTTGCTGGTAAAAATTCAATTCAACTTAATTCAACTCATGAAATAGTTGTTAAGCACATATTAGCACCAGACAGCAACAATTCTTGCCCTTGAGAACAGTCTACTGGTGGTAGAGATTGGTATCCAACAGGCCACAGTTAAATAAACACAAAACTAATTCAAGGTTAATTTTAGAAAAGAGAAAGGGCCAAAAATCCAATTGGGATTGGATGGTGTTGGGGGAAGAGTAGAAACTGTCTTATTGTAGGAGGTGAGATGGTTAATACCTATCAAGGCTAGATCAAATATTTAAGAGAGTTTAGACAAATTAGACAGGTAGACAGATGGAAATTAAGGTGAAATTTAAAAATACATTTCCTACAGACCAGAAAATACTTTACATGAATGTGGGAGTAAACCAGGACAAAAAAGAAGTTAGGGGGTCATAGTAACAGGCCACAGGGATAACTACATTTGGGTTATTACTCAGGCTTTTCTTGGAGATGTGATCTGAGAGCAAGACTTCCAAAAAGGGATTGTAGCAGCAAATTCAGTGTGATAAGTTTCAGCTTAGTCTCCCCATCCCCAGACCATCATCACTCCCTTCCCCAGGCAGAAATGTCAAACAGGGCCCCTTTACTGTTTATTCATTGCAAAATAAGTCTCTTAACAGAAAAGGTCATTTGGTGCTATCCCTGGCCTCCAACCCTATTTCCCCCACCATGTCTCCTGACAAACTTTTCAAAGGTACTTAGCAGATTTACTGTAAATTGAACCATAAAGGAGGTGAATTACTAAAATAGTTGGCTTCCTTTTCCCAAAATTCCACACACCCAACAGAACAGCTGAGGGCTGATAGAAAGCCAAGCTAAAAATTCCAAGACAATTTAGTACACCAAGTTGCCCTTTCCAACTCCCCAGCCCTACTATCACTCCCCCTCTTTCCCTCCAAACTTTACTTTTACTCAGAGGATGCTAAACCTCAGTATATAAGCACCCCCAAATGACCCCATCACAACTGTAATTGTACAGCATTTGAATCCAAGATTCTGAGCTTATCAAATCTTTCTAGCAGGGAGTGGGAAGATGACTTGGAGAAGAATCAGGTCAGTGAGATTTGCCAATCTACTGCAATGCAATACAGTATTTAATAAATCATCTGTTTCACATCTTTTGGGGAGTTCCCTAAGAGCAAAGACTTAGATGACACAAAGAACTGGAAATTAGGAAGACCTAAGTTTAAATGTGTCTTAAACACTTACTACTTAGCTACTCTTAGGCAGGTCCCTTAACCTCTGGCTCAGTTTCCTCAACTGTAAAATGAGAATAATAATAGCTCCTCCTCTTACCTCCCAGGGTTATTATGAGGATAAAATGATAATATTTGTAAAGAGCTTGATGCAATGTTGAGCACATAATAAGTGCTTAATAAATACATGCTTGTTTCTTTCTCTCTTTCTCTTAGTTGCTATCACAGCACCTAACAAAGCACCAGTATTGGAACAAATTTAGGACAGCAAAAAAAAAGCTGGGAATCCCAAGTCTGGGTCCAGAAAAGACCCCTGAAAACAGATCCAAAGTATGTTTTCAAGTCTTGACTTTTTCACTTTAACAACTCATTTGTGATTTTAGCATTGTGGGTTCTTAGTCAAATATTCACCTTGATGATTTGAATTATTCTCTTTGACCCCAAAGGAGATATAGTAAATCAGGGACCAGTGTAGAAAACAGAACTCCCAGAAAAGTCTAAGAAAAGTTACTTGTATACCTCTGTTAGAGAGTTTGAATAACTCAATTCAACAAGCATTCAATAACTGTTAAGGGCAGCTAAGCAGTGAAGTGGATAGAATATCAGTGGCAAACCTTTCCAGTATCTTTGCCAAGAAAATCCCAAATGGGTTCACGAAGAGTCAGACATGACTGAAATGACTGAACAACAAGTGTATGCTGGCGCTGTACTAGGGGTTGAGTAGACCAAGACAGAAATGAAACAATTCCTTCCTAGAAGGAGCATGCATTTTATGGAAGAGGCAAAATGTATACATATAAAATATAAACAACTTTGTTAGAAAGTCATTGTGAAGATAAAATAACATTTGTAAACTTTGCAAATCTTAAAGCACTACTTAAATACTATCATCATCGTCATTATTATTTCCTGTTTTTTGTATGCTTTGTGTATACTTTATATTGCACGTTTACTTGTAGTCTTTCCAGCCAGTAGCTGGGAAGTCTGAGATGAGCAGAAATGTAGCATAGACAGAACTCTGTGTATTCCCAACAAATCTCTTTGCATTCATCAGCCAAAAATAACCTGCCTTAACGTGTCATAATTGAGAAGATTCTTAATCTTTTTGTGTGTCATTGATCCCTTCAACAAATTGATGAGACCAATGCATCCCTTCTTGGAATCATATTTATACATGTTTGAATACAAATATGTATAGAAAAATCAAGTGCATGTATATAAATATAAATACAGTTTCTACATATTTAAATGCATGAAACAAAATATATCAGATTATAAAAGAATTAATTATGTTAAAATACAATTATCAAAAAACTTTTTTAAGTTGATAGACTCCAGTTTAAGAACTCCTGACTTATCCATCAAAACATATAAGAATGAGCCTATTCAAACTCTACTAACATCCAAATTACACCCCCAATCCCAGATTCTTCCTTCAGGTTTAGAAAATGCCCACCCCAAGAGTAAGATGAGGAGAATTCACTCGGGCTTATTCCCAAAACCCCATTCTTCCCCATGAGAAACAGTATGAAATAGCCGGTCATTTTTGGCCTTTGGAACCATTTAGTTTAAAGTAGACAACCACCTCTGAGTCAGGTATGTAGGGGGAGTGAATTGAGAAATTGCTCTAGGCTAAAATCCCAAAAAGATGCTGCCAATCCAAGTACCCCAGTCATCAACTACTCTTTACTGGTCCAGCAGCTTGGCCACAAACTGACCAAATATCTATTCTAAACAATTCACCACACTGACTCAGGGAGGAAGATATTTCTGACTTTTGAACTGGGCTGAGAGTAAAGGGGAGAGAGCAGTGGATTATGAAAGGTGGAGGAAAGATCTTACATAAGTTAGGTTAGTATAAAGGGAGATAAAATACACATAAATAAAGTGAGAAAAGGAGTCAGTAAAAGAACTCAACAGCCTTAGAATTTACCCTGCCATTAAAATCCTTAGTAAATAGTATTTTGTAATTATATAACACTTTGGAAGTACTCCCAAGGAGGAGCCTTGGGCCCCTCTCATTCAAAACCTGTGCTAAGAGTTCATGATCCTGGTACTTGTTCTGTTTCTGGTGTATTCATTCTTTCTTTCTTCTAGGTTAGGGAGGCTGGAAATGGCTATGCTTTTGTGAGTCCAGAAGGATCAGGAGAGCAAGCCATAAGGAGATGATGAAACAGATTTATTTAAGTAGGATAGCCAGTCAGTCCAAAACTGAGACCTAGATGAATGAGCTTTGGAACCAACAGCCCCTCATCCAGGGGTTAGCCTACAAATAGATGTGAACCTATTGCAACCAAGTTCATTACCAACTCAATTCACTCTCCAGAATATCCCAAGCTCCCCATCAACTGCCTTGTCCACCTAAATAAGATTCTGCCCTGAGGTCTCTTCATTGATTGGTGAACCCCTGTCAGTCATTTTTGAGGATCCTCAGTCATGCTGCTTATTTACTTCTAGCTCAACTCAATAACTCCCCAGACTGCTATAGCATCTCAGCCTCTATCCCCCTTTACGATTTATCTTCATCTATTAGAATTTAATTTCATTGACAATGACTATTCAGTTGTTTTTAGCCATGTCTACTTCTTCATAAGCCCATTTTCTTGGCAAAGCATTTTGAGTGGTTTGCCCTTCTGTTCTCCAGCTCATTTTACAGATTAAGAAACTGAGGCAAATAAGGTAAAGGGACTTGCCCAGGGCCACACAACTAGTAAGTGTCTGAGACTGGATTTGAACTCAAGAAGATCTCTTCCTGATTCCAGGCCCAGCACTCTATCCACTATATTACTTAGCTGTCCTACCCTTTGACAGATGGAAGTCTTATTTTCTTGTATTTATATCCCCAGTGTTTAGCACATGCCCTGCATAAATGTTATATACATCCATCCACATATCTATCTAACTACCTACCTATTTATCCATTTATCTATTATTAATGTGAATACTGAGTCCACACTCCCCAGTGATTGAGATGTTATAAGGGAGAATGTGCCTTAGGTATTTGGTGTTTGTTTTCTGTCCTTGCTATCTTCACAATAAATAGTTTTTTATAAAAGCTAAAATCAGAATGTCCCCAGATACATTATTTCATGAGATATTCTGTAGGCTGCCAGACGTTTAATGGATGAGTACTAGGTCAGTAGTCAAGAAGACTTGGGGTTCAAATCTACTTTCTGACACTTACTATTGTATGTCTAAAATTTTCACTATCATTCCACCTCCCTTTTTTAATTTTAATTTTAAATTTCCTTAAAATAGGCCACCACTCTTCTTGTCACTTAGATTCACAACTTGGGAGTTATCCTTAATTCTTTCCTCAATCAATCAATCAATGCACAAATATTTATTAAGTACCTATTATGTGCCAGGTATTGCATTTTCCCCATTTCCAATCAACTTCTAAGTTTTATTAATTCTTTTTTCAAGGCATTCCAATCTATATCCTTTTCTCAGTTCATATCACGACCACCTTCATCAAATCTCACCTGAACTATTGAAATAGCCTCCAAATTATTCACCCTGATTCTAGGCTCTCTCCTCTCCAATCCATCCTCCACAAAGGTAATTTTTAAAATTAAGACTTTAAAAGCACAGGTCTAGCCATATCATTCCCCTGGTCAAAAAGCTTTCAGAGGTCTCTACTATATATAGGCTAATAAACAAATTCCACCATTATCACACCCTTTAAGGAAGTTCATCAACAGGAAACAGCCTCACAGAGATTACATCAGTTTTGGTATTCAGACCTCTTTATATCCTCAGTGGTCTTAACTTTCTGATTGGAGGACTGAGATTGAAACATAAAACTCCTCACTAAACCACTATTTAAAGAAGGTTCAGAAACTCAGAAGAATAATCTACTCTTCACTTCCCACCCGCTGTACTTCTTGGATTTAAGTCCATCTCCTCATAACCCTCATATCCAGGCCTTCTTTCCCTTCTCCTTTTCTGCTTCCTTTTCAAAGTTATCTTCTTCCCCATTAGACTGTAATCTCCTTGAGGGCAGGGCCTGTCTTTCTTTTTCTTATTTGTAACTCCAGTGCTTAGCAAAATGCCTGGTACATAGTAGGCACTTAATAAATGGCTACTGAATTGTATTGTAGCAGTTAAAGCTCTTCACAATCTGACTCTAGAATATTCAGACTCATTTACTTAAGCCTCTCCTCAGATACAGGGCATTCCATCTAAATTGACCTTTCTATTGTTCTCATGTATCTTAAACTTCAATACCATGTTCTCCATATAAGACATTCCCTCTCCTCCCTTGATGACTTTGTACAGGCTATAATATTTTCCTTTCTCATTTCCTCTTCTTGGAGTTTCCTTCATGGCTTGTCTCAAGGGACACATTCTTCAGGAGACCTTCATTGCCCCCCAGTTGTTAGCATCCCCATCACTTTGTACTTATTTTATATAATTTTTTATATCTACTTAACTGTGAATATGTTGTATTTATCCTTAATCCAGCAGAATGTAAGATCCTTGAAGGCATGTACTGTCTTATTTTTATATTTGTACATTCAATGTCTTGCACAGTGGTTTGCACATTTGTTATTCAGTCATTTCAATTATATCTGACTCTTTTCTTGGGAAAGATACTAGAATGATTTGCCATTTTTTTCCCACTCATATTATAGATAATGAAACTGAGCCAAATAGGGGTAAGTGACTTGCTTATCAAAGAGCTCATAAATATCTGAGGCTGTATTTGAACTTGGAAATATGAGTCTTTCTGACTGCAGGCCAAGAATTCCATCCATTGTTCCAGCTAGCTGCCCATAGTAGCTGCTTGATAAATGCTTGTTTGCTGATTGAATATAGATGAGTTTCTAGAGGTTTACCTAAGTCTCAGGAAAATAAATCTCTAAGACCATAAGTTATAAGAATTGACTAAGCAGACATGAAAGGGCATTATGGTTCCCATTTTATAAGTGGGAAAATTAGTCAAAGAAGTAAAATAGTTTACCTATATCATCTAGCAACTGAGTTTCAAAGTGGCAGCTGAGATCTTGATTTCCAGATGTTCAATCCAGTAATTTTGACCATTATTGTTTATTTTATGATAATCATTATTTCTATATATTTTATGAGTGTATATTTAGTTTTGTATTTATTTTAATTTTTTAATTGAAATTTTTTGGTTTTATAACACTTCTATTTCCCAAAACATTCCTTTTTTCTCTTTCTCTCAGACAGCCATCCATTATGACAAAGCATAAAAAAGGAGAAAAATAGTTCAGCAAAACTAACCAACATATCAGTGTTCTATATCCATAGTTCCCCTAGTTCTGCAAAGAAGGAAGAGGCAAACTTTCATATCTCTTTGGGACAAAACTTGGTCATTACAATTTTGTATCATTCACTTTTGATTATTTTGCTATAATGTTTTCCATTAACATTGTTGTAACCATTGTGGATATCGTTTTCCTGGTTTTACTTATTTTGTTTTTTATCAGTTGATTTAAGTCTTACTATGTTTCTCTGTTTTCATCAGTCATTGTTTACTATATTTCAGTAATATTCCATTATATTAATGTACACAATTTATCTGGTTGTTCCCCAATAGGTAGGCATCTTCTTTGCCATTATAAATATTCTGGTGCATGTGAGACCTTTCTTAGTGCAGTGCTTGATACATAACAAGCATTTAATAAATGCTCACTCTTTCCTTCTATCACTGATCTCCTTGCAATGGGATCTCCCAGTGAAAAGATATGGACATTTAGAAACTTCTCAGTGTAATTCCTAATTGCTTTCCAGAATAATTGGACTTATTTATAGATCCACCAATACTACACAGCTTGTTTAAGGTTTATAAAAAGTTATCTTCACAACTCTGAGAGGTAGGTAATATAATTTATACTCCTCTTACAAATGAAGAAACTGAGATAGAAAGCTTCAGTGTCTTGCCTACACTGTTAGAAAGGATAAAAACTAAAACTTAAACCTAGAGTTTCTGACTTTGAGTTATAGACAAGTTCTGTGATTTAATGCTTTCCTTCCTTGAAACTTTCCGGAACTTTAAGATAGCAACCAAAGTCTTAAACAAAATACATAATAAAAAAAAAGGCAAATGTTGCTTCTCTTTCCAACAGTATAGGAACTGTCAGTTTTGGCAGCCAAATACACTCACAAAAAAATGTGCGCAAACACCAAGAATTTATTTGTCTTTTTAAACTGAGAGCAGCTGGAATGCACAGACTCTCAGGAGAGCCAAAGAAAATGGCTTCAACATTTTTCACAACAACTTCAGTTGGGTTCTACAGGGTGAGATGTGATCTGGCCTGAGGCAGACCTATGTAATTACAGAGGGGCAGCCTGAGGTGAAAACTACTCTGTCAATATTAGCTTAAACTCTCTAGTAACTGAAGTGTGAAATTATTTCTGTATAAACTAAAAGACCTCTTAGCCCAAATAAGAAAGAAGCATCAGGGCAAGTCAGGATGAGAGAATGTCATCCAAAACTCTGCTTGGAAATGACATTTTTTCAAAAATGCAAGTAGCAAATATCAAGTAGGTATTTAGTGAATGCAACTTGTGTATAGAACCATGCGCTTATATTCTAGAATGATTGTATCATATTCAAATAAAAACAGGTCCCTGTAGGCTGCAGATTGACTTTAAAAACCACAAATTAACATTATCTATGTTTTACTGTATTTTTATTTGTTAACTATTTTCCATTTACATTTTAATTTGCTTCAGAGTACTCCAAGTGTTGCTATGTTTGATTCCTCTGCTTCGAGCAGTTTAGGATAGACATCTTCATGAAATAGAACAGCTCTATTCAGCACAGAAGCAAGAGTGAGATTGTGTGGTGAAAACTCTTAAGTACTAGAAGAGTTAAAAAACAGAGAGAAACTCCTAGAATTCCAGGTTGTAATGATTTATAAAAGTCATATAGTCCAACTTCTTATCTAATATAGATATTCTCTCTACATCATGCCCCATGAGTAGTCATCTAATCCCTCTGTGAACATGCTCACTGACAGGGAACTCACCACCTAATAAAGCAGAAGGTTCCAATGTTACTCCAGCTTATCCAAATACAAGATGATCAAGCTTTTAAAATTCTATACTGTAAACACATTACGCAATACTGTTCTCTTGTTCTTAAGCATTTATAGAACATTTTAAAAGTATATTCTATAACTGTTCCCAGTCATTATTCTTAAACACCCCAAATTTAGTAATAATAAAATGTATGAGCCACAGCCATAGACTCACAGAATATCCGAATGAAAAGACCATCTCATCTATTCCGTGTCTCAGTACATCTGCTAGGTCTATTACTTCTACAAATTTGTGAAGAAGCTATTCCAAGCCATTGTTCTAGTATCATCAAGCAGAGGTCAAAAATAACTTTTCCAGGATCATACAACTATACACTTCCCTCAAGTTTTACATAAATCCATTAATCACCAGTCTTTGAATCTGATCAGTTTCAAATTCACCTGTCTAGCCCTCTTTTATATCTTGTCCACAATGGTATGGCACGAGGCTTTATTCAAATGGCTTTCTGAAATCCATGAAAATTCTTTGATCAAATAAACTAATTTATTATTGTTGTTCAGTTATAGTCAATTTTTCATGACCTCTTTTTCTTGGGTTTTCTTGGCAAAAATATCGGAATGATTTGCTATTCTCTTCTCCAGTGCATTTAGGCAAACAGAGGTTAAGTGCCTTTGTCAGGATCATACAACTAGTGAATGTCTGAGGTCAAATTTTAATTGAGATTTTCCTGACTTCAGATCCAGTACTCTATCACTTAGCCATTTAGCGACCTCAAACAAATTAATATCCCTATCAAATTAAAGAAATGGGGAATCTTACAATTTATTGTTGATGAACCCAAGTGGTGGTCATTGCTTGCCTTTAATAATATATTCTAGACATTTACCCAAAATCAAACAAATTCACTGATCTAAGAATTTTTTTAATCTACTTTCTTCCTTTTTTTTTTGAAAAACACAATGAACATTTTCCTTTTTTCTATTTCTTCATTTATTTATTTTAATACACATTGCTTTATGAATCATGTTGGGAGAGAAAAATCAAAACAAAAGGAAAAAAGCCATGAGAGAGATTTAAAAAAAAAAAAAAAACAGAACAAAAAGAAGTGAACATAGCTTGTGTTGATTTACATTCAATCCCCACAGTTCTTTTTTGGATGCAGATGGCATTTTCTGTCCAAGGTCTATTGGGATTGCTTTGCATCACTTAACCACTGAGAAGAACCAAGTCTTTCATAGTTGATCACCACATAGTCTTGCTGTTATTGTGTACAATGTATTCCTGGTTCTGCTTCTTTTGCTCAGCATCAGTTCATGTAAATCTTTTGAGGCCTTTCTAAAATCAGCTTGTTCACCTTTTATAGAACAATAATAATCCATTACTTTCATATACAACAACTTATTCATCCATTCCCCAATTTCTGGACATCTACTCATTCTTCAATTCTTTGTTACCACACAAAGGGCTGCTGCAAACATTTTTGCATATGTAAGTCTTTTTCCCTCCTTTATGATTTCCTTGGAATACAGACCCAATAATGGCACTGCTGGATCAAAGAGTATTCATAGATTTATAGCCCTTTGGGCATAGTTCCAGATCTTAAATGGAACATTTTCTTCCCTGAAATCTTTCAGCATAGAGATATCAAACAATTCTTGAAGAGGATTTCAGCACAACCCTCCCAAAAGAAATAAAAATATAATAGAACATAGATAATGCTATTATATGGTTTTCTAAGTCAATATACAGCCAGCAAGGATCATTATTATGATTTAGTGGCACAGTTTCTGCTCTAGCATCTTTCCTTTTTTCCATAATTTTTCAAATAGCAATACATCAATAAACATTTATTAAGTGCCTGTCACATGCCGTTTTCTATGCTAGGTTTGTAGATACAAAAACATAAATGGGATAGTCCCTAAACTTGAATTCTATTAGGAAAGAACATGGATGAATGTAAGGATATGATGAATAAATATGATTCAGCAATCCTATATCATGTTTTTTCAGTACCCTGGCCAGGACTTGGTCAAGCCCAGGCAGGTGATCTCTTATCATGTCCTCACTTATCTTGGGTTTTATCAACTGAAAGATCTGTTTAATCCTAAAATTGGAAAGCTTCCCTCCAGGAACTAACTTCCCTGGGGAGCTACTTACTGCCTATAATCTGCCCTGTTTCACACTATTTTCTCTGTCATGTTCTCAACAAATGATAAGTTTCCAGCAATTCTACCACAATGTAGTATGCCATGCTTTTTTGGATCACATTCTTGCTACCTCTTCCCCTCCCTAGTGGTGATGGCTCAGCCACTTAACTACTTTAGGAGTTTTAAGTATGTTTTTGTGTAATGAAACACTCTGGAAACTTGGGAAAGCCATGGATACCCCTCTCAGAATATTTTAAAATGTATAAAATAAAACATATGATTATTCAAGAAATCAAATACACCTAAATGCAGTTACCAATATATTTCTATGTCTATCTATAGAGGTAAATAGACACAAACAGATAAATAGATAACAGATAGATAGATTGATAAATAAGATTAAAATCTCTGTTTTAGGAAACTTTGAACATCTAAGTCTCAGTCAGACTTTCTGACTGAGAAAGTTAGTTTAGTAATAATTTATTTATGATCCTTCAGTAACCAAGTAATGTGAAGTACATGTTGAAGCAGAATACTGATATGTCTCACATCATCATAAAATCCTAGTTTGCTAAGAAGGAAACATACTTTAATAGATGAAGAAAATGAATAGAAGAAGGGAGGAGGACAAGGGCAAGGAGGAAGAGGAAAAGAAGACTCAGATGTTCCCTTAAGTTCATGAAATCCTACCATCCCAGACCTTTGAAGTTATGTAGTCCAAAGTCCCACCCAAAACAAGAATCTTCTTTACAACAGCCTGACAGATGGTCATACAGTCAAGGATATGGAATGTCCTGCCTAAAGAAGCCGGTCATTTCATGTTCCCATAATTTTAGTTTTCAGAAATGTGTTTTTAGCCAAAATCTGATTTCCTGCAACTTTGAACTAGTTCTATTCTCTGGCACCACTCAAAATGAGTCTGATTCTTCTTCTACATGACAGCTCTTCAATTATTTGAAAGAGGCTTCCATGCTTTGCCTTTTTCCTTCTTCCTCATACCCTTCACCCTCTCCCTCAAAAGATCTATTTTTAGGGATAATTCTTATGTTTTCTATTAGAATAAACCTCTAAGAATTAGAATGCCCAAGTGAATATTTACCTGACATTTATTGGTATGATCTAGGGACTAGAACTTTGCTGACTAAGATTACTGCAGGAACTAGGGTTTGTGATCTTCGTCCTAGTTGAGTCAATTCATTATTTATTAAGAATCACAGATACAATATGGAGTAGATGGAAAAACACTGGGCTGGAATTTTTAAAAAATCCTACTTCATATCCCAACAATGACACTTACTAGCTAGGTAACCAGCTCCCTCATCAATAAAATAAGGATAATAATTCTTGTATGGCCTACTTTACAGGGTTGCTATAAGGAAAATGCTTCATGAATTATAAAGCACTATAGAAATGTGAGTTGTTATAGGGATATGCAAGGCATTGGATAAAGCCACAGATGGTGTGCTTTTCAAAGCTACAGATGACACAGAACTGGGAGGGACTGCTCATACTGTAAATGAGAGTCAGGATCTCAAAAGAACTTGACAAGTTAGAATGTTGATCTGAATGAGATATGAGAAAATGAAATGAGGATAAATGTAAAGACCTAAAATTGTTTTTTTCAATCAACTTCACAAGTTCAAGATGAGGAAGGAATATCTATGAGAAAATACACTGAAAAAAATGCCCCCCAAATTATTCTTGGGGGTTGTGGATGATTGTTGTTGTTATTCATTCTCAAAGAGGACCGTAACATTCAGGAGGTGATGCCATGACATGCAAGTGAATTGGATTTAGATGAGGGAGGGCTGGGCAAGATCATCTGCCTCACTTTTCCTCCAGAGCTATGACCAGATATGGATCAAGACAATTGGAGATGGCCTTAGATGCAATGGGAGACCTTGGCCTTTTTAAGGCAAGGTCTTCAACAGGACTTAGTTTGACTGAGATCACACCTATTCAGTGATTAAGGCTGGGCAGCAATTGAGGCAAAGAATCTCCTCTGTCAGACAGTCCAAAAAATTTAATTAAATTAATTAATTTATCTGGGAGGTGAAGACCCTCAGGGTTTCTAGCCAAAGCAGAAACAATTGTTATTTACATTCATCTGCACGCATGGGTCCTCAAACTATGGCCTGCAGGCCAGATGCAGCAGCTGAGGACATTTATCCCCCTCACCCAGGGCTATGAAGTTTCTTTATTTAAAGGCCCACAAAACAAAGTTTTTGTTTTTACTATAATCCGGCCCTCCAACAGTCTGAGGGACAGTGAACTGGCCCTCTATTTAAAAAGTTTGAGGACCCCTGAAGTATTATTTATTCTGAATCAATCAGAACCCAAACAATGACCAAATGAGACTTTGCTTTGGACCTCCTGGTGACCAATAAGAATCAGATTGGTTTAAATATGGTCCTTAAGGAGCCCTAACCAGTAAACCCTAATATATCTTGGGAAGGTTCAGAGGTACAAAAAGGGGGAAAAGTGCTTTAAAGAGCATATTTAGGTACAGATATAATACCCAATGTGGACTGAGGGAGGAAAGGAGAGAAAGAGGGAGGGAAGGAAGGAAGGAAGGAAGAAAAGAAAGGGATGAAAGGAAGAAGGGATGAGAGGAGGGAAGAAGAAAGGAAGAAAGGAAGGAAGGAAAGAAGGAAGGAAGGAAGAAGGGAGGGAGAAAGGGAGGGAGGGAGAAGAGGATGGAGAAAAGAAAGAGAGGGGGAGAAAGGAAAGAAGGAGGGAAGAAGAGAAGAAGGAGGGAGGAGAGAAGGAAGAAAAGAAAAGAAGGAAGGAAGGAAGAAGGGAGGGAGGGAGGGAAGGAAGGAAGAAGGGAAGAAAAGGAGGGAGAAAGGAAGGAGGGAGGAGAGGGTGGAGAAAGAAAAGAAGGAGGGAGGGAAGGACAAAGGGAGGAAAGAAGGAAGGAAGGGAGAAAGGAAGGAAAAAAGGAGGTAAAGAAGGGAGGGAAGGAAGGAGAAGAAGTGAGAGAGAAAGGAAGGGAGATAAGGAGGGAAAAGGGAGGAAGAGAAGAGGGTAAAAAGAAGGAGAAAAGGAAGAAAAGAAGGAAGGAAGGAAGGAAAAGAGAGAGGGAGGAAGGGTGTGGCTACCCTACAAGCTCCATGTATTAGCATTACAACATAGCTATCAAAAAGGCTTCTGTCATCTTGAGCTGATTTGAGACATTGGATCCAGAACAAAAGAAATGATAGTCTCACTGTGCATTTCTCTAGTCAGACCACATACAGAAGTTTTTGTGCAGATCTGTGTCACATTTTCACATTTTAGGAAGTTCCTTAGTCTTAAGGATGTCCAGTAGGCCAGGGAGGATGATGGTGAAGAGTTTATGATCAAGATCTACAAGGATCAGTAAAGAAATTAAGGCCACTTAGTCTAAGGAAGAGAAGGCATTGAGGGGAGATGGTGACTGCCTTCAAGTATTCAAAGTGTTATGTGGAATGAGTATTAAACTTGTTCTGGTTGGTCCTAGAAAACAGAACCTGAAGTAGTATGTGGAAATTGCCCAGAGATAGTCAAAAGTTTGATATAAAGATGGGGCAGCTAGATGAACTATGGCTATAGCACTGAACCTAGAGTCAGGAAAACTTGAGTTCAAATCTGATCTAAGACTTTTACTAGCTATGTGACCCCAGGCAAGTCAATTCACTTCTATCTATCTCAGTTTCCTCCATTGTAAAATGGTTTCCCCGTTTTACAATTGAGGAAGCTGAGACAGACAGAAGTGAATAATAGCATCTACCTCTCAGAATTTTTGTTAGAATCAAACAAGTTTAGCATAGTGCCTAGCATCCAGTAATGGCATAAAAAAAATCTTTGATTGTTTTCTTTCTTTCAAAGAAACTTCTTAATAATTACAGTTGTCCAAGATTACTTTATTTTTTTTTAATTTAATTTTATTTAATAATAACTTTGTATTGACAGAATCCATGCCAGGATAATTTTTACACAGCATTATCCCTTGCAATCACTTATGTTTCATTTTTTTCCCCTCCCTCCCTCCTCCCCCCCCCCAAGATGGCAAGCAGTCCTATATATGTTAAATATGTTGCAGTAAATCCTAGATACAATACATATTTGCAGAACCGAACAGTTCTCCCGCTGCACAGGAGAATTGGATTCAGAAGGTAAAAATAACTCGGGAAGAAAATCAAAAATCAAATAGTTCACATTCATTTCCCAGTATTCCTTCTTTGGGTGTAGCTGTTTCTGTCCATCATTTATCCAATGAAACTCAGTTAAGTCTCTTTGTCAGAGAAATCCACTTCCATCAGAATACATCCTCATACAATATCGTTGTCCAAGTGTAAAATGATCTCCTGGTTCTGCTCATCTCACTTAGCATCAGTCCATGTAGGTCTCTCCAAGCCTCTCTGTATTCATCCTGCTGGTCATTCCTTACAGAGCAATAATATTCCATAACATTCATATACCACAATTTACCCAGCCATTCTCCAATTGATGGGCATCCATTCATTTTCCAGTTTCTAGCCACTACAAACAGGGCTAGTCCAAGATTACTTTAAAAGATATTGGTATTTGTCTTCACTTGAAATCTCAAAATGAATGGTGACTGAAAATTTGGTGGATACATTATAGAGGAATTCTTGGATCTGGTTTGAACTAGATTGCCTCTGAGGCCAGTTCCAAATCAAAGATTTTGAGATAGATGAGGGGATGGAGAATGTATAAGGGATTAAATTGAAGGTGAACTGATCCCAGAAACACAATGAAAGTTACTTTTATCTATAGAATGAACTTATTTCACTAAAAGTGAATCCATCAAAAAATAACATTGATGATGGAAGATGGAAGGGATGAGATTTGTTCCCTAAAGTTCTTTTCTGGTGCCTAATCATATGATGTGGAAAGGATTCTATGTTCTCAAAGGCTATGTTTATGGAATTCAAAATTTGGTAAATCCTAACAAGCTGGAAAAAGAGTAATACATCAGGTAACAAAATGTTTTATCACACATAGTTTACTGATGAGTTTGTCACTGTATTTGGGGGAGGGATTCATGTTGAGTGGAGAGAATCCTTCCTAGTGTTAAAGCATTGCATGGTCTACCTCCCCAAAATACTGATTTTTTCCAAGCCCAGTATTTTCAGTAACATAGTTGTCTTCCCCTAGACCTTATCCCAAGAAGCTCAAAGCTGCTCCTTCTTTCCTTCCTGTTGTGTGCTCCACAACCTTGGTAATATGACCTTGACCAATACCAATCTCATTCAGAGAGGCCTAACTGAAAATTATATATAACTACTGTATGCTTCTACCTTGCAAAAGCCCACCTCCTTCAGGAAGCCTTACCAAAGAAACTAATTCCTCCTTTCCCCTTCTCTGTCACAAGTTAGCAATTCTTGTGATCCAATTTTCATTCACTACTCATGTGAAGAGACATCTTGCTCCCAGGGAAATATTATAAAATATTATTATAAATTATTATTTATAAAGTGCTTCTTGTTTAGCCTTTTTCATGTTCTTGTTATCTGTCTCATTGAAACTTCATCTATGGAGCTGAAAAGATCAAATTGCCCTTCAAAGGCTTAGCTGCCCAGCAAGAGAAAACCAGGAAGATTAGTTTCCTCACTATCCCCAATCCAGTCCAATCCAATTTAATCCAAGAAACACTTAAGAATCTACAATTTATAAGCACAAGGGCAGGTGATCAAGAAGCAAAACAAAATGAAAAGCAATACCTGTTCTCAATGAATTTACATTCTACCAGTGGGGGAATAAATGTGAATACAGAAAACTATGTGTAATTTGAGATAAGGGAGTAAGCATTAAGAGTTGGGAGGTGAGAGTGATTAGAGATGATAGTGAAAAGCTTATTATAGCAGATTGCATGGCACATTGACTGAGTCTTAAAGAAAGCAAAGACTCATAAGTGGTAGAAATGAGAAAGGGTTACATTCCAGGCATGGAAGACAACTAGTGCAAAGGGACAAAACAAAAGCAGGAGATGAAATACTTTGTTCAGAGAACAGCCAGTAGGGAAGCTTAGGTAGAAGAAATTGTATCTTAAGGGGAATAATGTAGGAAAAGACTAAAAGAAAGTAGATTGAGGCATCATGTTTAGTGGCAAATTAAGGATTTCATATTCTAGATGCAACAAGCCACTGGAGTTTTTTTCAACAGGGAATTGATATAGTCAAACTTGAGTTTCCTGAACTCACCATATTTGTGTCTAATTTCTTATCTTTATTCATACTATTCTCCCTGTCTAAAATGTTCTCTCTTTCACTGAATCTAAATCTTATCCTTCTTCCACTTCACATGCATCTGTTTGGTGACAATGAGGAAAAAGGAAAATGACAACTGTTGGCAGTTCTGCAAGAAACCAGAAATATTGATGCTTCATTGATGGAACTATGAATTAGTGCAGCAATTATGAAATTATATCCCAATTGTTACAAAATTGTGTTTAGCCACTGATTTCCTAATATCCTAAAGAAATAAAAGAAAATGGAAAAATATTCATATATACAAAGATATTTATAGCAGCTTTTTTGTGGTGGCAAAAAAAAGTTGAAACTAAAGGGTTGCCCTATGAATTGGGAAATGGCTGAACAAATTATGATATATGAATCTAGTAGAATTATAATGTGTTACAAGACATGAAAAGACAATTCCAGAGAAACTTAGGAGACATATGGCTGGATACAATATAAAGTTAGCAGAACCAAGAGAGCAATTTTTACTATATTATCAGTACAATAACAATTCTGAAAGATTTAAGAACTCTAAACAAAGCAATGTTCAACCATGATTCCAAAGGAACAATGATGAAGACTGCTATTTAACTCATTAATGATGGATTAATGTACAGAATAGAAGACATATTTTTGATGTGATCAATATGGAAATTTATTTTGCTTGATTTTGCTTCTAAATTACAAGGATTTTATAGTTCTTTTTTTCCTCAATGGGGAAGAGATGGGAGGAAGGGAAAAAAGAGATTAGGATACTTGAAATCTAATAGAAAAGAATACTCTCTCATAAATATATATATGTATATATGTATATTTATGGCAAAATATATACATATACATACACACACAAGTACACATATTCACAAGTTCATACATATTCATATATGTGTATATATATATATATATATACACACATATATGTGTATACGTACATTATTTTAAAGAAGTAAGCTCCTAGGAGACAAGGACTGTTTTGATTTTTGTATTTTTATCCTGTATTTGGTTTAGTTCTTAGAAAATGATCAGTACTTAATAAAAGCTTTTTCATTCATTAAATATACATGTGTAATATATGTGTATATATATATATATATGTATGTATGTATGTATGTATAGTGTGTATGTGTATCTGAAAGAGGATATCATTGGATTTACTACCCAACAGCATTGGATTATGTGTATATGAATATATGTACCTTTGTTTTCTGCCTTATAAGATCATTGTAAAGAAAGCATTGTAAACTTTAAGGGGGGATATAAATATGTTTTTTTACTTTTTAGAAAATAAGTATTATTCTTCCTTCAGGGCTTAGTCCATGAAGTTTTCACTGAGGATCACTCTAGTGCAGGCAAATTTCTGCCCTTCTTCGAGCTCTATCAAACTTAATGGTTTGGCTTAAATAAATTAGGCCTTATTTATACATTATCTTATCATTCACTTATTATTTCATGTATATTTATATTGTCTGCACAAGTAGAAGAGAAATTTCAGAAGGAAAGGTAGTAGTCAAGCTTTTGGGTCACCTTGTTTTTGTTTTGTTTTTAAAGTTTGGATCTCAGAGTTGAAAGTTAACCCCTAATTGATTGGCCCAGTAGATTTGACCTAGTCTGTTTCTGATCTAAGCCAATTCACCCTTCCCTAGACAATCTAATGATACCCTTTCTCCCTGGGATTCAATTAGTTTGAACTTAGTTTGGACAACAATTTACATAGCCCATTGAAACTCAGAACTCTCAATCTCAAAAGATCTGTTAGAGTCAGCCTCCCTAGCATTACTGATCGTTGAGCCTTCCAGATCCAGCAGTTTACATCATCATTTTAGATCTGGGATCTATCTACTAGCTGCTTATGTTTTCTAAATCTGGCATGGAGGAGATGATCCTTGAGTTGGTAATTGAAGGTTACACAGGATTTATCTAAGTAGAATAAAAGAAAGGAAATTATAGGTAGTGAGATCTCTGGAGAATAAGCATAATAAATTAAAACAAAGCCTAAAATTTTGGGATTTTCTTTTAGATTTATAGCATGTGGAATTCTCTAGTGACCTAGAGAGTGCTACACAATTCTGCTCTTTTCCTTTTTCCCTGGAGGATTGGACTGAGATGTCATTACTCTGAATCATCAAGGATTGCTTTGCCTCCAAAACCCCTTAGGTTTTTCATACAATGGGGTGACTGCATCGTATATTCGACCCCGCCTATACGTAGAAGAGCTGCATTTATTGTGTGGTGGCAGCATCTTGGAAGGTCAGAGTGCCCCAGTGCCAGTCACGCATAGCTTTTTCATACTACACAAAGGCTTGGCCTTTTCTTGAAAAAGGAGGAGTTGCCATTTTGGAATGCAGTAATACTAAGTGGGTGGGTTGGCTTCCAGGCATCGAATTGATAAAGGCAGCTTAATGCCAATAGAAGGTACCACCCTACACTGCTCAGAGCCAGCTTCAGTTCAATTGGCAGACAAGGGATCATTGTACACACACCTGGGTCTCTAAGAAGTTTTTACTAGAGCAATTTGATGCTATTGTACAAAGCAAGAATTAGTTTAAAATATTCCCATTTTCCAGATATATGGTGTTAGTTCTGGATTCTCACAATGGGGATGTGAGTCAGCCTTCCTCAAACCAGGCAAGTACTTATTGAATATTTTTTGTGTGTCCAAACCTGTGAGAAAAGTTTGGGTGGGATAAAAAAAGAATAAATTATGATCCTTGCCCTCAAGAAGTTTATAATCTACATGTGAATTAAAAAACAAGACTAATTCATAAAACAAAAATAAAGTAATAAGTGATAATTTGCTACTCCAAATGTTAAAATGTTTGGTAGAGATAAATGGTGCAAATGGCTAAAAGGAGGGATCAATGTTGACTGATATTATTATATTATGCTTTAATGGAGAAGGTAGAATTAAGGGACAGAAGAAGGAATTAACATGGTATATGAAGGGAACAGTAAGAACAGCTTGACTGGAAAGAAGGATTTTAAGGTTAGATTCGTAGGATCAAACCAGTATGGGAAAGGGTCCTGAATGCTAAGCAGAAGAGTTTGAGTTTTATTCTACAGACTCCTATAAAAATTTATACCAAAATCTGAAGGAGGATATCATTGGATTCACTACCCAACAGCACTGGATTAGAGGCAGATATTCACTGAGCCACATTTCCAAAAAATCAAGGGTTATTTCACATCTTTGGATCAACTACCTGGGATCTTCTTTTTGTGTTAAGTAGAGGAGAAAAAGAAATCACTCTGAATATACTCACTGGCTGCCAGAGATGATGGTCAGAATCCTAATTCAGGATGGTTCAGTCCAAAGAGTTCCTCTCAAAATCCAAATACCTGGATTTGAGAATGTACTCTGATTCTCAGTAGCTATATGACTGAGAGAATCACTTAACTTCTCCAAAACTCAGTGTCCTCATCAGCAAAGCAGTAATTATACCTTCCTCAGTGAATTATTGGTGAGAAAATTCTTTAGAAATCTTAAAGCATTATGTAAATATGTGCTATTATAAAGACCTAGGGGGGTACAACAGACAGAACTCTGTTTCAGAGTCAGAAAACCTAAGTCTGAGGCTTGATTGAGATGCTTACTAGTTCTGTGACTATAAGCAAGTCACTTAATATCTTTCAGTCTCATTTTCCTCACTTGTGTCATGGGGACAATAAATAATATTGAACTATTTACCTGATACAGTATAGAAAGTGCTCATTAATCAATTAAAACTATCACTTGATGATCTCACCCTGCTTGACAGCTCAGTCACTGATTTTGGAGTGAAGAGCACATTTTTCATAAGTTCCATAGCCTATGGTCCTATTATTACAAAATTCCTGCACAAAATTCCAGAGGGAATAAATCTGGTGGGAAGGCAGGCCCTACACCAAACCCACTCTGTTTAGTGTAGAATATATAAATGAGACGGTGTCCTTCAGGCCCTGTGGACATTCCCATTTATCAATCTTATAAAACCCTTCAAAAGCTTACAATCATTGCTTTTTGGTTTTCAAAGAGAAAGGCATTTCCCTTTATGTGGATATAAAGAAGTATACAATTATTTTGTCTCTGTTTTTTGTATCAATTCCTTGTCTCCCTCAATAATGACCATGGAACTCTCTTCTTGTCTTCTTTCTTAGTGTCAGGACATCTTCCTAGCTGTCATTCCTACACCCCTGGGATTATATTCTTCTTTACCCTGACTACTGCAGCCTCTTGTTCACATTTTCCATGGATGAAGCAAGTTACCCCAATGGATCATTTATTGCATGGCATAAAGAACACTCAACAAAAATTAAGGGAAACTGGATTCAAATTCTAATTTTGTTACTTATTACTTCTGTGACTTTTAAAAAATTTTTATAAACTTTTATAAACCAGTATTTCCTAAAGTATTATAGTAAGAACAGGTAGTAGAAAATATTCCCATCAAATCAATGGGACACTATCCCAAAAGTACATATAGAGTCTTATGGAAAGTGGACTCAACTTAAGAGAGTACATGTAGTATGTGTGTGTGTGTGTGTGTGTGTGTGTGTGTGTGTGTGTATATACATATATATATATATATATACATATATATATATATATATATATATATATATATATATATATATATATATATATATCATATGTATCCTATATCTCATAGAAGTCCTTTTCTTCTCTTAAAGAGTCTGCATGATGGGCCACTTAGGTAAGATGTCATTCTCTGTGGGCTCCTTGGAAAATCCTGAAGATGCCTTTTCTTAGTGAATCTTTTTTGCTTTTGGCTTCTTCTGTAGACACTGTTGCCAGTCACTGCTTCTGCTGGAATGCTGCTAGAATACTAATGAAAAGCCCAAAACCCCAAAATTTACAAGGTTAAACTGGAGCAAAAGCTGAAGTTGAGGTACTTCTCCATTGTTGTCCCCAGCTTCTCAACAAAACCCTCAGGACTTTAAACTAGAAAATTCCACCCTCTAAGCTACCAGATACTTGAGGAACCTGGCTTCCAAATTAACATGTATTTTATAAAAGGTCCACAGAGTATGATTATCTCCTGAGCCAGTATCAAAACACATCCTGTGCAATGTCAGTTCTCTTCAGCCAGTGAGATTCATTCCCTCCAAATCCATTGATTAAATTATTCAAATTTAAGTTCAATCCTTTAATTGATTCATTCAGTAGAGATGGTCTCCTCTGGTTAAGGTATAAAGGTTAAAGTATTTTGTTAATTATTTTTAGAATGGAGTGATGATTGGTTTGTTGTTTGATTCAATCAAGCCTTCTCCAAAGCCTTATATCTATTATAGGGGATTATTTATTTAGTAAGAGGGCAAGAGGTGATGGAAGGGAGGAATATATTTGAAAATAAAAGTTCCATAGCAAAAAAAAAAAAAGATATTAGTACCTTTTTTAAAATTAGTAGGTTGGATAAATGATTTCTAAGGTCTCTTTCCAATTTTAAATTGTTGGGAAAGGTTAAAAACTTTGCCTCCTCTAATGCAAAAATACTGTCTTCTTGCTCTGAATCTGTACCAATCTAGCACTCATCTAACATTTCCTTTAGCACAATCTCATCTAGCAAATGAGGGGATTGGAGAGTTGCCATCTAAGCATTCTTTATCCTTCTAGCATTCTATGCATCTAATATACCTCCATGTCAAACAATTGAAGACTACTTGCTAAAATGTTTCTGTTTCTCTCTGAGATAAACAGAAAGGAGAAACATTAGGGAAGAAGGAAACATCCTTAATAATCTGATCAGATGTTACTTTGTAATATGATTTTTTGAATTTATGTCATGTTGGGTAAGTTGCATGAGGGCAATGCTTGGCAACCTAAAAGTAATTTCTATAATATCTTTTTTAAGTTAACAAACATTTTCTTTTCTCTTTTTACCTCCCCCCCCAAAAAAAAAACCCTTTATAACAAATATGCATAATTAAGCAAAACAAATTCTCATATGGGTCAAATCCAAAAATATATGTCACATTATGCATGTTGAATCTATCATCTCTCTTTCAAGGGAGTAGGTAACATTCTTTATCACTGGTCCTCTGGAATCATTTGATTAATGCATTGATAATAGTTCTTGAGTCTTCCAATATTTATTTTTACAGTCTTGTAAATAATTGGTTATGAAAGTGTGGTCTTAGGATAATTAATAATAAAATTATTTTCATAATATTACTAAGATATTTTAATTGGTAATAATGTATATCTCTTTGTGGAAGGGAGAGGGGGAGACAGAAAAAAAGCAAATTTGCTTATTTGGAATAAAAATGTGTATATGGAATATATATGTGTATAAATGTATATAGACATTTACATATGTACACATACATACACACATATAAAATATATGTGTGTTATCTCAACTAAGAAAAGATTCTTTGGTATAGTCAATAATTTTTAAGAGTGTAAAGGAGTCTCAAGATTAAAAAAAAAAAAAAACAGCTGGTATAAGTTTTTCCCCGATTATGTCCACTTAACTTTGTATCAGGGTAAAGATCATAAAAAAATTTCTCATCTTTCTCTAAAACCATCCCTTTCATCATATATTAAAATTCAATAGTATTCCATCACATTATTTTACTATAATTTATTTAGCCATACCCCAATTGATGGGTATCCTTGGTCTCTACTTCTGTGGCACCACAAAAAGCTGCTATAATTATTTTTCTATGAATGAGTCTTTTTCCTCTTTATTTGATCTCTTTAGGAAATAAGCCTAGTAACTCAGGTATCACTAGGTCAAATGGTATAATATCTTGCACATAATTGTTACTCAGTAAATATTTATTAAAAGAAAGATGAGCAAAAGGGAAGAAAAGGGGAGGGAGGAAGAAGGAAGGTGAACCTTATCTACTTCACAATTTTTTTCTGAAACTAATGGTATTCATCCTTCCCCCACCTACAGAGATGACATAGGTTTTAAGACACTTGAATTAATGGAATTACAGAAATAGTAATTATTCTGTATCTTGATTGGAAATAGAAATAACTCTTTATTGTAATTTCCCTTCTATGTTCAGCCCTAAATGATTACAATAATCATTGACCTTGGGATTTAGTTTCTAAATACCTCCTAGGGTCCAAGCATCACATGGTGAGCCTTAAATATACAAAGACAAAAACAAACAGTCCCTCCCCTCAAGTAGATTATATTCTACCACAGCGCATTGGATTGGATCAAAAGATTACAAATCCATGTATTTAGAGCTGAAGGCCATCAAGTCCCTTCCCTGCATTTTATAGATGAGGAAACTGACACTAAAGAGGTTAGAAGTTATACAGGTAATAGAACTTATATTTGAACTATGACTGGGAGTTGAAACAAGGTTTTCTGGCTCCAAATCAAACTGCTGTTTGAGTCTTATACCTACTAAGTCCCATCCTTTCATTTTATCATTTACATATCCTAGAAATTTACAAATGGCCACAACTAGAAAGAATTGTGTTGTCACCCCCCGTCATGTATGAATAGAATGAAGAGGTCATAAAGCACTTTCCACAACTAAAAAAATCAGGTGAATAAAGCCCAGCAGGAATTGCAATACCTGCATTACCAAGGAGGATACTAAAGCTCAGATAGGTTAACTAATTTGACCAATACTGCACACCTTTTCAGGAAAAGTCAGGACTAAAATTCAAGTTTCCTAATTTTTCTCTTATGGCATCCCTCCATTCCATGTTGCTTCCTAATGTGATTTCAGATTTCTTCGAAGTATGTGTTTTGGAATCCTCTTAAGAGTTATGAACTACTAAAGGTTTTGATAAAGGCCTCATTTCCAAAATATATAGAAAATTGACTCAAATTTATAAGAAATCAAGCCATTCTCCAATTGATAAATGATCAAAGGATATGAACAGACAATTTTCAGATGATGAAATTGAAACTATTACCACTCATATGAAAGAGTGTTCCAAATCACTATTGATCAGAGAAATATAAATTAAGACAACTCTGAGATACCACTACACACCTGTCAGATTGGCTAAGATGACAGGAAAAAATAAAGATGAATGTTGGAGGGGATCCGGGAAAACTGGGACACTGATGCATTGTTGGTGGAGTTGTGAACGAATCCAACCATTCTGGAGAGCAATCTGGAATTATGCCCAAAAAGTTATCAAACTGTGCATACCCTTTGGTCCAGCAGTGTTACTTCTGGGCTTATATCCCAAAGAAATACTAAAGAAGGGAAAGGGACCTGTATGTGCCAAAATGTTTGTGGCAGCCCTGTTTGTAGTGGCTAGAAACTGGAAATTGAATGGATGCCCATCAATTGGAGAATGGCTGGGTAAATTGTGGTATATGAATGTTATGGAATATTATTGTTCTGTAAGGAATGACCAGCAGGATGAATACAGAGAGGCTTGGAGAGACTTACATGAACTGATGCTAAGTGAAGTGAGCAGAACCAGGAGATCATTATACACTTCAACAACAATATTGTATGAGGATGTATTCTGATGGAAGTGGATTTCTTTGACAAAGAGACCTAACTCAGTTTCAATTGATAAATGATGGACAGAAGCAGCTACACCCAAAGAAAGAACATTAGAAATGAATGTAAACTATTTGCATTTTTGTTTTTCTTCCCGGGTTATTTTTACCTTCTGAATCCAATTCTCCCTGTGCAACAAGAGAACTGTTTGGTTCTGCAAACATATATTGTAACTAGGATATACTGCAACATATTTAACATATATAGGACTGCTTGTCATCTAGGGGAGGGGGTGGAGGGAGGGAGGGGAAAAATCGGAACAGAAGCGAGTGCAAGGGATAATGTAAAAAAAATTATCCTGGCATGGGTTCTGTCAATAAAAAGTTATTATAAAATTTAAAAAATAAAATAAAAATAGCTTTTTATTTTTCCAGAAAAAAAAAAAAGAGTTGCCAACTACACAGCCCTTTTTGTAGTGACAAGAAACTAGAAACTGAGTGGATGCCCATCAGTTGGAAGATGGCTAAATAAGTTATGGTATATGAATGTTGTAGGATGTTTTGTTCTGTAAGAAATGATCAGCAAGATGATTTCAGAGAGGCCTGGGGAGACTTACATGAACTGATGCTAAGTGAAATGAGCAGAACCAGGAGATCATTGTACAGGTAACAACAAGGTTATACAATAATCGATTCTGATGGATGTGGCTTTCTTCAACAATAAGATGATTCAGACCAGTTCCAATGATCTTGTGGTGAAGAGATATCCAGAGAGAAGACTATGGGAACTGAGTCTGGATCACAACATAGCATCTTCACTCTTTTTGTTGTTGTTTGCTTGCATTTTATTTTCTTTCTCATTTTTTTCTTTTTGATCTATTTTTTTTCATGCAGCAAGATAATTATATAAATATGTGTGCATATATTAGATTTAACTTATATTTTACCATGTTTAACATATTTTGGATTACTTGCTGTCTAGGGGAAAGAATAGAGAGAAGGGGGAGGAAATGGAAAACAAAGTTTTACAAGGGTCAATGTTGAAAAATTATCCATGCACAAGTTTTTAAAATAAAAAGATTTAATAAAAAAATAATAAAGTAAAAAAAGAGTCGCCAACCACAATACCAGTAAAAGGACAAAAAAATTGGAATTGGAACACTTGGTAGCCTGGAGAATACAGACACTCATTGTGAACTCTTTTGGCTACATTGTCAGGTTAATCAGGGTGACACCCAAGTTTCACTGAGTGCTTGGGGAGAGACTCCACTTATAGACAAATGGAATTCTCTTTGCAGGAGCAAGGTCCTTTGCATGAATTTGTGGGAAGGGGGAAAGCCCTTGTTGTGTTGTGCTAAGCACATTTACAATTATTTCATTTGGTTCTCACAATTGGCAGGTATTTTTACAATCCCCATTTTATGGTGTAGGAAAACGAAGCAAACAGAGTTGCACAGTTAGTAAGTGTCTAAGGCTGGATTTGAATTCAGGTCTTGCTGACTCGAGCCCAGTATTTTCACTGACTACACTAGTTAACTATCTCCATTTGGAGCTCTAATACCTTAACAGGGCACAGATGGACTTAAAGGCTGTTAGACTCAATGTAGTTGTTCCTCTATGTGACAAAATTATTATCTGGCAATTTGATATACCTGATTTCATACAGATGATACCAGGTATCCTGAGAGATTGTATGACACAGTGGAGAGAGGGCTAGATCTGGAGTAAGAAGACCTGCTCGGGATTTTGGGCAATATGCATAATCTAAGCAAATTGCCTAATTTCTCTATGCTTCAATTTCCTTAACTATAAATCTCAAAAGCTTTTTTTTAATTCTATATTTAGAGTAGATAAGTGCTATAGTAATGTTAAACCCAATTACAAATGGATCTTTCCAAGTGTCATACTGACTTATAAAATCACAAATCAGCATTAAATATATTGATTATATTTTTATCTATTTTGTTAATCATTTCCCAATTACATTTTAATCTGTCTTTGCTAAACAGGAGTGTGACATTTCTCCTCTACCAGATAGAGAACTAGATCTGGACATTTGGAAGGCCTCAGATACTTACAAGCCATGTGACCCTGAACATGTCATTTAACCTCTCCTTGCCTCAGTCTCCAAAGTGTAAAAGGGAGATGATAATAGCACCTATTCTGCAGGGTTGTTGTGGAAATCAAATGAGATAAGTGTAATGTGCTTAGCACAGTTCCCTAGTACATAGTTGCTGCTGAATAAATGCTTGTTCCTTTTATTCCTTCCTTAAATGTAGCATCTTATGACTCAGCAGGAACCTTTTTCTGAATTCAGTCCTAGACTGCAAAACACCACCTGTAATGAACATTCTTTTTAAAGTTCTTTTCTTATTGGCCCTGGAGAGTTTAATACAAGCTTAATCTCAAAATCTTAACGTGAAAGGGACATGGAAGCCCTTTTACCACAACCATTACCTAAACTGGAATTCTGAATGGGCTCATTTTTTCCTTAAAGACTTACTGTGGTTAATTGTACACTATTTCAAAGTCCAATTCTTCTTGTGCAGCAAAATAACTGTATGGACATGTATACATATATTGTATTTAATATATACCTTAACATATTTAACATGTATTGGTCTACCTGCCACCTGGGGAGGGGGTGGGGAGGAGGAGAGGAAAAATTGGAACAAAAGGTTTTGCAACTGTCAATGCTGAAAAATTACCCATGCATACATCTTGTAAATAATAAGTTATAATAATAATAATAATAACAAACAAACAAACAAAAAAGACTTACTGTGAAGGAGAGCCCACTATCTCTGGTGCAGCCAACTATTCCACTTTTGGATATCACTAAGTGTTGGGAAAGGTATTCCACTTTTGGATATCACTTAAGTGTTGGGAAAGGGCTTTTTCTTCTTATATCATGCCTAAATCTACTTCTATGCAACTTCCTTTCTAGTTCCTTTTGTACTGATATACTTTTTCGCAGTCTTCAAAATGATTCTGCTGTCATCAAGAAAGTTATCTGTCCCCTAAAGTCTCTCCTTCACTTAACTACTAATTTATGAAATTCTTTTAAGATTAAAGCTTTTCATAATATAACTAGAAATAAAACTTAAAATAGAGATGCCTTCAAGAGAAGAAATCCAGCAACTTGCCTTTATATTAAGGTGTAAATAATTGAGAGCAAATCTTTTCCTAAGAGTAGATTATAGGGGAAAGTTCTTAACTTAAGACCTATGAATTTATTTGTAAAAAATTGTGATAACTGCATTTCAAGACAAATTATTTTCTTTGGAATTCTATGTATTTTAATTTATAGTTAATTTAATATAGTTAATAATTTAAGTTAAAAACATTATTCTGAGAAGCATTCTGTAGGCTTCTACAGACTGTTAAAGGAATTCAGGAAAAAATAGTTAAGGTTCCTTTTTAACCTTTAAAAAAAGTTCCTTATGGCTTGAGGAAAGACATTAGGACTTTGTAACACTTATAGGCAGGTGGGAGACGATGCAGTGAAATGGGGGCAGTGGGTAGGGTAAGAAGAAAGGAGATCAGAGGAATGCAATGGAATAAACCCGCTATTAGAGTTCCTAAACCTAATTTCAGCGTTGTGCCTGCCACAAGCCAGCCTTAAGAAATATCCCAGTAGAGCAGAAAGTGCTGAATCTGACAAAGCACCTGAGTTCAAAAGCTAGCTCTTCTACTTAATTTACTAGGTGACATTGGACAGGTGACTTCCTATCTTTGGGCCTCAGTTTCTTCACTTTTAAAATAAAAAGATTGTCCTGGATGATAATTCATTATCTTCTAGTTCTAAATCCCTGATCCCATGATCTTTGTTCTGGATTACCCCCATACCCACCCTATCTACATCCGTGCTTCTCCCTGTATGCCCAGCTCCAGAGCCACAGACCACCAAAGACAAATGCATCGCTTACCTTGCAGAGCTTCAGGATGAGCCAGCATGCCAGGTAGGCTGACAGGGTGAATTTTGCCTTCATGTAGCCATCCGGTACCGGGTTGAGGTACATCTGCAGCCAGTCCATCTCCTGCGGTACCACATTGCTGCTATTATCACCCTCTTCCTCCTCTTCTAATCTCCTGAGACCTTCTTCCGTGGCAAGCCTGGGGCTTCTGGGGAACTCCATTCCACCCAGGGATCTCCTTTTGCACCTGGTACCCAGCCCCTGCCCTTCCCCTGGAGTCAAGGAAATACCTCCGGGAACCCTCAGGGGGCCAGCCTCTTGCTCTTCTGCAGCAAGACCCTGTTATCTGCACTCGGAGCTGAAAGTCAAGGGAGGTCGAAACAAAGTTTCTGCAGTCACGGGCTTCTGGCCAACTGCCCCACTCTCATTGACGAACCACTCGCGAGTGTGTGTGTGTGTGTGTGTATGTGTGTGTGTGTGTACAGCTACAAGATAAATATAGCTGGTTAGAGATCTCCGTCCCAGAGCACAAACACCCCTGCTGTTGCCAAGAGAGCGGAGAAGGAGTCCATTTATTTAAAGAGCTAGCCTCAGCATCACTGGTCCCCTACTTTGCGGGGTGGAGGGGGGGGCAGTTGGAAGGACGCTCTTACTTTTGAAGACGCCTTTCTGTTCCCCCTTTTGCCAATTGCGCCTCCTCAGACCAAGCCCCTAGTTCCGCTGAGCAACTGTGACCCAAGTGAGGATTTTCGCTCATTCCCCAGCTCACACTTTACAATCCTTCATTGTTCAGGAGGCTGCAGATGCTGAGCTTGCGAAGGCTAAATCATTTTTTAAAAGAATAAATGAGGCCTCGGGGGTGGAAGGAGGCCAAGGCATTCTGGAATGGGGAGCGGACCCATCCGCTGGCCCAAACCGAGGCACGTTGGAGCCCTGTGGATGTGGTTTCCAGCTCCAGGTTCAGAAACATTTCTTGTTTATATTTCAAGACAGCTCTTATCCCCAACATGCAAAGAAGCTGGAAGAGATGCTTCCTTGGCCATTAATGGCTTGCATCTGCTCTGCAACTGAACAATTTCCAGGACTGTGTGAGAGATTCACACCCATGTAAGGCACCCCCTTAAGCCCTTGGAGTTTAGATGGAATTCACGATCCAGTAAAATGCATTTCTACCTAATAGTGAGCACTAACAGTCCTGGCAATGAATTTGATCAGTCAGTGCAATCGACTCATCCTGAGGGGTCAGTGAATAAGTAAGACCATGTGTAGACCACACTAAACTTCTGAATGATACACCAAGTTCTTGACCAATTACTAAATTACTAAATTGACTGCACACATAGCCAATGTGTCATTGATATCTATGGGGACCTAAAGAAAATCATTTTATTTCTCTGGGTCTGTTTCCTCATCTGTCTGGTGGTGGTAATAGCACCTGACCCACCTGCTTAACAATGAAGGAGAGAGTTAATTAACCAGTGATTAATTAGCTACCCAAACAAATAGGGACTGTGATATTCTGAGAAAGTGCAATTAGCAAAAAGATAGGGATTTTTAAAAGGAGCAGCTTCCTCCCAACTCCCTCCCCATCTCCTCCTTAAAGGTAAGAAATAGTGATCCTGGGGCTACAGAGCACCAACTTTCTGTGAATCAATGCTTTAGGCACTGTGAGGGAAGCAAGTTACAGAACATGATCTCTATACCACCTCAACTAATTGGGCGTCTAGCAGCAGAAGCCAGGAACTCAGAAGAAAAGATAAAGAATAAGATACAAACACTAAGTGCTGAAAACTTCAAAGACACAAAGACCACTATGAGCCCGGGAAGTCTTGCAAGGCTCCATGAACAGAGGCAGGGTTTCAGCTAGGAGGAAAAAGTTCATATGATAGACTTTTAAAAACTAGAAAGTGTTACTTTTAGTAATACTCAATAGCAATGTTGATGGTAGCAGCTACATGGTATAGTAGATAAGTGTCCAGCCTGAAATCAAAAAAATTCATCTTCTTGAGTACAAATCTGACCTCAGACATTCTCTAGATCTGGGCAAATCATGTATCTTATTTGCTTCAGTTTCCTCATCTATAAAATGAGCTGGAGAAGGAAATGGTGAACCACTCCAGTACTTTCACCTCCCCTAAATGGGATCACAAAGACTCAGATTCGACTGAAATAACTGATTAAACAATAAAATAGCATTAACAATCATTCAGATGTTGTGAATGATTATTAATATTAAAGTATTGCACATGATATTAGATAATCTATTGAATGTTTGACTTTTGACCAAATTAACTAGGGACTTCATTGTGTTTATTGGGCCCAATCAGTACATTCTACTTAGCATATAAAGTTTTGACAAGCCATATGCAAGACTGGCTCCTTGGTAATATCTCCTAGTTAGACATAATAAACTGAAGCTTCTAATCAGTAGAGCAAATAACAATCTAATTTCTTTAAAAATTTTAACACTAGGGGAAGCTAGGTGTTGTAGTGGATAGAGCACCAACCCTGAAGTCAGGAGGACCTGAGTTCAAATTTAAACTCAGACACTTAACACTTCCTAGCTGCCTGACGCTGGGCAACTCAAACTCAACTGTCTCAGCAAAAAAATTAACACTCCACTAAAATACAACCAGCAAAGTAAGGCAGGGATAATAGGGAAAAGCTTGGAGCAAGAGAAAGCATCTGGGTAGAACACTGAGTTTGAATCTACCTTCACATTTATAACCTATGTGACTCTGGGCAAATTATCTATCTTAGTTCAGTCAAATATAAAATAGTGATCATAATAGCTCCTGTTTCCTAGCATTGTTGTAAACATCAAAAGAGATATTTGTAAAATGCTTAGTACAATGCTAGCACATATTAGGTTCTTAATAAACGCTTGTTTCCTTCCCAACCACTAGTTTTACTTCTCTACCTTTCTCAGAAACAACATATCAATATGGGAAAGATCTGTTTTTGTCAATGTGGAGTAGCTACTGGTGTGAAAATTTCCTTTTCCTAGTGAAGACCATTCTGCAGATTTATAAGTCCTTCAGGGTTTTCTGAAACACATAGAAATTATGCCACAGATCACTCAGTTGACAGGGTCAGAAGCTGAATTCAAACTCAAGGCTGTTCTGACCCTTAAGTCCTGTGTTTTGTCCTCTACCCTAGGCTACACAGGAATGTGAATAATTCATATTTCTATGGTGCTTTTCAGTTTATAAAGCTCTTTTCTCCCACAAACTCCATGTGTCATGTCTAGTAAGGATTTCTTCTGATTTCAGATCCAGGGCTCTCTTCAACACTGTGCTACCTCCCAGAAGAGGAGAATTATGCACCTATTATTCTGGTTTTCCTGCTCTCAGATGAAAAGAGTTGGTGCCTTTCTTGTTGCAGAAGCTGGTTTTGAATACACAAGAACTGCTCAGTTCTCCCATATTCCCTCTTTGGCTGCTCCTTCTCTAGAAGGCATGAATCTGGAACAGTTCAAACTGATGATGACTCATCCTTGCCCTTCAGAAAGAAAATTGCATCCACCTCCAGCAAGTTTGGCTACTTGTTGAAAGCTGACAATGAGGTCATCCAAGAACCTCAATAAGTGACAGGATTTACCTTCAGACCTCTGATTTCCTTTTAACACCTATGTACACTTATCCTCTGTCTTCCTTTCCCCATACCCAGCAAACAGTATGAAACAGGGCAAAAAGCAAACTACCTCTATCCTAGAAATAGAGTTCATTTTGAGGGCCTTTACTTGACAATGCCTTTATTTCTGTCTTCCCACATTTGACTCTGGCCAGCCAGATCTTTATCTCTCTGGCCCTATATTTCTGCTTTAGTTGGCTGTTCTGGATTCCATCTACCTCTTGTTTATCTAATTGATGGACTATTTCTATACCTATTTCTCCTAGAATTCAACCTCTGATCGCCAGACCTCACCTGAATAATCAGATTCTCGATTCTGACTCTTCTTAATTAATCTTGTCTTCTTCCCTCACAGTGTTGATTAAGTAACAGATTAAGGCTCAAACATAGTTAGAGTTGTGTACCCAAAATGAAAATTGACTGCTTTTGCCCATAGGTTTGTTAAAGTAATTAGAGTACTGAGGCTAGGCTAATACAGAAAAATAATAGTACTGATCTAATTTTCAAATGAACTAGCCTTTTATGATTTATGCTGCAATGTTAATAATAACTCAATGTTATTAATAATTAATAAGTATTAACTGGGAATAATTATTAATTATTAGTGCCATTCGTAATACTAATCTCCTAAGAAGCTTCATTGGTTTTCTTGTGTTGCATAGACCTGACTACAGAATCCTTAGGAAAGACTGTCAGAAACACATGTCCTCTAGCTGCATTCCTCAGGACTCTTATATCATGCCCCAAAAACTTCTTCATCCTGGAAAATCACGTTAGTTCTGGAACTTATGAAAAGTGAGTACTTTCTGCCCCTGAGGACCCTCCCTTTGATTAGAGACTGGAGACCTCTTCCTAATATCTCCATCTTTGTAAGAAGTCCTAGTCAGCTATCTCTTCATTTCTCAAAAGGCTTGACTCCTCTAGACTTTTTCCATCATACCCCTGTGCTGACTACTTTTTCCCTTCCCATTTTTAAACTTCCTTTTATGTGTTGTCTTCTCTATTAAAATGTAAGCTTCTTGAAGATAAGGATTCTCTTTCTGCTTAAATTTATATTCCAGTGCTTGGTACAAAGTACAGAGTACTTGGTACAGAATAAGCACTTAGTAAATGCTTATTAATTGCTTGACTGACGCATTTTACAGGGCGAAGTGACAAAATTAGTGACAAAAGTGATACCAGAGAGATTAAGCAACTGTATCAAGATTACATAGGTCTTAAGTAGCGGGGGCAGGCTTTGAATCCCCGTGTTTGACATTAAATTCAGTTCTCTTTCCATTATATCTCTCCCACCACTGAAACTCTAGTTTGGAATATTCTCTTATTTAATTTTAATTTAATGTGTTTAATGTGTTCAAATATCTTCTGCTTTTCTTCCTGATCTTGTCCTGGTATAGTTGGGGATAGAACCTACCATGAGCTAGAGATGAGAGAAGGATGGAACTCCCTAGACTAAGGAGCAAGATAATGACAGGAAATGGTCAGGAAAGACAGGAAGTGTGAGGTTAGCCATGTGAGCTGCAAGTGACCATTAGACTGGAAATATAGAGGCTAAGTTGAGGAGTAAAAGAGAGGATGCAGTTTCTGAAGCAGAAATAGAAATCATCATTCAAATAATACAAAGGAATCTGTGATCTCACCATTTTGTATATTTGTTCCAGGTTTACAGGTTTGCAGATTGAATCATTTCTCTCAAAGTTTACCAAAGATGATCCATCAAATATGTGCCAGAGGCTTTCCTCACTTCTTTCTGAAATGAAGAGATTATGAATAGAATACTTGAATTTGTTCTATCATCCTTTGCACTCACCCTGTGACCAATCTATCTTCTTTTTCTATTATATGTTCATCTAAATCTTTTACTCCTATTCTTCTTCTAAGTTCTTCATCATCATGTACCACAGACTGACCCATCCCACCAGAGGCCTCTCCATTATCCAGTGTGTAATATTCATGTTGTTGAAGTCTGTAATATTTCTTATTTTACAGCTATACAATAAAAACAATAGAACATTAATATTTTTAAACATATTTTGTTTTATACTGTGAGAAGTCTAAAATCACTAAAGGAGTTTTGCAATTTCCTTAAAGCAATTCATCCCCATTTGTTTTTTCCTGCTTAATTCTGGTCCCAACTCATCAATGGGTACTATTGAGTTCTGGGATTGTCCTTTCAACAGAATTGGGGTAAGAATATTCTTTATCCATTTAATTCATTCTTGTATGGATGATCAGAACAAACTTTTCTCTTTAGTTGTGAGTCTCTTTCAAGAAACTCATTAATGTTCCAGAAATTAATGCAACAATATAATATCATCTTTAAACAGGAATATTATGTGTCTCCAACCATAGGGAATACCTCTTTAAATTGGTCAGTAAGAAATGAGATTTTTTTTTCTCTTCACGTCTTCCTCTTCTTCATGTGCTTCTTGAATCAGTCCTTCATTTCTAACACAGTTGTCCTTTATGTATACATTGTCCATTCTGGTTACTTTTCCTGCTTTTAAATCAGCAACCAAGAATAAATCATACTTGAATCAGTAGAGCAAGATTAGGAACTAGAAGCAGTAAAGCTTTCATTCATTAGAAGACTTTTTTTTTTTTACCAGAATCCTTTTTTACTCAGCTATTCAATTCTGTAAACGTTTGTGCCAAGGGGATAAAAAAGTAAAAAAAATAAAATAAAACTATAATTATTTCCCTCAAGTTGCTTACCATATGCTATATAATTTGACACCTGTAGTTGTACATGAGATATTTCGTTCATGTACTATATGACATTTGAGACACTGTAATAATGATCCCAATTAGCTGGTGTGCTACCTTCCACAAGCCTATAAAAAGGCAGCATGCTACTATATTAGCATTAACATCAGAGGAATCCATCAGTTCAATAGCTCTATTGTCTCAATACCAGCTAAAGACCAGCCTTGTCTAAATCTCTTAAGCTCATGTGTGAAGAAGTTTTCCATAATATATGCCTTTGAATGGTAGCATTAAACAGTTTAAAATCCATGATGGCAGGTATCTGGATTGTAGCTAGAGAATTATATGAAATATCACTCAAAAATATTTGAATTGAGAAATCTGTGACTCCATCCTTACCTCACAACTGTAATCTCTTCTTTCTGACAAAAGATCTCTTTCTCCCCAACCCCAGTCCATATGGCAAAGGCAATCAATATATTATAGATACATAGTTTATTGAACATAGAGAATCCTTTCCAAATACCTCCCCAAAGTCCTTCCCATTCATTGGCTGAGATCAGGGGATTTCTAAATCATTTTCTACCTCTAGATATAGAGAGGCAACTGAGGATGGAATATGGCTGAAAAGTGGGGAGAGTATGTGTAGATGTGACCAGAACCCAGTAAGAAAACAAAATGGAAGACAGAGAAAGCACAAGGAGGGATCTAAGTCTCCCCACCCCTGGCTCACCAATATGCTTGGACTTAAGACAGCAACATTCTCTGGCACTCAGATATTCTCTCTCTTCCACTTCTTGCTTCTGCTCCTGGATCCGGGTCTCCTCTGCAGTGCTAGTATTGGCTCTTTGACAGATAAAGGCTCAGGCCTCAGCAGCTTGTAATACCCAGAAGTCTTAGCCTGATTGTAGTGGCTCCCCATTCCCTTTGTCTCACATGGCAACCCAAGAGTCTAATTCTCAAAGTCAGCTACACATTGTCCAAATAGTGGACAGAAAGTCTGTCCAACTTTAGCGGCTCTCTGATCCTTGTGTCTCCCATGAAGGACAGAAAGTGTTTCTCAAGAGCAAATGAAAGGGGAAAATAACATCTCTGAGAATTGTACCCACACATAGTTCTTGTTGCTGCTTGGTGTCTCACTATTCTGTTTTGTTCTTGGCCTTTGCATCCCAAATGGCCTCGTACAATGCTTTTGTTATTATGAATGCTTAATAAATGCTTGTTGATGAATTGATTTAGAAGTTCCCAGGAGCCTTTCATGTCCCCAGAGAGAAAAACTGCCAAACCACAGTCTCTATCATGATGCAAATAAATGGCACAGAGGATGATAGGCACAAAAAGAGAAGTCCAAAAAAATGGTCTAGGAAAATATGGAGAAATAGGAGATGGGTTTTAACTGGTAGAATCAGGAAACTCTTCATGAAGAAGGTAGTTTTTGAATAGGTTCCTGAAGGAATGAAAGGATTTCCATTGGAAGGAATAATGAGGGAGTGTGTTCCAGGTATCAGCAATGCTGTTATTTTTGGCTTTAACTTCCCATGCTTTTCTTTTAGAAATAAAGAAGGGAAAATGAAGTAATATCATTTCAATAAAGCACCATATTCCAGAGCCCAAACCACACCTAGCCATTTCTCTTCCATTTTCTCCATCTCCATTCACAAAATGACCTTGGGGTGTGAGAAACTCTGTTTACAAAGACAGATCCATTACAGTCTTTGGGTTGGACTGATGGAGAAAAACACAACAATACAGCTTGAGTATAGCAAGTACTCAACCATCATTTAAAAATAAATAAATAAATAATAAAAGATTTGCTACAAGTTAGAGCTGAAACAAAAAGGATCTCTGATTAGCCCTCAACTGATTAAAGAAAGAATTCAGTTCAGCCAAACTGTTCTCTTCTTAAACATTCTGTTTATTGACAGCTGTACTGTATGAGGCCTAAATCAAGAGCCCAGGCCTCAGGACAGAGCCAAGAATGATAGTTCTTTGCAGAGAAATGCTTTAATTCTGTAACTCTTCCCAGTCTTCAGTGGGACTAAAGCAGAATGAAACAAGGGAATTCAATCCAAAGGGCAGGTGTAAGCAAACTGAAGTCCCACACCTGGGCCAGGGAGCAAGGTCAAGGAGTCAGGCTATAACAGATGTGTCTGGAAATGAAGCTGAATATTTGGCTCCTTGCCCTCCACACCAGGAAGTCATTTCATGCCATGATTTGAAATCTTTCAATACAAGGGATAAGCAGAGGCCCTTCTCCTAGTTAAATTAACAGATGAGTCAGGATTGTTATTTTTCCCTTCCCCCAGATTTTGATTTGCTATTAGCATTAACACTTTTAGCTGAGACTCAAACTGGATGTGTCTGGTACTATCCAGCCTGTATGCATTTTTATTTGCTTCTCTCAACAGGAAAGCAGTGCTTGGAAAGTTCATAGGTCCAGCTCTCATCCTAATTTAAAACTAAAGAATATATATAGTGTTTATTTAAAAAGTATTTTTATAACAATCCTTTGAAATTGCACGAGTTGCACAAGTATTATATTCTGCACTTTGTAGATGAAAAAAGCATGCCTCAGAGATAAGTAATTTGCCCATAAATACCAATAATCAATACCAAAAGGGGCAGGACTTATATAGATTTCAATTAAGGTAAATTGGATATGGGGCACCTTTTGATTGGACAAGGTTTGTTACTAGGAGTTTGGGGATAATATTGGGCATGTGTAAGTTCTTGTTTAGGTTAACTATTTGTCATAATTCTGGACTATTCCAGATAATTGCTGTTTCTGCAGAAAGGTCTTAAACAAGATAGAGGATGCAATACAAGATCAGAGAGAAAATAGAGGAATTACAGACAAAATGGAGTTGCTTCGGTTTTCTGGCTCCCTACACAGCATTCTCATCATTCAGTTTAGCAATCCTGTCCAAAAAAAGAAAATGAGATTAGTCTGGCAGGACTTATTTTGGATGAAACCATGATGATGTCACTTTGTAATCAATACTTCTCTTCCTAAATGTTCACCAACCATTGACTTAATAATCATTCCTAGAATTTTCCCAGGAAAAGAAGTCAAGCTCATTGATCTAAATATTTCTCTCACCTTTGAAAAAAGAAAGAAAGAAAAAATAAACCCTTTTCAGTTTTGTGGCACTTTCCCCATTTTCCATGATTTTTCAATTATCATTGATAGCAGCTCAAATAATCATGACTCCTACTTCTTCTTTCCAGATTCAAGAATATAGTTCCTCTGGGCCAGGTAACTTGAATTAATCTAGGCAGCTTATGCACTCTCTTAATATCTCTTCATCTATTTTGAGTCTCAACTCTCTCTTAGTTATTTTTGTTCTGTCATTTCCAGTGCAAAGATCATTCAATTAAAAAATAGGAAGAAAGAGAGAAAAAAACATTCTGTTGTTCTTAGCTTCCCTTACCAGCTTTGATTCATCTGACCTTTCATGTTTGCTGACAACTTTTACTGGACTATGACACATTCATTTTTTCATTCACTTTTATCTTTGTATTTCAGTACTTAGGTACATTGTGGGAAATATAGAGGTGTCAATGTTAAAAGAGCTATAAAGGAAGAATTGGCAATATTTAGCAATATATTGGATATAGGGGTTGAGAGTAAAGCACTGAGGATGATAGCCTGGGTCATAATAGAGAATACAATAGAATAGTTAGAAAGAGGTCTGAAAGTTAAGAAGTCTCAATGTCCACTTGGAAAAACATAATAATACTTCTGAAGAACAAACCCCACAATATGGGATGGCCCATGATACCAAAAATATCTAAGATGGTCAGCTTGAATCAGTTTTGTATATGCAGTCAATGAGAAGAGTGGACTTCCATCAACAGTGTCCTTTGGCTCTTCCATACTAAGATTATTGTTGATAGCAACTTTCAAAGTTTATTAGTGAAGGTGGTGAGAGAAAGGGAGAAGGAGGAGGTCTGTAGACTGCCTTTAGTTTGAACTGTGAAAAGAGAAGGGTCTAATATAAATGCACTATTCAATTGATATAGCCTTTCTGGAAATCAGTTTGGAATTATGTTCAAAAATGCACTGAATTGTGTATATCATTGGCCCAATAATATCACTACAAGGTTTGTTCCCCAAATAGATTAAAAAATTAGGAAAAAGATCCATGTACACAGAAATATCTATAATAGCTCCTTTTTGTGGTGGCAAAAAAAATGGATGAACAAATGTTGATGTATGAATATAATATGATTTTGCCATGAGAAATTGTAAAAATGGTGGTTTCAGAGAAAGCTAAGAAGACCAGTGTGAATTGATAAAGTAAAACAAGCAGAATCAGGAGGACAATTTATACAATAACATCACTGAAAAGACAAACAACTTTGAAAAGTATAAGAACTCTGAATCAGCACAATATCCTGTCATAATTCCAGAGTAACAATGATAAAGTATGTTACCCATCTCCTGATAGAGAAATATTGGATTCAAGATGCAGAAAGAGATATATTATTTTTGGATGTGGCCAAAATGAGAAGCTGTTTTGCTTGATGATGCATATTTTTTACAAGAGTTTTGTTCATCTTTTTTTTTTCCCCAATGGAAAGAACTAAAAATAGGAATAGGCAAAAGTAAAAGTAAAATGTTGTTAAAGAGGAAGAGGAGGAAAAGAAAGAGGGGAGGAAAAGGAAGAGGAGGAAGGGAAGGAAGAGGAGGAGGAAGAGGAGGAGGAGGAGGAGGAGAAGAAGAAGAAGAAGAAGAAGAAGAAGAAGAAGAAGAAGAAGAAGAAGAAGAAGAAGAAGAAGAAGAAGAAGAAGAAGAAGAAGACCTAGTATGTATGCTACCTTAAGAATGCACAGTCCTCTTTTGCTTATTTTAAAGCAAAGTTCCTATGATGCATCAAAATGATGGTGGAATACTATGCCCTTTCCAAAAGACAATGCCAAGTTTCTAACAGCACCTTAACTGCCAACAATTCCCAGTCTGTAACAATATAATATCTTTCAAGCAGAGTCAGCAGTCTGTAGTAGCAATAGGGGAAGGGAAGGGCTAAGTGAAGAGGTTCTATATGGTAGACTTTGGGAAACCTTCCTCAGATTGCACAAGTGACACCCTCAGTGCTGCTGCTAAAGGCACTTATTCATAAATAAATTGTGAAAGACAGGAGCCAAGCAGCAATCCATTAATAGCCTAAAATGTCTATTTTTCTAATAACACCATCCTGCAAAATGTCTCCCCCTTCTTGCATAGTCTCAAGGACTCTAGTCATCATGAAATACCACATGACCATAAAGGCCATAAAAATCTATGTTCCCCAGGAATCCTTGAAGTTCTTGGTCATCATATGATTAGACTTACTTGTAGAAAGTTCTGACGAAGTCAGAGTCCACTTGCAGGCTTTTTGGCCCCAGCACAACTCTTAGGGGAAAAAAAAGAGAGTTCATTATTCCCTTGTTACCTAAGATATTAGTAGCTTCAGCCAAGATCATTCTGAGGATATAAATTAATGTGTTGGGGTGGAATATTTAGATGAACCTCTTGATTTTCTGGGTTGAGGGCCTCCTATGAAGCTATACATTCTCTATGGCCCCCTTCCATACTATCTACACTCTCTGGCCTCTTCCTGAAGAACATGTACTTGCAGACATTACTTAATGCTGAAGAGTTGTGTCAAAATAATCAGTCTTGAAGCAGAAAGAGCTGCCTTGTCTGGACTATCAGAGGAGTTGAGAATCTCTGACTCTTTTGAGATTTGAGAGGAAAACCAGAAATTTCTCTCCCTGCCCTTCCAATAGGAGTTATATCTGTGAGCGTGAAGAAGCAAAAAACATGTTTGCCTAAGTGAGCTTAAGTCCCTATATGACTTCTGCTTCCTGTTTTCTTCCCAGAACCCAGGACAACAATCCCAAATTCTGAGAAATCAGTGCTTTCAACCCTGGTGGTAATTTGATAGGTTTGAGACTTCAAGAGTTTCTGAATTGAGTGCCAGCTGCCCAGTGGGAGGTGATTTTTCACAACACACTTCTGAAAGAGAAAAAAAATTGACTACTAATAGAATTATCCTGAAACCTGGAGGACTGAAAGATTTCTTCCTGTTCAGGAAATGAGTATCTTGTGATTTGCTCTAAGAGTACAGATCCTCCTGAATACAAAATATCAGTCTCAGCTAGTCTAGAAGTCCCCTCCCCCCACACTTCCCAAAGCTTCATTTACCTCTAGGAAAATACAATTATGATGGACTATGGTTTTGTGGGTTAGTATTTGTTAATGTGCACCATTGAGTCTTTATGTCAAATATTCTTTTGTGGTAGATGAAAGAAACACAATTCTCAGAATCAGTGTGGTTCAGTGAGGATTTCTGGATTGGACCTAAAAGACCTGGATTCAAATTCTGACTTTTCCATTTGCTTCTTATATGAACTTGAAAAAGACTCTTTACTTCTCCTATCCTTGGTTTCCCCATATATAAAATAAGGGATTTGACTAGATGACATCTAAGGTTCCTTTCAACTCTAAAATAAACTTAGGATTCTACTATATAATGCTACTATATAATGCTCATATTTTATATTAAGTACGTTTTCTAGAAGGGACTCATTCACTTTTGAAGAGGACTCTAGACAAGAGTCACATCTAAGATCTGTTGTACAGATTTCTCCAGAGTTACACTAGAGGAGTGACAATGAACCAGAGAAACTGAGGAAGGGAAACTTGACCTACCATTCCTAAAGTCAGCCTGCCCTGCATGCAGGTTTCTCTTTAGCTTCTCTGAATGTGAGCAATTCTTCCCAGCTCAGGCACCAATCATCATCAGAATAGATTCCTGATTGTAGGATCTACAATTAAAGAGTTGATTTCACCTCAGCAGGGATTGTGTCCTTCAGTAAATTCCAGAACACATGTTTCATTAAAAAGGGATCTTTTCAAGAATTTCAAGGGAACTAATGAAAAAAAAAACACACACACACAAATAAAGGTGGCCTAGCTACCTGATCTAAAACTATTATAAAGCAGTGGTCACCAAAACCATTTGGTATTATAATAGACGAGTTGATCAGTGGAATAGGCTGGGTTCACAGGACAAAATAGTCAATAACTATAGCAATCTAGTGTTTGACAAACCCAAAGAACTCAACTTTTTGGATAAGAATTCATTGTTTGACAAAAACTGCTGGGAAAATTGGAAATTAGTATGGCAGAAACTAGGCATTGACCCATACTTAACACTGTACACCAAGATAAGATCAAAATGGGTTCATGATTTAAGCATAAAGAATGAGATTATAAATAAATTAGAAGAATATAGGATAGTTTATCACTCAGACCTGTGGAGGAGAAAGGAATTTGTGGTCAAAGAAGAAGTAGAGATCATCATTGATAACAAAATAGAAAATTTTGATTATATCAAATTAAAAAGCTTTTGTACAAACAAAACTAATGCAGACAAATTTAGAAGGGAAGCAATAAACTAGGAAAACATTTTTACAGTTAAAGGTTCTGATAAAGGCCTCATTTCCAAAATATATAGAGAATTGACTCTAATTTATAAGAAATCAAGCCATTCACCAATAGATAAATGGTCAAAGGATATGAACAGACAATTTTCAGATGATGAAATTGAAATTATTTCTAGACATATGAAAAGGTGCTCCAAATCATTATTGATCAGAGAAATGCAAATTAAGACAACTCTGAGATACCACTACACACCTGTCAGATTGGCTATGATGACAGGAAAAGATAATGATGAATGTTGGAGGGAATGTGGAAAAACTGGGACATTGATGTATTGATGGATTTGTGAACAGATTCAACTGTTCTGGAGAGCAATTTGGAACTATACTCAAAAAGTTATCAAACTGTGCATATCCTTTGATCCAGCAGTGTTACTACTGGGCTTATATCCCAAAGATCTTAAAAAAGGGAAAGGGACCTGTATGTGCAAAAAAGTTTGTGACAGCCCTCTTTGTAATGGCTGGAAACTGGAAATTGAATAAATGCTCATCAATTAGAGAATGGCTGAGTAAATTGTAGTATATAAATATTATGGAATATTATTGTTCTGTAAGAAATGACCAACATTTTCCTTTCTTTTTTATTTAAATATTCCCATCTTATTTTATTTTTATTTTATGATAGCTTTTTATTTACACGATATATGCATAGGTAATTTTTCAGCATTAACAATTGCAAGACCTTTTGTTCCAACTTTTCCCTTCCTTTCCCCCACCCCTTCCCCCAGATGGCAGATTGACCAATGCATATTAAATATGTTGAAGTATAAGTTAAATACAATATATGTATGCATGCCCAAACAATTATTTTGCTATACAAAAAGAATCAGACTTTGAAATAGTGTACAATTAGCCTGTGAAGGAAATCAAAAATGCAGGTGGACAAAAATAGAGGGATTGGAAATTCTACGTAGAGGGAAATTCATAGTCATCTCCCAGAGTTCTTTTGCTGGGTGTAGCTGGTTCAATTCCTTACTGCTCTATTGGAACTGATTTGGTTCCTCTCATTGTTGAAGAGGGCCACGAATGACCAGCATTTTTAAGGATGAATACAGAGAGGTTTGGAGAGACTTACATGAACTGATGCTAAGTGAAATGAGCAGAACCAGAAGATCATTCTACATTTTGACAACAATACAATATGAAGATCAATTCTTATGGACGTGGCTCTCTTCAACAATGAGAAGATCTAAATCAGTTCCAATTGATCAGTAATAAACAGAACCAGCAAAAGAACATGAGAAATGAGTGTGGACCACAGAATAGCATTTACACTCTTTCTGTTATTGTTTCCTTGCATTTTTGTTTTTCTTTCCAAGTTATTTTTACCTTCTTTCTAAATTTGATTTTTCTTGTGCATCAAGATAACTATATCAATATGTATACATATATTGTATTTAATATATACTTTTACATACTTAACTTGTATGGGACTGCCATCTAGGGGGCAGGGTGGAGGGAAGGAGGGGAAAACTTGGAACAGAAGTTTTTGCAAGGATCAATGTTGAAAAATGACCCATGCATATGTTTTGTCAATAAAAATCTATAATAATAAATATATAAGGGAAAGAAAAAATGAATATTTAATAAAAGCGAAATTCCCTTCCATGAGAAAGGAAGAACTGGAAAAAAAGAAAAAAGAAAAGGGACAGCTCCAAGGAAGTTCCTCAATCCAGAAAACCAAGGAATTCTTCTGATCACCCTCACTACATCAATGCTTAAACTGAACAAACTATCAATCCTGAGAGAACTAAATCTCTTACTGTCACTTATGGTATATCATTTTTAGTTTAACTAAGAGAAACAGCCAAGTTTTCACTAGATCACAGATGTCTACATTTAAGGCTACAGAAGGTCTTGCCAGACTGAGTTGCCACAAAGACTAGGTGAGGTTGGCAAAGAAAGCCTCAAGAACTGATGAAATTACTCCCTGAGGCAATTGGGGCAGGGCACTGATGGGAATCAGCTCAGCCTTACAGTCCTACCCTATGGAGGTCTTCTATAGTCCCACCTTGCTGTATCCAGTCAGAAATCTGAATTATGTCAAATTCCTGAGATCAAATTTTCCCTATAAATCTACCTATGGCCCATGTCATCTTGACTGAATCCCTTTTGGGATTAGTCAGCCACAGCATTCTGCCTTGTAGTGTCTTTCTCCTTCATCTCCCCCACCCCAGGCTTCATGGTATCTTTCTCCTCATCGCCCTTCCCCCATGCTTCATGGTGTTTTTGTCCTTCTTAGAGATAACTAACTCTTTTAAGGTGCTAAATCCCTCTGGATTTAGCCTGCCGACAATCAATGGCATACTTATACCCAAGTTCTATCTGACCATGATGCAAATTTTTCAATGTCCCTCTCTAGAATATACATGAAATGTAGTTGGGTTTTGCTTTCAATTTAAAATAATATTGTCCATAAAGCATTTAGAGAGCATTTACTACTAAAAATTGAAGAATAGGCAAGAAAATTTGATCATGTCCTCAGCCCTTAGCTCTATGAACCTAGGACACAAACAAGGTGTTATGAAAATTTTAAGAAGGAAAGGAGCAGTTTGGGCTGAGATGATCAAGAAAGATTTCATGGAGCAGCTATACCCAAAGAAAGAACATTGGGAAATGAATGTAAACTATTTGCATTTTTGTTTTTCTTCCCGGGTTACTTTTACCTTCTGAATCCAATTCTCCCTGTGCAACAAGAGAACTGTTCAGTTCTGCATACATATATTGTATCTAGGATATACTGCAACATATTTAACATATATAGAACTGCTTGCCATCTGGGGGAGGGGGTGAAGGGAGGGAGGGGAAAAATCGGAGCAGAAGTATAATGTAAAAAAATTACCCTGGCATGGGTTCTGTCAATAAAAAATTATTATAAAATTAAAAAAAAGAAAGATTTCATGGAGGAGGCATGATTTGAACCTTAAATAAAGAGAATAAATTCTATTAATAAAAATCAGAAAGGAGCAAGGATGTCATAAAAATGGAACATGACAATTTGAACATGCAATACACAAAGGTGAATAGTATAATATAAAACTACAAATGCAGAATGGAATGAGGCTTTAAAGGGCTAAAGATAATAAATTTATGTTTTATTAAAAAGGCAATAAGTAACCATTAAAGGTTTTTGAGGAGGAGAATAATTTGGTGAGACTTGAACAACTGGAATCAGGAAGTCCAGAAAAGAGGATTTTATAAAAGTCCAGGCAATATGTGATGAGGGCTAGAGTTAGGACCATCAGGATCCAAGGAGAATAAATAAAATTCATGCAAGAGACACTATGGAAATAGAATGGGAAGATCTATAGAAGAAGGGAAGATTCAAAGATCATTCAGTTTTCTAGCTCTATGTCTAAGAACTTAACAAAAATAGAGTTTAAGAAGGAAAGACAGGATTTGAGGGAAACTGAGTTCAAATTTAGACATGAGGAATTTGTGCTACAAATATAGAACTCTGAAGAACTAGAACTCTGAAGAAAGAACTAATGCTCTAACAGTTGGAGATGTAGAATTAGGAATCACTTACATAGTTACATACACATACATACATTCAATTCAACTTAACTAAATGAACATTATCAAATATCTACTATATGCAAGGCACCATAGTAAGTGCTAGATACAAAAAAGAAGTGTCCCTGATTATCAATGACATATAATGAATATAATACTGGTTCTGATCTCAAAGGGCCTGAATTCAAATCTTAACTTCTGTAATACCTATACCTATGTAACTTTGGTCAAGTCAATTAACTCCTTAAGTTTCAATTTTCTCAACTAATTTGTACTAGATAGTATCTGAAATCCCTTCCATCCCTACATCTATAATCCTGTGGCTCTATCAGAAGCTTGCATTAAATTGGGAGGATACAGCATACATACAGATACCTAAATACAAAACAATTTCAGTTTGAGGGAGCACGAAAAACTAGAGGTTTCAGGTAAGGTTTTTCCAAGGAGGTGGCACCTGAATTGATTCTTGAAGATATCTAAGGGTTCTAAGATATAGAAGTGAGGATGCAATGCATTCAACCATAGGGGACAATCTATGCAAAAGCAAAGAGGTAAGTGAAGAAATGCCAAGTTCAAGGAAGAGCAAGAAGACCAGTTTTACTAGAGTACAAAATGCATGAAGAGAAATAATTGGAAATAAGCCTGGGGAAGTAGGCTGGAGCCAGGTTGTGAATGTCATGCTAAGGAATTTATATTTTATCCTAAAGGCAATAGGGGAACCATTGAAGATTTTTAAGTAATAAAATGACATGGTCAGACTTGAATTTAGAAAGACCATTTTGAAAGAGTACAGATTGGAAAAAAGAAATATTTGAAACAAGGTGGCTAATTAGAAGTCTATTATAACAGTTGAGGCAAGAAGTAACAAAGGTTTGAACTACCATTATGACTATGTGAGTGAAGAATAGAGAACTGAGATAAATTACAGAGATATTATTAAGACTTGGCAAGTGATTGTTTATGGGAATGGGTAAAATTATGAAGGGAGGGTATATTTATCTATCTATTATCTATCTATTAAAGAACAGGGCCAAGGACAGAGGACTGAGAGATAGGCAAAGAATCATGAGAATGGAATATAATGGAAAAGAAAAGAGGAGAATGTTATAAAGCAAAGTTGTTAACAGTGTCAAATTCATAAAAATCAAAGATGTATACTAAAAAACATTCCATTTGGTTTGGCAATAAGAAAATGATTAGAAAGAGAAGTTCCATTATAACAACAGGGATAAAAGCCAGATTATAAGGAATTGAATGGATGAAGTGATGGTGTCAAGAGTAGACTACTTTGTAGAAGTTTAACAGTGAAGATAAAAAAAATAAGGAAATGGTTTGATGGAGGTAATGGAATAGAGAAAAGGATTTTTTTTTTGGATAAAGGAAGCCTAGGCATGTTTGTGTGCTTTCTATAGTTTGAGACTACAGAAAGGAATAGGTTGAAGATGTCTGAGACAATAAGATTGACTGAACAAACAGAACCACACCAAACACATATAAATGGGTGAGACTTGGAAGGTGAGCTTCAGAAACTAGGAGGATGGTCTCATTCTCTGATATCATAATTCTACATTAGACTTGGAAGAGATCTTAGAGATGGCAGAACTCAAGAGTAGGAATCAGAAAGTCCTAAGTTCAAATCCTGACTGAGACAATTACTAGCTATGTTGACCCTAGGCAAATTATTTAAGTTCTTTGTTTCATCTGAAAAAAAGATACTCACACAATATATACAACATACACTGTATACAATAAAGGGATGTTATAAAAATGAAATTATTTAATATATATAAAACACTTTACAACCCTGAGTAAATATTTACTATTTTCACTAAGAATAGGAAATGGGATCCTAGAGAAATGAGATGCCTTTTCTATAGTCACATAGCCAGTGACTATATCAATCAAGTGTCTTGATTCTTGGTCTAGAGCTCTTTTCAAATTATTACATTTTGTCTGTCTTCAATTAGTCTACACTAAAAAAAAAAAGAGGCCATCTGGACAGGATGCAACATTTCAATCAAATAATTCTCCCAAAACCTCTAGTCAAAAAATGATCAAACAATTATAAATTTAGACCTAGACCATGTACACCATCAAGTCCAGCCTCCATATTTTATAAATAAGGAAATTGAGGCTCATAGAAATTAAATGGACAAATGACTTGCCCATGGTCACATAGAAAATAAATCTCTGAAACAAGATTTAAACTCGGGGTTTCCTGATTCCAGGCATAAAACTCTTACCACTATGCTACCTAGCCACCCCTGTCAGATGCTATTCAAGAGAGGGAAGCTCTTTTATGGCTTCAACTCTTTGAAGATAAATGATTTCATTTCCAAAATTGTTAGCAAAATTTCTTATTAGCAAGGACTCAGGATCACTTTCATACCATGATAAGGCATCATAGCAGTATTTTAGTAGAGGATATCTCCTTGTTATTGTTCAGGGTTTTTGGTTTTTTGCTTAGGCAATTGGAATTAAGTGACTTGCCTAGGATCACACAGCTAGTAAATATTTGAGGCTGGAGTTGAATTCAGGTTTTTCTGACTCCAGACACAGCACTCTATCCATTGTATCACCTAGTCTCATAAGTAGAGGATATTAGTGGAATGTGAACTATTTAAGGACAGCAACTATTTTATTTTTGTCTTTATGTTTCTAGAACCTAGAACAGTGTCAAGAACAAATCAAGGCCAGTTGAATTAAATCAAAGTCAAAATTAGTCTACACAAAAATATAAGAATATCAAATCAATAAAAGGCTAACACATGTTGATATGTCATCTCCCTCCAACCTTCCCTCTGACGGCAAATGATAGAAACTTAGCTGGTCCCTCCTTTTTTGGTATCCTCTCTTCATTTTTGATTCTCCCTCTTATAGACATCTCTCCTAAGTCCTTTTCCTTCAGGACCTTGGTATTAGCTGACTGTCAAATAAACATGACATTAAACAATTCATGTAGAAATTATGTTCCAGGCACAATTTATGCTTGGCATTGGGGACATAATGATAAAAATGAAATATTTCTTGACCCTAATGATCTTACATTCGGCTGGAGCAAGGGTGGGGGAGGTGAAAGGGAAGAACCAATATTTACACAGATAAAATTCAAAGTATATATGAAGGAAATAAATACAAAGTAATTTGAGAAAACAGAGAGAACAATAACAACTAGAATATCAGGAAAGACCTCATATAGAAGGTAGCACTAAAATTTAGCCTTGAAGGGAGTTAGAAATACCAACAGGCAGAAGTGAAGAGGAAGAAAATTTTAGGGAAACAGAGGCACAGATATGGGAGAGGAGATGTCCTATTTAGAGAACATGATTTCAGACAATGAGATATCTACCTTGCCAAGAATATTTACATTTAGTTTTTGTTTTTTAATTTAATATTTTAATTTCCCCCCCCAATTACATGTAAAACAATTTTAACATTCTCAAATTCCCTCCCTCTCTCTGTTCTCTTCCTCCCCCCATTAAGAAGATAAGCAATTTGACATGTATAGTGATATAAAACACATTTCTATATAAGTCAAGAAAACATAGATCTAAAACAAACAAAAAAAGTGAAGAAAAATTATCTTTGATATGCACTCAGACTTTACCAGTTCTTTCTCTGGAGATGGACAGCATTTTTTATCATAAGTTCTTCAGAATTGTCTTGGATCATTGTATTGCTGAGAATAGGTATGGCATTCATATAAGATACTCACACAATATATACAACATACATTGTATACAATGGTCTCTTGGTTCTATTCATTTCTCTTTGCATCAATTCATGTAAAATATTTGCATTTTGAAGAAGACAGGGCTTTTAAGTCCTAGGGACCCCCAACATGATTTCCTGGTGTTGAATTTGCATTTCCATTGAAGAGAATGAGGGAATCTTTTAGAATATAGGCTCTTCTCAGGAAACTTGAGAGCGCACACACACACACTAAACAGCTGTCTATGTTGGAACATGTATCAGCCTAACTCTAGTTTTTATGTGCCCACAGCAGAGACAGAATCCTGGACTGGATAGATCTAGGGACCATCCCTGTGATAGTCTTCTCATATTTTCATGCAGGCAGACCTTGGCTTCAGGAAGAAAGCAGGGACTAGCAGCTGCTGAGGGGAATTGGGACATTGCAAAAGAGTAAAATTATAAAAGGAATAAATAGTAAGCCTCTGTGTGAGCCTGTGAGTGAGTATGTGGTTGACCCCTTGAATGCTTGTAAGACATAACACTGCCGTTAGAAATCATTTCTAATACACATAGGAAATCAACACCCTCATGCCAGGACACTTTGTGCTAACACTGGAGGAGCTGTCCAGGCCCCCCCTTGCTTGGCCCAGGGCCTTCTACCATATGAATCAACACAAGCCCAGTTCCAAGGTTTTGCTCTTTCTCTGGCACTGAAACACCAGTAATTCAGGACTCACTGCAATCATAACAGCATGTCCTGGGCAAGGGTGTGTTTGCGTTTGGTGAGAGATTTGGGCTTCACAATGCTGCCCCTCCAACTTTGGCATCCACAGAAATACTAGCCGAATCTATGCTCTCTCAGCTTCCAAAAAGAGCTCCTTTTCCCCCTTTTTTCTTTGTAGATATAAGTGATGTGCTCAGCGCTAGTCACCCTCAACTCTTCCCCCTTCCATATCCTCCATCTCCAGAAGAGTCTTTCTTTGTTGTAGAAATAGTTTGTCTCTGACACTAATCATCCTCAACTTTTCTTTCTCCCTTATTACTCATACCCAGCCAAGTATTTCTGATTCTACCATTTGTGCCCTTCTCTCCCTTCATTGATAACTTCTTCATCGCCTCTCATCTTGTCTGCTACAAAGCCATATAATTGGTAGCCTTCTGTCTTCAATCTCTTCTCTCCCCAATCCATCCTCCATGAGGATTCCAAACTGGTGGTCCTAATGCTCAGGTCTGAACACATCACTCCATTGTTTAAGAAGTTTTTATAAGTCCTTATTACCCTAGAGTAAAAGAGAAATTCTTCAGTTGGATATTTGTAGTTCTTCATAATCTGGTTCCAACCTAACCTTCTAGACTTATTTCATATTATGCTCTCTCTTGTACTCTACATTATACCTAAACTAACTCTGTTGTTATTCCCTATTTATTTATATTCCATCTGACTACTATCAGGGGCCCAGAGAAGAGCTTGTGTTCTGAATGATCTCTTTCATTGCTTGTCACGGAGCCTAGAATTCATCACAGGACTCATTTTCTAGGTCCCAAGGATTTTGTTTCCTTTAAATAATTCAAATGTTTCTGAAGGAGAGGGCATCTTAAACTTTAATAACATGTTTCCTTATAGGATGTAGTAACTCCCACCTCTGAGCCTTTACATTGTCATTCCTAGAATGATCTCCTTTCTTACTTTTTCAACTTGGTAATCCTGGATCCCTTAAAGGAAAGACCAGATTAAGTGTCAATGCTTATCTGAAACTTTTCCCATTCTCTCCAATTTATTAGCGAGGTACAAAAGGATTGCCTTATAGTTATGTTTATGTTACCTAACATAAATTTGCAGTCAACACAGTTTTCTGAGTTTTCTCCAGCTTTGTTCACTAGCATGTGTGTAGAAACAAAGGTATTGGATAGTGGGAATTATCCAAGACTAAGACTTTGGGAAGGCTAGTTCAGAAATGTTATAAGTGGACAAAAGGCTCACAGAGAAGAAGAAGGGACAGAAATCAACTGGTTCTCCAAAGGATCAAGATAGGGAAGGAGAAGAATGTAGCTAGTATAATGTGATGAGAAGGTCTGGTAAAGAACTGAGGGGTTAAGGAATTGGAGGTCAAAGTATAGACAAAGAAAGGTCAGACCCCAAAGGAGGGACAAATAGAATAACAATAAATTTTAATCAGATAAGAGAATTTCAGAGCTCAAGAACATAGAAATGGCAGGTTTGTGAAATCAATAAGTTAAAGAACTATGACATTGTGATGTTTGAGTGAATATCAATATTTATGTTGAAATCCCCAAACATGAAGGCAGGACTTGAAGAGAGAAAGGCTGTGGGCCAGACACTAAATATGTTAAGAAAAGAAAGGGGACTTTTCTGGAGAGCAGTAGACAATTGGTTATCAGAATTTTTATTGAATGATAGATATGGATTGAATAAAGAAGTAATGGTGGTCAAAGGAGAACTTGGAAGTAGCAACAGGGAGTAAGGATTCCAACTCAAAAAGTAAGAGGGAGGAATGAGTTAAAGTACAGCCTCTGGAAAAAAAGAGGCAGAGAGAGATTTTGTCCTTAGTAGGAAACCAGGTCTCAGTGAGAAAGAAAGATGGAAGTAATGGGAAAAAAAAAAGATTTCCATTTAAAAATAAATTTGTTGCCTCTAAAGTGAGTATTTCAGAGGGCAAAATAGAAAGGGCAAATAGCTTTAGAGAGGAGCTTTGGAGTTGATTGGGGAATGGGAATAATGAATGGGTAGTGGGAAAGAGCATTAGAAATGAGGTCTGTGTAAGCAATTCTTAGTTTAAAATAAACATGTGACAAATTCACAATGGCAATTCTCTTTGCCAAAAAAGGACATTTTTATTTGAGAGAAGTGGTTATATACAAAATGAAGGGGTAAAATAGGCACAATGTTTGGTAAATATGAAATAGATTTGGAGAGCAATAGGGTTTCAAGGAAAAGTTTTGAAGAACCATTAAAAGAATGTACCGTGAGATATGAGTACACCATTGACTGGCAAACTAAATCCAGAAAGGTGTTTTGTGCCTAAAAGAGTTAGTTAGCTATTAGAAGGAGAAAGACACCATAAGGCATGGTGGGGGGTGAGAGGAAAGACACCACAAGGCAGAATGCTGTGGTGGGCTAACCCAAATAGGATTCAGCAAAAATAGTGTAGATCATGGAAAGATCTGTAGGGGAAATATAACCTCAGAGGAGGAGGGGAAATAGCAGGGAAGAATCTGGTAATTCAGAGAGAGGGATCAAAGAGAAGTCAGATGGAATATATCTCAGGTCCCAGACCTGTTTAAAGATATACTAATCAATATCTCAAAGTTTATTTAAAGATGCCCAGAGGTTAGAGGGGGTAGACAATGGAGGCTAATGAAGAGTTCTAATCTTACAATCACTCCATACAAATAGGACAGTCTGGGTCTTGATTATGCCTGGTAATAGCCAGATGGGCTTCTTTCTAACAAGGGAAGAGAATAAGCTTAAATTCTACATAAGATCATCTGCCACTTCAGAATCATTAGAATGAGGAGGGTATGATCAAATGGTAGTTTAAATATATTTCCATTGTCCATGGAGTTTTAGTCTCAGGTGAGAGAACAAGTGCTGTAAAGGAACTATAAGGTATTTGTATATCTATTGGAGATAAATTTGGGAGAGTTCAGGCAAGTTATTGATTCTGCCCCAGAATGTCATTTAAAAACAACTCCAGATTGGGAGATATTAATTATTTCACATCCACTACATAGGTTAATGATAAATGTTCCTTAAACCAGGACTGCTTAAACTTTTTCCTATCATGCCCCTTTTTAGCCAGAGAAATTTTTACATGGCCCTTGATATAATAGATATATAAAATAAATATACAAATCAAACATTTGCTGATAAGAAATCCTAATTTCATGACCCTCACATTCAGTTACCACAGCCCTTGTGGGGCCTTAAACTATAATTTAAGAAGCTGGGCCTTAAACAACCATTTAATAATTAGCAGTGATTGTATGCACATAATGATTATAACACTGTGGGAGATATAGCAGAAGGAAAAGATGTAATTTCTGAAACTTAACAGATAACCAAAAGTAAAGTCTAAAGACAAAGTATAATTATTCTGAAGTTTATATACATATATATATATAGAGAGAGAGAGAGAGCTTTAATCTTTATTATGTTTGTTGATTTTTATTGTTGAAAGAAGTTTTCATAATTAGATGAATCTATGATCTCACTGATATAGTATATAGATTATATCTATGCCTACCCATCCTAAAGGAATCTTATACCTGATCTCTTATAAATCTGACACAGCAGGCCCTCAACAGCACATGATAGGGCCTTTCCTTTAGAGCTCTTGACATTGTATGGATGGATATCAGTCAAGAATATGGGTTTATGAGTATCAGTTATTTCTTGCTCTCACAATGTTTCCGATCAATCTTATTTTCCCCATCATAAAAATGTATGACGCTGATGACATCTTTATGCAGTTTAATGAGAAATCCTATTAATTATAGAATTTAAAAATTCTTCAAAAAAGAATAAGTATGAAGAGTAAGGTATAGGTCAAACAGGTTCTATGGGGAGAGATGGAGAGGGATGGAACTAATGGAAATGGGCTGAAGGGGTTGTATGAGACAATATATTGAATTATATAATTAAAAAGTGCAAAAGGCAGCCTGAAAACATAGAATCATGAAACCATGAAATATCAGCTCTGAAAGGAACTTTAGAGCTTATTTAGTTTAACTCTCCCATGTTTTTTACTCCAACCTCTTATTTCTCTTTTTCAGTTATTTTTTCAGTTAACCAAAAACATCTATTTTCTCTCCTTCCTCCTCTCTCTCCCCCACCATTGCAGAAAAAAAAAAAGAAAAACAAAGTTTTGTTTAAGAAAATGTAAATGAACAAGTAAAACAAATTCATACATTGGCCATGCCAAAAATATGTCAATCTGAACCATGAGTTGCATAATATGTTTTCATATGTTTCATCATTAGCCTTCTGGAATTTTGGTTGGTTGTTGAACTAATCAGAGTTCTGAAGTCCTTCAAAGTTGTCTTTAAAATGTTGTTAATGTATAAACAGTTCTTTTGATTCTGTTCATTTTACTCTGCATCAGATCTTATAAGCCATTCAATGTTTCTTTAAAACTTTTGCCTCCATCATTTCTTAAAGCATAAAGGTATTCCATACATTCATATACCATAATTTGCAGCCTTTCCTCAGTTGGAATACCCCATTAGTTTCCAGTTTGATGTCAAAACAAAAAGAGCTACTATGCTATCAATCTTTTTCTTTTTCTTTGATCTCTTAGAAGTAGGGACCTTGCAGTGATGTTACTGAGTCAAAGACTTTGGATAACTTTGGAGGCATAGTTTAAATTGCTTTCCAGAATGGTTAGGCCAATTTACAGCTCCACAAACAATGTGTTAATATATTTTCTTTCCCACAATTTCTCCAATACTTGTTATTTTCTTTTTGATCTACTTTGTCAATCATCTAACTCATTTACACTAATGAGTATTAGATGGTATTCAGAAGTTTTAATTTTCATTTCTTTGATTATTAATGATTTGGAGCATTTCTTTTACTTAACTATTGCTATCGTGGATATTTTCCTTTAAAAACTGCCTAATCATATTCTTTGACTACTTGTTAATTCTCTTATTTTCAAGTTGACAAAGCCAAGGCTGAGAGAGGTAGAGTAACTTCCCTGAAGTTACACAGTGAATTAGTGGTAGAACCAAGATTAGAGTCCAAGATCTTCTGACTCCCAGCTCTGTACTCTTTCCTCAGAGAGGACTTCTTCAAGCATGAAATGTGAAAGGAATGTAGTTTATCTGTAAAGATCCTTCTTCTATTTCACAATGTTTTCATGGGTGGTCCTCTTCAGCTAAGTGCAGAACTATTCCAACATACAAAGCAGAAAAGAGTGATCTTAGAATCATGTAATCTTAGAATATGAGAGCTAGAAGATATCCAGGAGACCACCTAGTCCTGTCCCCTCAATTGACATATGAGGAAACTAACATTGGATCCAATAAATAATTTGCTCTTTGATTAATTTATAATGCCTAAGGGTGTTTCTATACTAGAAGAAAGAAAAAAAGAAAAAGGAAGAAAAGAAAAAAAGGAAGGAAGGAAGGAAAGAAGGAATAAAAGGGAAGAAAAGAAAAGAAGAAAAGAAAATGTGTAATCTGTCAAAATTATAAAAAAAATAATGATTTCTTTTTGGATTTGGGGTAGTTCCTCAAAACTTATTAGAGACAGTATCATAAAGCTTTAGCAAATACCACCTTCCCCCTCCCCCAATTCAGATACATCTTTGACTATTGTTCAGTTCTATATTTGTTGGGACAATAATGGAGATTCTGACTAGACCCAGAGGTAGAAATCAGTCAAGATGAATGGAAATATATATTTCATTAAAATATCTGGAAACATCCAATCTATCACTGCTTGAACCCTCCATGCCACTCTAAAGGCAAAACAAATGGAGAAGGGGGAAGGAGGGACTGGGGTAAATAATATGCCATTTTATAATTGGTGAACCACTTGCATTCTCACAGAATCTTCCAAATAATCCTCTGAAGAGGATAATGCATGTACTATTATTATGTCTCTTCTATAGATGAGAAAACTGAAACTCAGTTTTAATAAGCATCTATTATGTGTCCAAACCCCTTGTTAAGGGTAATATAGTGGTAAGAGAGAAGAGGGGAGAAGAATTACAAGAGAGGTAAAGAAGAAAAAATCCTGTCCTTGAAGCAGTGTTTTCCCCTACACTATGAAGAGAAGCCCATTTTTTAATAACCAAAAAAAATTGTCATGCTTTCTATACTTTTCATAAAATAATGTACAAAAATAATTTACTTAGTATGTATTTTAAGTAAAATTAACTATTATATAATAATACAAATATCTCAAATACACAATAATGTTAACAAAAAATAATTTAACATCTTGATTTGTTTATAAAAATCTTTTATAATTTTCATATTTTAATAAATATGAATGATCATCATAAAAATATTGCATGACAGATAAGCTTTTTTGGCACAAAACTTCTTTTTAAAAAAATTAACATGTGTAAAGTATTTATTAGTGCCAATAATTGTGCTAAGTGCTTTATTTACAATTATTTTCTCATTTGATCATCACAACAACACTGGGAGGTAGGTGTTATTACTATTCCCATTTTATAGCTGAGGAAACTCAGTTGAGTGATTTGCTTAAGATCACTTACCTAATGTATCTGAGACCAGATCTGAGCTTGTCTTCCTTACTCCAAGCTCTATATTGTATCCCACTTGTTTTCATAAAAGCATAGTTTTTATAAAAGTAATATTTCATAAGTGATAGAATATATCACATTGATAGGTAAAACATAAAGTGATTTTCAGGTTCAATTGATTATTTCAATTAGTTACACAAATTTATTAATTGTTCTTGTTCAATTGGAAAAACCAAAACATATATTTGTCTGTAACAGTCAATGATTTTCTTACCCATATTTAGAAATATCTTGGTCTTTAAAATAAAATGATCATTCCTTCTGTATACTAGTCAAATAATTAATTAACTGATTTTCACTTTATTTTATTTCACTTGAAGAATAGATTTGTTTAAATTGATAAATGACTCAAAAGCTACATAACATGTCACTGCCACTCTGACTTTACTTCTCCTCCCACTAGAACTTGGATTCCGAGGTCCTAGGCTCTGAAAGATGAAAAATCACCTGATCTTGCCTCCAAATCACACCACTTTCCAGCCAAAATCAAACTCTGCCAGTTCTTGAGTACACAAGGAGTACATCTCTGCTTTCTTTTCTTTCTTTCTTTTGTTACAATTATCTAAACCTCTTCATGCATCCCTTCATTCCCAGCCTCCTTAGAATTATTATTTTCTTTTTCTTTGCTCTATGATCTGTTACTGATCCCTGCAGTCAAACAAGGTTGCAATGAATTTGCTTGGGGAAAACCCTTAGAGGTTCTTTTTTCTCACCATGGATGATCGCCTTTTAACCTTCCAGAAAAATGAATCTACTACATATTTTCAAGAAGTATAAACAGTCTGGGGGTCATGAATGACCTGTGCCTTCTCTATCCCCAAAATTAAGTTTGTTGTGAAATTGCTTCATAAGGTTTGAATGAATGAATCAAAAACTCCTTTAAAAAATGTATTACAGTCCAAGGAATTGGAGTGAAACATTTGTTTTTTCTTCAAAGTGCATTTGCCTTTTTTTGTCTGCATTGTTGCTCTTTATCTCCTCATCCTTTAAAGTCATTCAATGCAATAAGCATTTATTAAGCACCCACTTTGAGCAAAGTATTATTCTAAAATGTGAAGTAATATAAAGCTAGATGAAAATATGAAAAGAGAATAGAAAGGTTTTTATCAATTATTCCTCTGTAAAGGAGATCTGACTATAGGAAGGAAGGCAAGGAAGCTCTATAGTGAACAGGTAGAATGTGGGCTTTAAAGACTTCAGAAACTTCTTCAATGCATTAATGTAGCATGGGTTCTCAAAGACTATGCCAGTGGAAGACAGGCTCTGACAAGTTCTACCAAGCAGAGGTTAAGAGGTTCCTGAGTATGAAGGATTAAATTTCAGAATTTTTCAATGGATCAGTCAAATTTTGCTAAGAATATGGGGGTTATTTCTCTTCTTTCTCCTTTCTTTAAAGAAATATTCTTTTTTATATGGGATTACTCTTTGAGAGGAGAGGTAGAAAAAGAAAAATAATTGAGCCTTTATGAGTGAGGTTCAATATTTTAGGGATATAAAACCCTACTTTACACACTAGCTATAATACTCTTACTGACTTAAGAAGTAAAACAAATTATAATAGATTATTGTAAATATCCACTTAAAAGTTATCATAAGGAAACTGTTCTGAATTGTTAGAAAATATACTAGGGAAACTGTTAGCAAATCTAAAGTACCAAAAAAAAAAAAAAAAGGTTAGGGTTAGGGTTAAAGTTAGGATTAGGATTAGGGTTAGGGTTAGGGTTAAGGTTAGGGTTAGGGTTATCCTGAGCCAGGCCTAGCATGGTACAGGTACTCTACAGGGAATTTAAACATGCACAGATTGTGGTCTGAACTAGTAGCTTAAAAGGAAAGGGAAAATGTGTCAAGTCTTATAAAAACCAGATTATAAAAACCAGAGAACTTAATAAAGTGAGTATGAAGCAACAGAGAAAACATTAACATCTACTAATCCATATGTGTACTTTATAATTTCTATTAAGTCTTTATTAAAATGGTTTACATGTACATCAATATCATCCTTGATTAGAATATGAAAAGGGAACAGGAACACTTTTATTTCTAACTTTATTTTTATTTTTTATTCTGAATTTAATGAATACAAAAGAATAAAATCACATTTCTATTTTTTAAAAGCATTATATTTAGAAGGAAAAAAGTATTATATTTGAAAAGTGGCTATCCATTATGTAGAGTTTGCTTTTTAAATGTATAATAAATTTAACATGTTACTTTCAAAACTATCCTGCTTGACTATATTTCTTTTTAAACTTTCTTCTATTGTTTTTTTGCTTTTGTTTTGGAAAACTGTAACTCATGAGGGTTGGAAGTACAGGTGTCCATGTTACACAGCCCCCCTGCTAATCAGCATAAAAACTTTGACCTACCCTGTTTCTGTCCCTTCTTAGGCATCCTATGGTTTCATCACCACTACTACCAACGGCTAGTTATATTAGTGCCCTAATGAGACTTCTTTTCTTTGAAATCCTATCACTAGATTTCACACCCACACAAGTAAAAAGAAAAATCTCTCTCATATTGCTAGGCTTTGAAAGAAAATTTTCTACAGCTGACAATATCTTCATATTCACACAACTGACTAAAAATATAGAGAAGCCTCCATACTGAAAAGCACAGGAATCATATTACATTTATTGTTTATTGGTTCTCCCCTCACCGAGCAGTAAAATAAAATGCAAACTTATATGTTCTTCTCCAATAAACTCTCACTTATGCATGAATTAAGATGATGCATGATTCTTCAATGGCCATAACAAGGATAACTTTATTCAAGTCACCTCTGGTTACCAAGATAAAGCAAGGCATAAAACACAGAGATGTGTGCTCACCAAAGGCCTTTCTCATCAACATGAAGGATTCCTGGAAACTCTCCAGATGGAAAAAGTTCTTATAGATGCTGAGATTTTCCAGGTGCTCAATTGTAGATGACTTTGTGCTGATTATATCAAGCCCCAGAATTTTAGAGGGCCTCCTCAAGCAAGTCAGCTCACTGTCCTCCTTTCTCCATATTTTCCCAGTACAATTTTTTACTCCCCTAAAGAGTTCATAGCACTGTGAAAAATTCCTCATCACAATTTGGGGGTACCTACAGCTCTCATTCAGGATCCACTCCCTAATCATTGGGCATCAAACTTCCAGTAATTATGCAGTCATGGTAGAAATCAGCTGAACCATCATCATGGGAAAAACTAATAAACAAAACAAGAATATTATATAGCATGCATTTGGCTGGGCAGTTCACTAAATTTGTCCATCAACACACAAATCTTGGACAGGCATTACAAATAAGCATTGAGCTAATTTTGTAATTAAATACTTAGAAGGAAAGAAGGCTGGATTGCTCAAGAGAAAATGCTCAGTATTTTCAGTGCTCTCAAGCTTCTCCTTGTTACAAAAATTCATCTTTTTAATACCATATCCTCACAGTAATGCTATGTGGTGTGAATGAGCCAGACAAGCCACAATCTCCAAGGGATCAGTATTGCAGGGGACTTTCAAAAGTAGAATCAAGAGATATATCACAAGTAGATGAAGGCTATAGAAATGATGCATTAATAATGACTTGTGTGCAAGAAGAAGCATAAAAAAAATATCATCAAGGAAATGTTTGATCATAAAAGGAAATATAGTGAAAATGAAGGATTATATGCATGTATAGATGTATGTATATTTCAAGACCTGCTCTGATTTTCATAACATGTTAAAAGCCCTAAAGGAAAAACTACAGTGTACTGATCAAATATCATAGAGGAAGAAATACACTCCCTCCACTCCTCTCTCCTCCCCATACAAATTGGATTAGTTTGTAATTTTCTTTAAAAAGTATTAAAACCATCCTAGTTAGGAGACAAACGGCTCATACTGTTGATGTCACTTTCTGATCATCTGAGTACAAAAACAATTTCAAGGTACTTCATCCTTTTTCTGAGGTTTGGAGGAAAAATGGGGAACTTTATTCAGCTGAACCCATATTATAACTTTGATGCAAATCCTTGTTAAATCCAGTTCTCCTATTATGAATAAGAGTGTGCCATGTTGTTAAATATTGAATGAACCATTAGAGTCTCATTTGGTTCTAAAATCAAACCTAAGCTATCAAGGGAGTGGCCTGAGTCAGACCCAGATCAGAAGCTTCAGGGGAGATTTGTGGAGTGACATAGATAAAAGTAAAACCAAATAAGAAGGCATGGACAGATAGTAGATTTTACTTAGAAGAGGAATAACTCTTATCAGAAGATCATGAATAACCTTGAAGCATTAAAGTATGAGTAAAAATTCAACAAAAGAAAGGTAGGAAAAGTATTAAAACAAAACACATTGACCAGATTATGACATGCAGTTGGATATGTGATTCATAGAGTTTGTTCATCACCACACACACAGAGACACACACACACACACACACACAGACACACACACACACACACACAAATACAATCTCTTGGACAGTCAGTGCATTTTGTGAGCTGAGATTATACTTGAATATGTGAAGGTGAGAAAGTTGTATTGTCTAGTAGGAAAAAAAAGAAGTGAAAATCTGAAAAGTGTATTTAAGGGGGAAAGAATGGATGAGTTCGGTAGTATTATAACATACATAATAAAGATCAATACAAAGTATAACAGCAAAAATAGCCACACCAGCTTCTCTTGAGCTTTTTTATTGTTTATGGCTGTTCACATTTTTAAGACATCATTAAGTATCTTTAAGACTTTCATTAAGATAGACATTCTTAACCTGGGGCCCATGAACTCAGTTTTTTTCAATATTTTGATAAATGTTCTTCATTATTCTTATAATTCTATGTATATTATTCTATGCATTTAGAAACATTATTCTGAAAAGAGGTCCACAGGCTGCACTAGGTGGCCCAAGGGCTCCTTGACACAAGATAAAATAAGGATGTTAATAAAATATTAATAAGATTTAGGAATTGCTTTGTATAGAAGTATTACTTTGAAGCTATCATTATTAGCCTTCTGCTCATGTCAAACTCACAGAAGACTATTAAAGTCTCAGATATTAATTACCACAAATAAGTAAATGTAGAATAGCGTCTGGAACAGAATAGAAGATATAAGTTCTAATCTCAGTCAACCAGTAACAATCATATGATTTTAGACAAGTTATTTCAGCCTCTCTGAATGTCTGTCAATTTCCTCATCAGTTAAATAGTGTTAATATTACTACACTTCCTAACATCACAAGGATAAAATGAAATAATGGATTGTAAGTCACTTTGCAAAGTGAAAAGAGGCACGTTGTTATTAACTTCAACTTAAGACTTCACTCTGGATCAAATTATACTTTTGGCTGGTTTAAAATCAATGTAAACTTCAGGAACAGTTTGACAATGAAATGTAAATGGGACCAAAAACCTTGAGTACAGGAAATCAGGATAAGGGTAAAGGTGTTTGTCTAATGTCCTTCCTTCCTCTCTTGGGCCCCATTTTCTCCTTATATTTGCAATGATGTCACTGTTACAAATCAAGTTCTGGAAGTATTTTAAGACTGACAGCCGTACAATTTGGGGGGTGAGGAATGAAAACAGTTATGGAGACTGACTCAGAAATGCCTGCCAAACCAAAACACTCCCTGGAGGGTCACTGATGTCAGCCTATAGTGGAAGCCTGAAAAATGTTGCGTCCATGTGTCTTTGTTCTCTGAACTCCAAGTTCTGTACTCACTTAGAGACCCTCATGCACATGTTGGCCAAGGGCAGAACTTCAAAAATTTCCAAGGCCTGCATTCTTGTGGTCTTGCACTTATGGACAGAGAATGAGCCCAGAATCTGTGGAGAACTTCCACAAAATCATGAAACTGGTCAAACTTGTCTTAGATAAGCTATGTGATATTTTTGAAAGAGGAATTTTGATTTGGGTGACCTTGGGTAAATAAATCACTTGGGTTCTCCAAGTTGTTTTACTTGCTTCATTGATAAAACAAGAGAATGGACTCTAGGTGTCCCTTACGGATTCGAAGTTATGATCCTGCAACTTATACTGCAGATCTCTTCCACTTTCTGATGGTTCTCTCTTTTCTGCTTCTACTTATTCTCAGGGCACACCCAGTGCTGTTCTCTGGTTACCCAGATCTCTCCACAGGCACTCAGTTCTGTTGGAACATAGGCTTCAAAGGTTTTTTCTATTCTTCTCAAGAAACCTGTCTCCAGAAAATCTCTGAACTGTGAAGTGTGTCATAATGGAAAAAACAATTTAATTAAAGTTAGAAGAGCTGGGTTTCCACTGCTAATTATTGGTGTGACTAGGCAAGTCAATTCCCCTCTCTGAATTTCAGTTTTCCTATCCTTATCATAAGGATGGGCTCAATGATCTTTAAAATTCATTCTGAAAAGAGCAGCTAGAAGGCACAGTGAATATAATGTCAGACCTAAAGTCAAGATGAATCATCTTCCTGAGTTCAAATCCCATCTCAGACACTTACTGTATGATTTTGGGCAAGTCACTTAAACCTGTTTGCCTCAGTTTCCTTAAGTATAAAATGAGCTGGGGAAGGAAACAGCAAACCATTCCAGTGCCAATAAAACCCCAAATTCAGTCACAATTGGACACACATTTTTAAAAGCTTTTTATTTTCAAAATATATACATGGATAATTTTTCACCATTGACCCTTGCAAAATCTTATGTTACAAATTTTCCCTTCTTCCCCCCATCTCCTCCCCTAAATGGCAAATAATCCAATATATGTTAAACATGGTGAAAATATATGTTAAATCTACTATATGTATATATATTTATACAATTATCTTGGTGCACAAGAAAAAAGGAAAAAAATGAGAAAGAAAACAAAATGCAAGTAAACAACAATAAAAAGAGTAAAAAATGCTATGTTTTGATTCACCTTCAGTTCCCACAGTCTTCTCTCTTCATCACAAGATGGCTCTCTTCATCACAAGACCATTGGAACTGGCCTGAATCATCTCATTGTTGAAAAGAGCCACATCCGTCAGAATTGATCATTGTATAATCTTGTTGTTACCTGTACAGTGATCTCTTGGTTCTGCTCATTTCACTTAGCATCAGTCCATGTAAGTCTCTCCAGGCCTCTCTGAAACCATCCTGCTGGTCATTTCTTACAGAACAATAATATTCCATAACATTCATATACCACAATTTATTCAGCCATTCTCCAATTGATGGGCATCCATTCAATTTCCAGTTTCTTGCTACTAACATTTTTGAGCTGCCATAAACATTTTTGTACATGTGGGTCACTTTCCCTCCTTTAAAATCTCTTTGGGATATAAGCTCAGTAGAAATATTGCTGGATCAAAGGGTGTGCACATTTTGATAGCCATTTGGGCATAGTAATTAGACACAAATTAAACAACACAACAACAAGATGTGAAAGACTTCTAGCCCTGACCCCAACTGGAGGTATGAGTACTTTAAAAGACAATAGTTGTTAAGTCAAGAGATTGACTATGTTTCAGGCAGTGTGAAAAAGTAATTAGAAGTGTTTCTATTTAGTAGTCAGTTCTAGAAGGATATTCTTGGTAGAGGAGCTTTGGGCACCATTAATTTCCAAAACTGCTGGGTAGTATGGACCATATGCTGATGTACTATGGCCAAAAATACTCATACTTAAAAAACAATAGGATATATCCATCTGGCACTATGAAAGAAATCCTAGTTTCATGTCAGTATGTTCCCATTCACAAAAATATATGTGCTTTACTAGGACTTCTCTCAGATGAAATTTTGATCTAGGTAAAATTTGTCTCATGTGTTTTGTTCCCTTCTACCTTCCAATCATCACATGCTGTCAGCTGCCTACTGAATGCTCTTTTCCTCCTCTTTCTATTGTGGCACTTTACCCAAATCTGTTCTCTTCCAGTGGCATTCCATACTTTGGATCTTTCCTGATTTCTTGGTTTTCTCCTTCCCTTCCCTATAGCCTATCAAAATAGACTATCTTGTTCTCCATGTTCCAACCTTTTAGGGTCCTGATCTCTGCTTTCCAAAGTGACATCTAGCTAATCTAAGAAACAAATCTACTCTAACTTGTCAGTGGAAAAAGGATAAACTTCCTTTGCTGACAATTAACCCATATGGGCTGTGGCCCTTTCTGATCACATAGGGATTTTTGGCCTTTGAAAGAGGAGCTGATTGTAATGTGAGGACAAAATATGTATATTCATTTTTAGGTATCACTCATTGTCCCTGTCCTGACTCTAGGAGAATACTCTAATGTGTCAATGGAAGAAGAATAAGTCTCCTTTGCTGACAGATATCTATGTATTTTTATAGTATCCTTCTTGCCACAAAGAAAAGACTCTGACGTTTGGAATCATAGAATGAATAATAAGAGAAGATGGACTAGTCAGCTGAGAAAATATTGTGAAGCAGGTTGACTTAGCACACCTCCAATTAATCCATGTAGGCTGTGGCCTTCTCTGACTACATAGGAACTAGCCCTGCCTTTTTGCCTAGGGAAGAGGAATTGAGTGCAATGTGTAGAAAAAATAAGTATATTTATTTGTTGTGTCACTTATTGTCCCTGTCCTGACTTTCCATCCTCACCACCCTTTTGAAGGGCTGATTCATTTTCCTGTTATATCCTTAGACCAGGTGTGCAGATGACAGGTTTCATATGAAGCAGAAAATTTTGTAGTCAGCACTTTAGTCACCTGAAAAGAGGAGGAAGATACTTATTTAGTTTTTTTTTTAAACATGCATTTATTTTTCTTTCCTATTTCCCCTCTTCAGCGAACCATTAAAAAAAGAAAAGTAAAATGGAGCAAATATTCATTTCCCAGCAAAGCAAATTCCTCATTGTCCTGTTCAGAAATGTATGTCTCTTTCTACATTCTAGGATTATTCCTTCTCAGACAGTGAGTAGGTAACATGTTTTATCTTCATTCTTCTAGATTCTTCATTTGTAATGATAACAATCCCAGTTCTCAGATCTTTTAAAATTATTTTTCTTATAATGTTGTCATTGAATTAATTGTTCTCCTATTTCTGCTCATTTCACTTGGAAGTCTTCTCAATTTTCTATGAAACTGTCCATTTCATCAATTCCAAATGAGACAAAATATTCTATTACATTCATAGATTATAATTTAGTCATTCCTCAAAAAATAAACAACTTTTAATGTACAGTTTTTTGCTATTATAAGAATTCACAGAAATATTATTGTATATATTCTCTTATCTTTTGGGGATATGAGCCTAGTAATGACACTGATGGGTCAAAAAGTACATACAGTGTATTGGTTTCTGGGATATAATAGATCCAAACTGCCTTCTCCATCAACAGTATATTATAATGTTCCCATTTTCCCATACCTTTCTCAAACGTTTGTAATTTTCCTGAAAGATGAAGTTAATGAGCTAGACTCTTTGGTCCTAGTTCTGTGAATCTAGTAAGAGGGTAGTTTCCTAGTAGCATGACTCATTGATCAGTCACTATAATATTTATGGACTTTTAATTTGGTGCACTCATTGGGATCTACAATGCATTAAAGATACAAGTCTTGACTTCACAGAGCTTACAGTCCAGTTGGGGAGATAAAAAGAAAGGATAAATTATAAAAACAGACTAAATGAATGGTATAGACATTGCTTCTGGAGTTCAAAAAATTTAGAAATTAATGTAGCCTGGATGAGTCAGATAATGAAAGGGATGAATTCAGAGAAATGTGGAAAGACTTGTTTGAACTTATATAAAGTAAGCAGAATCATGAGAATACTTTATATAATGATCTATAATATTATAAAAGAAAAACAAAAACCCAATTTTTAAAGATTTCAGAATGCTAGACAATGCAATGACCAACCCTAACTCCAAACAACCAATGATGAAGTAAGTATATTTCCTACTTCTTGATTGAGAAGTGATAGATCTATAGAGTGAGACATATCTTTTCAGACGTGGCCAAATGTAGATTTGTTTTGCTTTATTATGTTTTTTTTTTGTTTTAAAGGAGGAACAATAATTGTAATTGTGAAAAATTGGCAAGTGAAATATTTTTTAAATGCACAGAAGAGAACAGATAGAAATTCAGAGGGAGAGACAGACAAATAAGACAGTTTTAAAACTAACCTTTCTAATTCTTTTTTAAAAACTAAAATTCCACATAGATTTCTCTTTTTCTGTTTTTTGTAGAAGAAAATGTTCTTATTTGTTAATATTGTCAAGCTCAGCATAACGACAAAAATTAAAAACTTGAGAGAGAAAAAAGAATTGAGAAATGTTTCTAGGAGGAAGTACTCTTGTACTAGTCATTGAAGAACAGATATTATTTGAAGTTCATATATATTTACCAATTATTGCCCTTATAAATTATTTAATATAACCATTTCAGTTAATACCTAAGCAACTGAGATTTAAGAGGTTGTGACTTACTTATGGTCATGAATTATTTTACTAAAAGAGAGGAACCAACATTTTAGAAAGGCACTAGAACAAGATGAACAATTACACAGAAAATGATACCTATTAATGGCCTATACAAGCCTATCTCTTGACAGAATATAGTTTCCTGAAAAGAATGCTAAAATTGGAGACAGATAAGATCTGAGTTCAAATCCCAGCACCATCATTTACTATAACTTTGGACTGGTTACTGAGTCTCTCTTTCTGCCCCTGGAAAATGGAACTAATAATACTTGCAATATCTATCTCATAAAGTTGTTTCTAGTATTTTTCATAAAGCTTAAAAGCACTGTGGAAATATGAATTATTATTATTATTGTTAGAGTCCTTCCATTCCTGAAAAGAAACTAATCTGTACCCTCCTCTTGGTCCAAAGCTGTCCTTCATAGGTACAGACTTTTCCCCAAACAAATATTACTACAACATCTGCAAGTGATTTAGCCAATTTGATCAAGTCAGAGAAGAAATCAAGCTAATTAATTGGAATTGGCTTATTCAATCCAATTCTCAAACCATATTGTTACCATAAACTGACTCTCTATAAAACTGTGAAACCAGAGAAATTTGTTCTGGTAACAACTGATGAACCAGCACTCACTTCTGTATCATTCATTCTCCAATTTTTTGAGGACACTCCCCTTATCCAGTTTAATATCCTGATTCTTGCTCTCTTGCCTTTTAACTCTAACATACCAGGGCTCCAGGGAAATCTGATTTCATTTATTTATACCCTATATCAATATAAATTAATATGCTTCAACTGTTTCCTAAAAGTCTCCTCTTTCTTTGTGTAATGATTAACCTCTTAAAGGAATCTGAAGCAAAAACCTGTAAAACAGGTGAGGGAGTCATTTAAGGGAATTAGAAAGCTTTGTGAAACTCTGAAATCATTAGTCTAGGTACAAAGGGAAAAGAGTATAAGATTTGGAATCTGACAGCCTGGGTCCAAACCTGTCACTCAATCTAGATGTCATCCTTGACTCTTCACTCTCACACCCTGTATTCAATCATTTGTCAAGAGCTATCATTGTTACCTTCAGCATAGCTCTTGAGAATGCCCCCTTCTTTCATCTGATACCATTACCTGAAGGAGGTCTTCATCCTCTTATACCTGGATTTTTTACAGTAGTTTGCTATTTGGTCAACTTGACTCAAGTCTCTTCCAACAAGTCTAATCCTCCTTAGCTATTAAATCAATCTTCCTAATGCCCTCATGTCACATTTTCTTCCACTTCCATTGAATCAACATCAATGACCCTCTATTGCATCCAGGATCAAATATAGCATCTTCTTTTTGACTTTTAGAGCCTTCCATAATTGGCTTATTCCTAACTTCATGCTCTTCTTAATCCTTCACTCTCTTACATGGTTGTTGTCCTTCATGTTTGAAGAAGCCAAAATAACATCCCTATGTCACAATCAAAGTACAATGTATCTGACAAAAACTGGTTAAACCAATATGAGCTCAGAAGGCTCTACAACAGGTTAGGCACAGATAGTCTGTGTGAACATTTAGAGTTGAGAGATCTCTAAAATTGCACATCTGACATTTCTTTTGAACTATGTTATTCTGTTTCCCTCGTACAATGCCTCCTTTGATATGGGTATATTAATCTGGCCATTTCTGTGTCAATGTCTTATAAGTCTCACAATCAATGTCAAAATTCTTCAGAGAGACTTTGAGAATGTCATTGTATCACTTCTTCCGACCATTGTGTGAGTGCTTGCCTTGTGCATAAAATAGCCTTTTAAGAAAATGTAAATTTGGTATTCTGGCTAGATGACCAACCTATCAATTGAGGTTGAGTGCTTAGCAATTCAGCTCAAGAAAGGGCTTCAGTGGCTGATATTTTATCTTTCCAGGTAAACTTCAGAATCTTCCTAAGACAATTCAGATAGAAACAATTCAATTTCCTTGCATGGAGCTGGTATACAGTCCAAGTTTCACTGTATATAACAATAAAGTCAATACAATTGTTCTGTAGACCTTTAATTTGGTAGACAGCGTAATATCTCTTTTCTCCTGAACTTTCCTTTGGAATCTTGCAAATACTGGACTAATTTTGGAACTGTATAAATCAATCTCATCATCTATGTATCCATCCCTAGAAAGTATACTGACAAAGCAAATTAACGTATTCACAGCATTCAGAATTTCTCCATTTGCTGTAACTGATAGTTCCACATATATATATGATGAGATGCTGGCTAGTGGAGAACTTCTATTTACTTGGTGTTAATTGTCAGTCCAAAATTAGCACAAGTGGCAGAAAATCAATCCTGTTGCATCCTGAGTGCACAATCATTTGCAAACAAAAAGTCACACACTAACTCGCCCTTCTCTTCATTCTTGTCTAACAGTCTTTTCAAGTTAAATAATCTATCATCAATACAATAGTGAGCCTCAATGCTGATTTCAACCTCATTGAAGGCATCTGACAACATCGCTAATACCCTCTCATATACTCTGCAATCCAATGACATTGGCTTCCTTGCTCTTTTTCTAATATGTATCTCTATTATCTCCCATTTTTGGACAATTTCACTTACTATTCCCCTTTATCCATGCCTGGACCTCTCTCCCTCCCCATTTCTCTGGCTTCCTTTAAGTATTAGCTAAAATTTCACCATCTGCAAGAAGCCTTTTCCAATACATTTTAATGCCAATGTCTTCCTTCTGTTGATTATCATCATTTTATCTTGTATATATGGTGCTTATATGGAGTTGTTTGCATGTTGCCTCCCTCAAGCTCTGAGAAATAAAGGATGATCTTTTATCTGTCCCCAGTACTTAGCTCAGTGGCTGGCACACTGTAGACACTTAATAAATGGTTGTTGTTGATTGTTTAAAGGGATGCAATTCTGGAAGGCAAAAAAATTTAGTCCATTTCTAAGGGAAGCTAAAATGATCCAGTAGCATGAAAATAAATACATCAGGACATATATTTTTAAAAAGGCAATATGGAAAACAGGATTTAACTAAACTTTAATATGCAACATTGGCTATCCTAATTATATTTGGCATCAAAAACAACAAATAAAATGCATAATACATTATACGCTATGTATAAAATATGATATGACTAATATAATCAAAATGTGGGATACTTAGAATATACAAATCTGTATGTCCGAACTTTTTTGGCAGTTGTTAAACTTGAGGATTGTACTTGAGAAAAATTATCTCTATTTTAATGGAAAGGAGATTATTCCATTCCACTTTTCATGCAAACACCTCAAATTAAAGCTTCCTAAAAGAAGAAATTAATTTATATTTAGAAATCTTGCCTGCTTCTCTGTAGCCTAGAAAGAAGCAGGTCATTATGGAGCAGCTCTTTTTTGAACTCAGCAAATTCTCAGGTGGCCTCATTCTGAATTAACTAATGATATACCTTTCACTGACCTGGTCATCTGGAGCATGTGCATGTCTAGTCCAGTAAGCAAAAACTTATTAAATAAAACACCTGCTCAATAAGTATATCTTCAGTGAAGAATGGAGGTAAATTATGAGCTCTCCAGTGCATAAAGAGATTCTTGAGGGCAGGCAATATTCCCTTTTTGTTTCTATTCCCTGTCCTAGCCCAAGGCCTTGCATATAATAACCAAATATTCATTGAATCTCTAGCTAACCAATTAAGTAATTTAATCTAGCTGGACTAATTGATGACAGAGACTCAAACCTTTAAGTCCTGCTCTAAGATTGTGATAATAACCTAATTATGTTCCTTGCTTCCAGTCTCATAAGTCTAAAATATAGTATCACAGGTTTTCTTCACATTGATTTCAGGTCTTAATGCACAGGCCTGACTTTGTCAATGATTTGCTTAGTAAACTATTAATGGCTCCCCATGATCTTCAGATTAAAGTCAAACTTCTTTAGCCTGGAACTGATGATTTTCTATAATCCAACAACTGAATAACAATAGTAATAATATTTCTACACCTTGATCTTCTACTGTCTTATTCTATGATTCCTCCAGGATAGCCGGGTCAGTCTCTTTTTTATCTGTGGAATGCATCATGAACATTGCTATGTCCATGCATGTGTTGGGGCTATTTCTAATGCATGGAATCTCCTCCCTAATCCTCTCTAATTTCAGTTCATACTAATCTCTTATACAAATTCCTTCCTAATAATTCCATTCCTCATTGGCATTCCATTTCTGCCCACTCCTAACATATAATGTCTGTACCAAACACACTGGGACCTAATTGTATTTGACTTAGGAACTGATCTTTTGTCTAGTTCCTGTGCTTGATTGAATTATCTTTGCAAATTGTGTTTCCTGAAGCCAAGTCCATGATATGGGCTCAGAGGCAGAGAAGATGTTAGAAAGAAGAAAAGCAGGGATATCAAGGGATTCTGAAGGTCATAGGAACACAGAATGGGACAGGAAAAGTATTTAGAAGTGCTTATCTGAACTCTCACTTTTTTCTTTTTTTCATTTAACTATTCCTAGCATTACTTTATTAGGCTGCCAGCCCTAATATCATATAGTAAATGTACTGTGAACATTTGAGGATTGTACTTGAGAAAAATTATCTCTATTTTAATGGAAAGTAGTAAGAAACTAGTTACCCAATATGACAAGACATCACTAAGAAGTATAAAACCTGTGGTCAGTGCATCTAAAGGAAAGAACAACCAACTTCTGCTGAATATTTTAAAAGTATAAGCACCATATTTTTGGAACTTGTGCACATTGACTTTGCATCTCTGGAGAAAGATAGTAAAAATATAAGCCATATCTTCGTGGTGACAAACCATTTCACCAGAAATGTTAAGGATACTCAATCAAGATAAAGAAAGTTTCTAAAGTTGCTAAAATTTTAGTGGAGAAACATTATTCTATAGAAATATCTAGTATTGGGGCAGCTAAGTGGTACAGTGGATAAAGTACCAGCCCTGAAGTCAGGAGGACCTGAGTTCAAATCTGGCCTCAGACACTTAACACTTCCTAGCTGTGTGGCCCTGGGCAAGTCACTTAACCCCAAATGCCTCAGCAAAAAGAAAAGAAAAGAAAAAGGAAATTAAAAGTTAAAAAAAGAAATAGCTAGTATCTCATAGAGGCTTTAAGAAGATGCTTTTCAGAGAAATAGTTAATACTCAATAAATACTTATTAAATACCTACTATATGCTGGTTACTATGCTAAGCAGAGGAGATACAAATACAAAAAAAGAGAAAGAGAGAGATAGTTTTCAAGGGTCTTACAATCTAATGCAGGAAGACAACACACCAAAAAGCTGAAAAGTAGGAAACAAAGGTGGGAAAGATTCCCAGCATGGGGGCATGATGGAGAAATTGAAGAAATCCAAAAGGAGTGTAGCCAGGTGGGAAATAAAGAAACATTTGCTTTGGAAAGAATCAAGAAATCTGAAACTATACTTCACCATCCCCAAGATGACCCACAGCTGGAGCATTTTAATCACACATTACTAAGCAAGCTAGGAATTCTAAGGCCTGAACAGAAATCTCAATGGAGTCAACTTACTATATTTCTGTTACATATATATAAGATTACCAAAAATGATGATATTGGATGAGTTTAATGCCTTACATTTTCATTATTACTTAGGCATCTCAAAAGATAATGAGAATGTATAGATAACTAGTCATCTGTCAACTCAGAGGTCAGCTATAGGAAACCTTTTGACCAGCTAGAAGTTCAGCTGATGAGAGCTCCAAAATATCAAGTGGTGGTATGATGCTTGAATTAACTGTTATTGTGAGAGGAGAGTCTAGAGAAAGATTGGTGCTCCAGAAACATACAAGTGATTTTCTCTACTGCAAGTAGTAGAGAAAGAATTCCCAGAGATTATTACTTAGAGGAAGAAGTGCCTACAAAAATAATTAATTTCAAACACCTATTGCCTATAGAGGAATTATTTGAACTCCATGGTGAACAAGAGTAAAAGGAAGGAAGAGCCACTTAATCAACTAAACAAATCCTGAGAAGAGACTATTCACTAATGGGTAAAGAAGCCATCTAAACAAGACAGAAATTTACTAGGTAACAATTCAGATGAAGAAGATAGTGTGGTCCATTGACTCTGCTTCAACCTGAGGTGGACTTTAGTCCAGAAGTTAAAGGGACAAGAAGACTAAACTCAAAATTAGCACTTTTCCTTCCTTATTGCTTCCACTTTGGAACATTGGGGAACTGTGACAATCTGCCATGTTTGATCATGATAATAGTCTCTCTGGGACATCCACCGACTTATGCAAGTGGAATCTAGATATGTAGATCTGGAGTTGTTGATAATCAGCCTAGACCCTCAACCAGCTCACGCACATGTGCAGAATGGTCAATAAATCACAGAAGAGCTAGAATTATCTATCCAGTAAACAAGCTAGCATAGAATAGCCTAAGACTTGGAGCTGAAAGGAATCTTGGAGATCTAGTTAAACACCCTCATTTTGCAAATGAGAAAACTGAAGACTAGAGACATTAAATGATTGCTAAGTGTGAGAGATGGAATATAAACTTAGGTCTTCCTGACCTATGCCCTACCCAATGGACCTTGTTTCATTACAGAAGTAATTACAGAAATAAATGCATGTTACCATATGACACTAACAAATGTACTTGAAAAATGTACCTGAAAATGTAGACAATTAATATTAACAAATGTACCTCTACCTGTTTTAGATGAAATTTTATCTATTGATATGTGTTGATACATGTGTTAATTCTATTTGTATGTTTTCTAGATTTTCTGACATTTTATATTTGTTTATGTACCAATGATATATAGATACTATTATGATCTGATCCTATATATAGAATGTCTAGTATTTAGGAGTTCAGTCATTATAGTAGTTTGTCAATTAATACTTTGCCTTCTGTTTTATTATGCATGTAATTTGGATGACATATAAAAGGTACCATAGGATAATTAAATGCCATTGATATTTGGATAATTGTCTTCAGTACATTGAATTTTGATACTTATAATATATCTGCAAATTTTTCAAATGTATCTTATATAATTTTGCAGGAATTGCAAACTTGTTTGCTGTCTAGAGGAATGTAGAACCTGGGTACCAAAGTGTTTAGTGCTTTCCCTTTAATGTCTGTCATTTATGTGTCAAAAGTGGGGGTGGGAAAGATCTATAGTTGAGGTCCCAGTCAGGGATTCAGGTCTTGAAGCTTTGATAGAAAATTTTATAAAGTGAAATATAGTATGATTGGATACTAAAGTGCCTTTATAACATAAGTATCAGTAATTCTTTCTGTTGATCATCAGACTTCGGAATGTCATTCCAATTGTAATTGAACTGGATCTTCCATTTGGTAAAATGGCTTCCTTTCCTTCTTTGTGACTTTTTATATTAGAGAAGCTCAATATCCTTTTTCTATGAGTAGCCTCTGTGTGTATCAGTTCCTTTGGCAGAAGTAGAATTCAGATTTCAGACCTTAACAAGAAATTGTTATAGCCATTGGAAAGCTGAACTTTCAGACCTTTCTGGGAAAGAATGTCAGAAATTTCAGTACTATACATACTTTTTAAAATGTCTTGGAGCAAATATACTCAAAAGTGAACTATATATACATATATGTATGTATATATATAGTTCACTTTTGAGTGTATATATTGAGTATATATATATGCATATATATATATATACACATGCATATGAGTGTGTGTGTGTGTGTATATATACATGCATATGAGTGTGTGTGTGTGTGTGTATAGACTCTTTTGGGTCACCTGAGTTGGCAAGGAGATAAAAACCTAAAGAAGAAAAGAGATAAATAAGTTCTGTTATTTTTTATGTTCTCCACCTTAAACTAAATGAGAAAAGATAAGACAGAACAAAAACAAAGTACTAAAATCTAAGAGACAGGGAAAGCAGGTAAATCCTTATGCATAATTTCTAAAAGAACTCAAGTGGTTATCAAGTTCTCACTAATCAAGAAGTTTGATTTGGTAGCCCTGCCTTGGAGTGCCACCTGGTGGCAGATTATACTCTGAGTTAATTTTTAATCTTACCACTAAAAAAGTATGTGAGCAATACAAGTCCAACTATCTGCCCTTCTTCACTTTTGACCACTAAAGATTAGGAGTGCTCCCATGGATGGAGAGAAAAGTCCTTTACCTTTCCACATCGTATGCACTTCAAAGATGCAGTGATCCTAAGATGACAGATCTCAAATGCTTAAGAAATGATTGTGTGCCACCAGAGAGAGAAAGGAGACAGAACAGAGATAGAGATAGAGACCAAGAGATACAGGAACAGAGATAGAGAGAGATAGAGAGACAGGAAGGGAGAGAAAGGAAAGGGAAAAGAAAAGTAGGAAGGGAAAGGGAGAGGGAAAGAGAGGGAAAATGAGGGAGAGAGAGGGAGAAAGACTCTCCAGTTTTGTGCTAAGATTGTCAGGACTATTACAAAGGACAAAAACCAAAGGTGAAATGGCCAGGAAGTACAGGAACTACACTGAGCTAAGTAATTTTTTTCAAAAGCCTATACTTGAGCAAATTTTTATATGTTACCTACAACTGTACAAGCTCCAATAAGTGCCCATAGTTATTCAGAAATTATCTGATTGATCAGGCTAGTAGACTCAAAACACATGGACAAGCAGAGAACTTGGAGAGTAACAAAAAACAGGTTCTACATTGTCCAAAGAAGGCTGACCAAAAGGAAAACCAAAAATCTCAAGACAGTCCACACTAAAGAAGATAAGAACAAAGCCTATTGGAACCCAGGCTATTAAGCCAAGGTCCTCCCCTCCCAAAGAGACTAAAAAGGATTCCCTCTTCAGGAATGGCATCCAAAGAAGTCAAGCAGTATTTTGCTCTTGCACTGAGTAAAATAGGTACATTAGGACTATGTGAAGTTAACACGTAGTTCTAGAAGTTATAATCTACTGGATTGACATAAGGGACCAGAAATAGGATCAGAGAGAGTGGCTGCCACGGATCCCTAAATAATTAGATTCTATCCTCATTGACCTTTCCTGGATCCTTTCCACCTAGACTCAAAGGACTCTGTTAAAACAATATTATATGATGATCAATTCTGATGGACCTGGCCATCTTCAGCAATGAGATGAACCAAATCAGTTCCAATGGAGCAGTAATGAACTGAACTAGCTACATGCAGCGAAAGAACTCTGGGAGATGACTAAGAACCATTACAATGAATTCGCAATCCCTATATTTTTGCTTGCCTGCATTTTGGATTTCCTTCACAGGCTAATTGTACAATATTTCAGAGTCCGATTCTTTTTGTACAACAAAATAACGGTTTGGACATGTATACTTATATTGTATTTAATTTATACTTTAACATATTTAACATGTATTGGTCAACCTGCCATCTAGGGGAGGGGGTGGGGGAAAGGAGGGGAAAAATTGGAACAAAAGGTTCGGCAATTGTCAATGCTGTAAAATTACCCATGCATATAACTCGTAAATAAAAAGCTATTAAAAATTTTTTTAAAAAAAGGACTCTGTTAAGCTCTGACAGCAAAGTTTGAAAATGTAGTAAATCCTGTTTTGATAGACAATATATCCTGAGTAACAATTATATCACAGTCATTTTATGAGGAATATGAAGCCTACAAAGTTTATGCAAGCACTTGACTTCTATGGAACAAGAAAGAACCTATATTTAGGTTATCTAATACTATGTTTTCATTTTTCCAGGGAAGTTGTAGCCATCCACAAGAAGGTGGGCATAGTGTCCTGGTATATTCGAATCTAGAAAACATCTTCAGGATTTCTGAAACCAAAATCAAACCAGCTCTATCATTATTTCTTGAAGGATTATATCAGTCTACTTTCCTTGTGACCTCAATTACAATCCCTATATCTTTCAGGACAAAAATACCTCTCCCTGGCCACTATTACCTTTTATGTGTTGTCTCTTTCATTAGAATGTAAGTCTTTTTGGAGGAAGCCATCCACATCCAGAGAGAGGACTACGAGGACTGAATGTGGATCATAACATAGTATTTTTGCCTTTTGGGTTTTTTTTCTTTTCTCATTTTTTCCCTTTTGTTCTGACTTTTCTTGCACAGCATGATAAATGTGTAAATATATTTAGAAGAATTGCACATGTTTAACCTACAATAGATTACTTGCTGTCTGGGGGAAGGGAAGGAGAAAAATTTGAAACACAAAGTTTTGCAAGAATGAATGCTGAAAATTATCTTTGCATATATTTTGAAAAATAAAAAGTTATTGTTATTTTAAATAAATTTTTAATGTAAAAAAAGAATATAAGCTTTTTGAGGACAGAGGCTGTTTTTGCTTTTATATTTATATCCCTAGGACTTAATACAGTACTTGCAACACAGCAAGCACTTAAAAATGTATTTTTTCATTCACTGATTCATTCATTCATGATGATTTTGAACATCTTAGCCAAGAGAAAACTAACTCTAATGCAGAAAAAGTTCTGCTGCTGGCTCAGGATGGCAAGAGATGTGTGCCAGAATTTTAAGACCTGTGTTGGCTGTGTTGATAGGAAAATGGCATGAATTGCTAACCTAGAGACTAGGAATAGCAGCAAGACTCTGGGTCCTGTGTAAAAGGACTTCTCATCTCTGTATAGGGATAAGAAGAATAGAAGTAATTTCTTAATGAAGCACACAGGTCTACCCAACCAGGAACCAGATTTCCACAGTAACTAAGGCTTGGTGGAAAGAGAATTTTTCTCCTTGTGTCTTCTCTGCCAGAATCCATCCTGATCAGAGTCAAGATTTTGAGAAAAATGAACTCAAAAAGGCACTTGATTTGGTATGAATTACATTGTCTAAGATTATATCATGCCATTCTCAAGGAGACCTACACCCAATCCCATCTGACTAAACCCACTGAGGACTCTGAGATCTGAGCAAGAGGCTCCCTAGAAAAAAACTTTATAATAACTGTATATAGGAGTATTAGGAATAACACTGTAGGGTTGCTCTCATGTTGTTATTCATTTCACTTGTGTGCTACTCTTCATGATGCTAATTGGGGTTTTCTTGGCAAAGATACTAGAGTCTTTGGGCATTTACTTCTCCAGTTCGTTTTACAGGTGAGGAAACTAAGACAAACAGGATTAAGTGATTTATCACAGTCACAGCCAGTAAGTAAACTCAGGAAATTGAGCCTTCCTAATCCCAGGCCCAGCACTATCCATTGTGCCATCTAGCTGGGTTGATCTCATATATTGACATTTGGGAGGTGTTTAGTAAAGGTGCCAGTGCTAACCCAGCCTCAAGCGGTCTTCTGTCCAGGAAGAGGAAAGAAGCTAAATACAGAGGCTATTCCTTCCTACCAACATTCAAGGTATAAGGTTTTTAAGGGGATGCAATGGTACCTCATTATATGTCATCATTAATTGGTTCCAGGAAGCATGACAAGAGGCAAAAACAATGAATATCAAAAGAATTTTTCCCATAAGGATTACATCTCCAGTCTGCAGCCTAATCATTTCTTCCTACCCAATTCCGCAAAGGAGTAAGTGGGGCTTCCAACTGTGGAGAAACAAGTCAGCCCTGCCCAGGGTTCCTTCCTTCTTGATGTAACTCACTTTCTGAGAACCTTTGTATTCTTCCTCCACCCATCTAAGCTTCCTGGGGAGAAAGCAAGTTTGGAACAGGACCTGGATGTGGAGGCAGAAGCTATGGTACTGAGCCCTCTGCTATCCAGGCTTTTGGCTTCCACCCCAAAGCTAAAGTCTGCCAGGAGTCCTGGGTCTTCCACTTCCTCCAATTCACCTTTACCTGGGCTCCTGCTGCTACTGCTCAAGCCACCACCACTGCTCTTGCTTCTGTTGCTTCTCTTCCCACTGAGAAGGCTGCTCCATGCTTTTTCCAGTATTACTGTTTTGGAAACCAGGCTATATGCTGCAGCCACATTGTCCTACATGAACTGTTTCATGAAGCACACGACCTCAGCATCATAGGTTCCAACCTGACTGTCCTGCCTACCACTACATACTCTGGGGCAATAGCAGCTATGCTGAGCAGTAGACCTGGCTAACTTTACATTCCTACTGCTCAACAAAAGAACAACCAAGTGTGATGAGTGCTGAGCAAGGATCAAGTGCTGAAACATTTTTCTCCTAAAAATGCTCAAATACCCAATTTGATGAGTTTTGAAGATAAAAGTGCCAAGGTATCACTGAAAGGATTGATTCTTTAGGGATTGGAGAAAGAACCTTTCATTCTGGAATAATCATGGTCCCATAATTGAGACTGCAGTCCAATGGAGCTAAAGATAATGGCTCACAGAGGAATAAGAGTATGAGAATACAAAAGTGACAGTTGGTCACTAAAAACATGCCTTTATGACTGGTATATTGGCCAATGGCAAGGCTGACATGCTAATACAACAGTTGTAAGGGGTGAGAATGCTTCTCTTCTAAATCTGCTGGTCTGTTGATGTACATACTACCTTTAGGAAAGGAGAGCATATAGATAAAAGTGTATGCAAATTATAATTGATATGTAGTCCCTATCTGCAATAGTTCTGTCATATATCATGTGCATGTGATTTATGTGAATGCAACTATATATGTAATCTGATCAATGTTATAGTTACATATATATACCTATATAATTTTTATTTAACATGATATATATTTATGAAGGAATATTTCATTTCATTATATGCTTATTAGAAATGGACTAATTTTCCAATAATGTCATAATTCTGAGATTGAGGAACTTCTGAAAAAAGGAAAGCTATGCTCAGGGATGCCAGGGGATTTCAAGGGATTCAGGGTACACTGATGAGAAACCTGGCATGGGATAAACAAGATAAGCAGACAAACAGACAGTGGCAAAGAACACTTCAGTCAAGCAGAACCTGAAAGCTATCACAATCTGGTGGTGCTGCAGAAAACAGATGGTGAGAGTCCAGCTGTTGAGATAGAAGCAGATCAGACATTCAGATATATCAGAGCAGGAAAGGGAACATACTGAGATTCTAGAGAAGCCAGACCATGAGACAGAATTAGACTTCATTAGGATTTCCCATGCCACTCATTTACTGGGACCTTTATTCTAGTACTAGTGAATTTTGTTTCTTTGAGCATAAATACTACTCCTCTGGGATTAAAAAGCAGGAAGCATCCTTCTGTCCTTGCAATTTGAACTAAGATACAAATCCCATTCTGTTCTATAGATGCTTTGTAATAACATACTCAATATTCAAATGTTTGTTTGAAGATTTTTGCTTACACTGTCTGGGAATGGAAAATTGAGTGGACCTAGAGGAGAGTTAAAAAATAAGCCAAATTTAGGAGTTTCTAGAGAGACTTCTGAGAGGCAGCAAACCTGATGTATACCAGTGGACACATGACTTGTACAATCATCTTCATACCAATGTTTCCCCTCATCCTTGTTCTCTCTCTCTCTATCTCTCTCTGTCTCTATCTCTGTCTCTCTATCTTTGTCTCTTTCTCTGTCTCTGTTTTTCCTCTGTCTCTATCTCTGTTTCTATCTCTGTCTCAGTCTTTTTGCTTCTCTCTCTGTCTCTCTCTATGTTGTCTGTCTCAGTCTCTCTATTTCTGTCGCTGTCTGTATGTGTCTTTCTCTGTCTCTCTGTCACTCTCTCTCTTTCTCTGTTTCTCTCTGTCTCTCTGCTTCTCTCTCTGTCTTGTATCTCTGTCTCATTCTCTCTGTCTTTCTCTGTCTCTGTCTGGATGTATGTCTTTCTCTGTCACTCTCTCTCTCTCTCTCTCTCTCTCTCTGTCACTTTTTCTCTGTCTTGTCTCTGTGTCTCAGTCTTTCTGTCTGTCTCTGTCTGTCTCCCCCCTTTCCTCTCTCTCCCTCCCTCTCCTCTCTCTCTCTCTCTCTCTCTTTCTCTCTCTCTCTCTCTCTCTCTCTCTCTCTCTCTCTCTCTCTCTCTCTTTCTCTCTCTCTCTCTCTTTCCCCCACTTTCCTTTCAATAGAATTAAACCTGGCTTGCATGCTTCCTTCTCCCAGGAAAATATTACTTGATAATGTTGCAAAAATGGGATAAACAGAAACTAAGTTGAATTTATGGGAGTGTTGTTTTATTTGCTGTTCAAATCTGTTTAAAAGTTATAATCAGTTAAAGGCCTCATTTCCAAAATATATAGAGAATTGACTCTAATTTATAAGAAATCAAACCATTCTCCAATTGATAAATGGTCAAAGGATATGAACAGACAATTCTCAGAAGAAGAAATTGAAACTATTTATAGACATATGAAAATATGCTCCAAATCATTATTAATCAGAGAAATGCAAATTAAGACAACTCTGAGATACCACTACACACCTGTCAGATTGGCTAGAGTGACAGGGAAAAATAATATGGAATGTTGGAGGGGATGTGGGAAAACAGGGACACTGATACATTGTTGGTGGAATTGTGAACACATCCAGCCATTCTGGAGAGCAATTTGGAACTATGCTCAAAAAGTTATCAAACTGTGCATACCCTTTGATCCAGCAGTGTTTCTACTGGGCTTATACCCCAAAGAGATACTAAAGAAGGGAAAGGGACCTGTATGTGCCAAAATGTTTGTGGCAGCTCTGTTTGTAGGGGCTAGAAGCTGGAAAATGAATGGATGCCCATCAATTGGAAAATGGTTGAGTAAATTGTGGTATATGAACGTTATGGAATATTATTGTTCTATAAGGAATGACCAGCAGGATGAATACAGAGAGGACTGGCGAGACTTACATGAACTGATGCTAAGTGAAAGGAGCAGAATCAGGAGATCATTATATACCTCAACAATGATATGTTTGAGGATGTATTCTGATGGAAGTGGATCTCTTAGATAAAGAGGGCTAATTCAGTTTCAATTGATCAAAGATGGGCAGAAGCAGCTACACCCAAAGAAAGAACACTGGGAGATGAATATAAACTGCTTGCATTTTTCTTTTTTTTCCCGGATTATTTATACCTTCTGAATTCAATTCTCCCTGTGCAACAAGAGAACTGTTCGGTTCTGCCCACATATATTGTATCCAGGATATACAGTAACCTATTCAACATGTAAAGGACTGCTTGCCATCTGGGGGAGGGGGTGGAGGAAGGGAGGGGAAAAATCGGAACAGAAGTGAATGCAAGGGATAATGTTGTAAAAAATTACCCTGGCATGAGTTCTATCAATAAAAAGTTATTTTTAAAAAAAGTTATAATCAGTTGAAATGGATTATTGGTACTTTAAAAAAGTAATTTTTAAATAACTGATCGAGGCACATTTTAAAACCAGGCAATTTTCTCAAGCCATTGCTACTAGCAACAGGATATTGTAGAAGTGTAATCTATTGTATACAGATTAAGCCAGCAACTCCCCTGGAGAAAACTAAAATTGGAAAAGTATAGAAGGGAAACTAGGAAAAAAAGATCCATTTCTGATTAGATTAAAGGAAAAAAAAAGACAAAGGAGGATTTTTATAATTTCAGTGGCATTTGACAACTTCACAAAAATGTATTAAGTTTTCAGCAATTTGCTAGGTGCTGGGAGAGAAATTATAACATCATATTTCTAGAATCATAGAATCTTAGAGTTAGAAAATTAGAAAGGAGATCAAAGATGATTCAGTTCAAGTCAGTCATGTCACACCTAATTAGAAATGTCTTATAAAAATTCCGTGAAAAGTAGTTATCCACTTAGGATAGATGGTTCAATACTAGGCCTAGAATCAGGAAGATATGGGTTCTAATACAGCCTCAGACCTTTACAATTGTGCGACTCTAAACAAGTCACTTTAAAAAACCTCTTCTTCACCTATGTCTGCTGAAATGAAAGTGGGCAGAAAAGGAGAGAGAGAAAAGAACAGAGGGAGAAGGGGAAGGAAGGGAGGTAAGAGGGAGAGACAGAGACAGAAACAGACAGACACACAGGGAGATAAAAGAGTGAGAGAGACAAAGAGAAAGAATAAAGCTGAAAGGAAACAGATTGGCATGAAGATGATTATATAACTCATGTGTCCATTGGTATGCATCAGTGTGCTTAGCACAATTAGCACCTAGTCCATAGTAGGTATTTAACAAATGCTAGTTTCTTTCTGCTTCAGTATAAAAACACAATCAAGGAGTAACTTATTCCTTAGGCACCTTGTTCCATTTCTGTGTAATTCTCATTGTTAGAAAGTTTTTTCTTATATTGAATCAAAGTTTGATTTCTTTAAAATTTGTACCCATTGTTTTTCTGCACCCAAGTAGAACAAGGCCAATGTTTGTATCCCCCATGAAAGTATCCAACCTGACTGATAATCACTTATTATGTAACTAACAGTCTCTCGTCATGTCACTCTGCCTCCTTCAAGTCTATTCTTCAGATTAAATATCCATGGTTCCTTCAAATCATCCTTATAAAACATAGTTTTGAGCCTTTTCATCAACTTGATAACATCCTGTGAGGCATTCCAATTGATTAGTTTCCTTCCTAAAATGTAACTCCACAAAATGGAATAGAATACTTCAAGTCAGACCAAGATCAAGAACCATCACCTCACATTTCTGAACATTATATTTAACATCACAGAGCTTTTGACTGTCCTGGCTTATAGCTTGCAGTTTACTAAAACACAAGCTTTTTTCAAATTTCCTAATTATATTCTATCTTGTCCTTGTATGGGGAAACTTTTTTAACCTAAATTCAGAGTGAATTCTCTGACCCTAAGCAAGTCACTTCAACCTCTATTTCACAGTTCTTCAACTATAAAATGGAAATAATAATAGCAGTTGGCTTCCCAAAGTTGTGAAGATCAAACAATATATGCAATATTTTTTAAATGCTTGGCACAGTGCCTGTCACATAATAAGCATCATATAAATGCATGTCTCTTTCCCCCATCCCTAACTCAAGAATTTTACTTTGCCCTACTCAGTATCATTTAAGTAGATTCAGTCTACCATTTCAGCTTTTCAGGATCAATTTTGAATCATGATTATGTCATTCAAGGTATTAGCTACATGCTATGTGCTTTCTAAAAATCTGATAAGCATGCCATCTATGCCCCTATCAAAGCTATTAGAAAGAATATTGAATAAAAGTGAGCCAAGGACAGATCTCTATGACACTTCAGCAGAGGAATCTTCCAGCCTGACACTGATCCATTATCTGCTATTCTTTAGATCTGATCAGTTAGCTAGTCCTGAATTCATTTAAGAATATCAAAACAGAGACTGTTAAATAGAAGCAGTGGTACCATTGTAGCTGGTCCCCTTTCTTAGGGACAGAAATCAGAAATATACTCAGTAGGATAATTCAAGTAGATAGCTCTGAGCAAGACGGAAACAACCCTTTCATTATAACTGATTTCTCCTATGCTAGTACATACTGCACTGGGACATTGGAGTACCAAGATTTTAGAACACACATGGATACAGATTTCCCATGACAGTTCCTTAATGCCAGAACACTACAACAAGGATAAAACAAGGACCAGTTACCCTAGGTTATCAACAAACTTACAGCATTCACTAGAATCTCCACTGACTTTCATCTGAACCCACCACTACATTCCCCTTTGAGGCTGGTTTTCAGAGGCCATCAGATCCCACCCCAATCTCTGTCATCTCCAAATTCCATTCAGAAATGTGAGCATTACTTCTTGTTTCAAAGTTGCCATACTGCCATACTAACAAAAATATTGGAATGAGGAATCCCTTATCTTGGACACCGCATCACTTGAGCTCCTTTCTGGTTGCAAGCACCCCAATTTCCCTACTCTATCAGCACAGCCTGTATCTCTTCCTCTGGTCAACAATGACAGCATGAAATACTCTGTCAAATATTTTGTTGATAAAGCATTAACTCCTTTCTCTAAGACAAAGTTATTTTGTGAAATTTTTTCTTATCTCCCTCCCAAATCACCTCATATTAAACTACTTTGTACATATTTATATTTATTAATTTTATTGTTGCAGTAGATATCTTTATGGGTATTGGTTGCCTTCCCAATTGGAAGTCTATCCCCATTAAGAGTAAGATCTATGACATGTGCAAAAATGTTTCTAGCAGCCCTTTTGTAGTGGCAAGGAACTGGAAACTGAATGGATGCTCATCTGTTGGGGAATGGCTGAATAAGTTATGGCATATCAATGTTATGGAATATTATTGTTCTATAAGAAATGATCAGCAGAATGATTTCAGAAATGCCTGGAGAGTAGTATGAACTGATATTAAGTGAAGTAAGTAGAACCAAGAGACCATTGTACACAGAAACAACAAAATCATAAAATAGTCTATTCTGATGGGGATAGGTCCATCAGACAGAAAGATGATTCAGGCCAATTCCAATGGTGTTATGATGGAGAGAGCCATCTGTATCCAGAGAGAGGATTGTAGGTACTAAGTATGGATCACAATATAGTATTTTCACTTTTTTGTTGTTGGCTTGCATTTTGTTTTCTTTCTCATTTTTTTTCCTTTTTGATCTGATTTTTCTTGTGGAGCATGATAACTGTGCACATATGTATAGTAGAATTGTACATATTTAACATATATTGTATTGCTTGCCATGTAGGGGAGAGGTTGGGGGAAGGGAGGAAAAAATTTGGAACAAAGATTTTGCAAAGTTGAATGCTGAAAATTATCTATGTGTAGTTTTTGAAAATAAAAAGTTTTATTAAAAAAAAAGAGTAAGGACTTTCATCCTTTGTTCTTTTATCCTCAGCACATAACACAATTCCTGATACATAGTAAGCACTTAATAAATATTTGTTAATTGTTTTATTCATAATAAGCATGTCAAAAAAGGAAAAATCTGACATTACTAGGTTATGGTGATCATCCTTCCCCTTTCTAAGTCAACTTATAAATATTTATTAAGCATCTACTATGCATCACACATCATGCTAATCATTGGAGATATAAGAAAAGCAAAAGAAAGTTTGTGTTCTCAAGAAGCTCACAAATTAATAGGAGAGACAAAATACGAAACTATGTATAAACTATATATGTAATTATGTATTACATATTATTATAATGTAATACATGTATTACATACAATTACAAAATACAATAAGATATATACAGTGTGACATATAACAAGCTTAAGAGATATAATTTCTGAGTAGTTGTTTTATTAATAATTAATCATTAATAAAAAGGATCAGAGGCCTCTCAAATGCCAAATTTTGGCTCATAGAATCCCCTCATTGCTTATATTTCCTTAGAAAAGGAGGTGTTCCTGAAGATAATAATTGATTATGATTGGTCAACAATTAATGAGAAGAATGAATATTATAATGAGAGATGGAACTATTCCAGTGAATGATGGGATATGTCATTTCTCCAACTTGGGCAATCTGGACAAAGAGTCTACCCTCTCCCAAGTCTGAATAGATCACAACGGTTCAGAATTCACCTTAGTTTAAATTATTTGTAAGGCTCACTTACTTGTTGGGTAGGGTAACAATTCCCACTTAGGATCAAAAAGCATAGAAAGGAATTCGGGCAATCTCATCTATCAACGGTGTTTTTCATTTCAGAACAACCTACAGATTTCTGAAAAATTCCAGTCCTAATTCAATAATTGATTATTAATATGATAGAGGAACAATAATTTCTCTTATCAGGATAAAAAGAGGGATAATCTGAGAGGGAAGACAGTAAAATTAAGGAGGACTGGGAAAGACATTTTACAGAAGGTAGAACTTTAGCAGAAGACTTGAAGGAAGCCAGAGAAACTAAGAAATAAAAACAAGGAAGGGCATTCTAAGTATTCATAAATCATTCCTTTAAGAAAGAATCCTAAAATGTTACTGGGAATCAGTCAAGCTCACTAGCCGGGTTGATGTTGCATTTTTTTCCCCTAATAAAAATTGGGATGACTTTTACCCTTTTCTTGAAGTACCTCTCCTAGTCTTTCACCATAAGGAATAGTAGCTTCATAATCCTATCTTCTAGTTCTTTCAGTTACTTAGAGTTTGTCTAGACTCATTTATCTGAAATCATGGAGATCAAACAGTAAATAGAAGTCTATTAAGTGCCGATGTTCCAGGAACTATGCTAAACTCTGGAGATACAAAGAAAGGCAAAAAATAATCCTTGTCCTCAAGGAATTTATAATCTATCGGGGAAGAGTCTAAAATAAACAGTAGAAAAAGTATTAATTTGTCATCAAAGGATTTAGGTTTGTATGATCTATATGAACTAACCTCTCTGACCTGTTATTTCCTTCTCTAGGAACTTGGAAATGACAGACTAAATGACCTTTAAGAACTCTTCAAGCTCTAAATTTAGGATCCTAATTTGTGGAAAAGCCCTTTGAAGAATTCCAAGGATTGATAAGAAACACACCCAAAGAACAAGCATGTTAGTGTGCAGTAAGATAAAGGAATATTATTCCTTTTAAATAATAACCATTCTCCTGTCCATAGGAAAGAGGTCTCAATATGCAATCTCAAGTGGGAATGTGATCACTTGGATGCTGAAGACTTCTGATAAGAATAATGCAACAAGGAGAAAAGTATTATATATTGTGTTGGGGGAAGGTTAGAGCAGAGAATGGGGGATGGGGAACTTAGGAGGAAGTGCAAACAGATCAGTTCCTGGGAATAATCAAAGATGAATCTTAGAACCTTTAGAGACCATCCTGCTGGATCATTAGAAGAAGAATCCTTCTCCTTATATGCTAATCAAGAATATTTTAATCTCTTTTTTCCTTTAGACTTAGTTGTAGGAAAGTCACCTAGAAATAGCATTTTAGCACAGCTACAAAAACTGAGAACTGACAAGGGGGAAAATATGATATACATTATAACCTTTCTATAATGAGTGGGTTCAGCTCACTTTTTAATGTTGAATCCTTTATTTTTTTCATTGTAATCAGCTAGTGCATTCTAATCTATAATGTTAAGTTAGTGGTCCTTCCAGAACATTTAAGCCAAATTAACCTACAGTTTCCACCTTTTCATTCTAAACTAAAACAAACTAGGGAGAATGGAGAACTGGAAACTCAGGAGGAAATCTACAAATGTTCCTTATTCATGCAAAAGATCAGAAGTATATGTAAGAAACTGAATGAAAGGGATCTGGGAGCGGGAACAACTTTACCTCAGAGCACCACCTTGTGGTTCATGTGGTATTAGTCTCCGATCATCTATTTCACTTGCACATTCTATTGACACAAATAGATAAAATTCCACTCCTGCCAATGTCAAAATGAAACATAGACTATCATCTAAGTGTTTCATGTAGCAGGTCCTCAAGAATATTTTTTTATTTAGAAGGCTTGTGAATCTTATGAGAATATCTCCTTTTATCTGATTTTTTAAAATTATATTATTTCAGTTTCATTTTTTCACATTCTTTTTTCACTAGAATTGTTTTCTTTCCAATTTAAGATTTAATGTATGTTTTTCTGTTAGAATTATCCCCATCATAATTTTGATGATTTTTAAAATTTCCTTTTTTAAAAAAATTATATTTCATTTATATCTCTTTTCCTCACTAGAAGCATTTTCTTTCCAGCTTGGGTTCTAGCATTTTTTTTTTTTTTATGGGAATGTCCTCTTCTGAACAACCCAGCCTGTCTCATGGGATTCCAAATGCATTGTATACTGTGAGTACCAATGTACTTTGGCCTAATAAGGTACTGACTCTCACTAAACAATAATTCTTGGAATTATGTATCATTCATTATGTTGGTTTTTAATTGAATGTGGAGTTAAAATCATTGCTATTATATCTTTTATCTTTGCTAGTTGCTGTTTATTCTTTAGTATATCATTATTGCAAGATATATACTATTTCCATATATAAAAAGAATTTTAACCCAAATTTGAATTCAATGTGGTATGTAGTGTTGTCTCCTGAAACACAGAGAAGACCAAATTCTAAGAATACCTTGAATGTAGAAATAAGAACATTGTAAAAAAATTTTTGAAGGAAAAATTGTAGGAATATAAATAAATACTAACAGGTATAAGGAAGGCAGAAAAGACTTAGCTTGTTTTTTTTTTTAATTGCCAGAAATACATGATTATTCAAAAATTAGTGATGTGATCAAAGGAGGAGAATGTATTCAGAAACTGGTCATTAAGCCTTTCTCTAAAGAGGAAGATTTCCTTAGACAATTTCAAAACATTATGAGCTGAGGATTGTCAGTGAACACACTGAAATGCCTAATTAAGCTTGAAGAAGATGCTATAACTACAGACTATACTGAGTCTAAGATATTCTATACCATAGAGCAATCATAGGTCCAAGTGACAATTTTTTTCTGAAAAAGACCTATTCCTTTAGGGAAGAATGAATGGATATTTGAATCAGCTATGCAACCAAATTACTAGTTACATTACAGAACATGAGGTAGTTAGATGGTGCAGCATATATGCTCTAAATCCAAATCCAGCTTGAGAACTTAACCAAGTATAACCATGAGCATTTAATCATTCTATACCTCAATTTTCCCATCTCTAAGAGGATAAAAATAGTACCCCTCAGAATTGTTGTGAGGGCAAATCTGCTACACCATCTAATTACCTCATGTAATTCTGTAAAAAACTATAGTAATTTGGTTGCATAGCTGATTCAAGTATCCATTCATTCACATGCCTATAATGTTAAAGATGTCCCTTTAACTCTTCTTTAAAGGGACATCTTTAACATCTATGCAGAGTCTAAAGGATACAAGTTCTGAAATCACATAATATCAACATTTTGAACGACAAGAGAGAGGCAATATGATTCCGGCCATGATGCACATGAAGTGTATTCAAGGACCACCATTCAGCATAAAGGCAAAAATCCCTCTGAATTTGTAGGAGTCTACAGAATCCAATGAAGGCTGATAAAGAAAGCTGATATTAGACAGCAAGTGGGCAAAGGTTTACACCATCACTGCAAGAGAGTACAATTAATTATTAAAGAGGAGGAAAATGGATGAATTATATCAGTTATTAGAATAAAATTATATGATGAATGACTGGGTTTGCCAAAAAAAAAGCTAACACAGGAAAATACTAATTCAATTACAAATTGAACTTAACAAGTATTTGTATTTATTTATTATCTACCACTTGCAATATATTGTGTTGTATGCTTAGGATACAAAAAATGCTCCAAACATCTTCTGAATAAGCCACAAAAAAAGACAAGAGAACACTAATATAATAAAGAACTGAAAACAAGCCATATGCCTTCCAATGTGAACAATGGCTAAACAAATTGTGTTATGTGAATAAAATGAAATATTATGAGGCTGTAAGAAATGACAGATATGACTTATATGACAGAAGGAGACTTACATGAACTGACAGAAAAAAAAAAAAGTAAGCAAATCCAAGGGGAAAAAATAAAAACACAATGTCAACAAAAGTATAAATGGAAGGAACAACCACAAAATAATCAAAATTATGTTGCAAATATATTACAAAATTATAAAGAATAAGCTTAGCCCCAAAGAAGAGATTAGAAAATACACATTTCTTCATTCTTTGGCAGAGGTCAGTGATGGGGGAAGTGTTTCTACAATTGAAGAACATTTTTTATATAATCAAATTTTAATGTATTATATGTGTATATGTATATTGTATATGTTTTGTGGAATTTTTTCCTTCCCTTTTTCTTTTTTAAAAATTATTTGTTATGGGGGCAGCTAGGTGGTACAGTGCATACAGCATCAGCCCTAAAGTCAGGAGGACCTGAATTCAATTCTGGTCTCAGACACTTAACACTAGCTAGCTGTGTGACCCTGGGCAAGTCGCTTAATCCCAATTGCCTCAGCAAAAAAATTAAATTAAATAAATAAATAAAATATTTGTTATGTAAGAACTATGAAAGGGAAAAAAAGAAAAGACACAACAGGAAATATCAAAGCAAAATATATCAATAAAAATCTATTTTCGGCTATCCACATCCAAAGAAAGAAATACAGAATCTGAATACAGATCAAAACATACTATTTTCACTTTTTTTGTTGTTTTTTTCTTACTCGTGGTGTTTTTTTTTCTTTTTTTCTGATTCTTTTTTCACAACATAACTAATGTGTAGATATGTTAAATGAGATTGTACATGTATAATTTTATCAGATTAATTGCCTCTAGAGGAGGTGGAGAAGAGTAAGAAAAAAAATGGAAACTCAAAATCTTATAAAAGTGAATGTTAAAAATAGTCTTCATATGTAATGGGGGAAAAAATTTCTATTAACTGGGGGGAAATCTATTTTCAAAAAGAAATTTAAAAGGAATAAAGATGAGAGTGTCCCTGGTTGCTTACTTGAAATCAGAATCTTATAAAAGCTTGCTGAGAACAGAAGACAAAATGTTTAATTTGGAGAAACAAAGGGAAAGATGCTCTGGTGATAACAACAGCTTGAAGTAAGAATGCCACCAGGTATGAGCAAACAAAGAATTAGAATTTTGTTCTGCTTCAGTTGGTGTTATTCATAGTTTATTACATAGTCTTCACATGTAATTGGGGGGAAATTCTATAACTGGGGGGAAAATCTATTTTCAAAAAGAAATTTAAAAGAATGAAATAAACATGAGGGTGCCCCTGGTTGCTTACTTGAAGTCAGGATCTCATAAAAGCTTGCTGAGAACAGAAGACAAAATGTTTCATTTGGAGAAACAAAGGGAAAGATGTCCTGGTGATAACAACAGCTTGAAGAATCCCACCAGATATGAGTAAACAAAGAATTAGAATTTTGTTCTGCTTCAGTTGGTGTTTGGACAGACACTTAAGTGATGTTATGGTCCTATGATGAACATACTTGAGAGAAAGATGAGGAACTGTTGGGTCAGAAGTTAAATTCCCAATAAAGGGCTTAGAAAATGAAGACAAGGTTAGAAACAAAGTTGCTCTGATTACTCAAACATTAAGCTTAACCTCATCATCTATTATATGGGTCTATTCTCCTTGAACTCCAAGTACTCTGTGAAAATGACTATGAAGAACAAAGATGTAAAGGGTCCTGCTGTGCTGGATAGTGGATTCCAAGTGACCATTAGATTCTACTCCTGAAGAACATTTAAGAAAAGTACAGCTTATGGAAGGAATAAACTCTTGTGGACTAAGTGACAAAAACATGGATTACATCAGAATAAACTTGAAGGTTGCTTCAGAAAGTCATTGGTGTCAAGAAGAAGGGAAAATCAGAGAGGGGGAAATAGATTTTACCATGATCCTATTAAGTTTAGATCCAGAGAATATTTATGGTATATCGCCATAACCATGACAAACTCCAGTCTATTCAAACTATGAATAAAATGCTGCAATTAATAAGCTGAGAATCAATACCAGAAGCTGCATGATAATATAAGCAAATAATGTAAGAAAATATCACAAGACTGATTCCTTCAGTACAGGAGTGGATCTACAGGTTAACTATGGTGACTCTCATATGCCTAAAATGATTATCCTAAAGGCAAGTCAGGTCAGTTTGATTTCCTCGAAATGAGAATGTGAACAAGCTTTTAAGGACTTGGTGGAGTCCACTGATCCAGACCTGACCAGTAGTCAACATTTCTTACAATGTTGTAGAAGTTGTAAAATTAACTAATCAACTAACAAATCCTATCTACTTACTGTGTTCCAGGCATTATGCTTGACATTGGATTCACAAAAACAAAATAATTCCTGCTGATTATATATACATAATAATATACATATATGTGTGTGTACATACATACATATATATGTATATATGTCATTAGACAATATCACTAATGCATGCACATCTATTGTATGCATGAATATAAATTATAAGCTAATATGTATTGATTTGTATATTAAATATGAAGGTATGTTTTATCTTTTTTTTTTTTTTTTTTTTTTTTTTTGCTTTTTGCTGAGGCAATTGGGGTTAAGTGATTTGCCCAGGATCACAGCTAGGAAGTGTTAAGTGTCTGAGCTCACATTTGAATCCAGATCCTCCTGACTTCAGGGCTAGTGCTCTATTTACTGCGCCACCTAGAGCTTTGATATCTGCCTTCAAAGTACTGTCTTACTGCATCTGAGAAGGATGGAAAGAAACAGCATGGTTTTGTATAGGGGGTATTGCATTTGGACTCAGGAAGATCAAAGCTTAAATCCTACCTTAGACACAGACTAGCTCTGTGACCATGAAATAAACTACTCAACCTTGCTGGGCCTTTTTCTTAATAGGCAAAAATGAAATGCTTGGACTCTAAAATCTCTTCCAGCTTTAAATCTATTATCCTATGAACTAAGACAGCTCACGCTCAGAACTCCTCCTTGTGGTTTATATAGAGATTGCATTCTGCGTAGCTCTTTCAATCCTACCCCATTAATAAGATTAATAGATGGAATGTTGATCATTTTATTTCAAAGTCAAGCACTGTGCCTTTGTCATGAGTGTATATCAAGCAAGTCTTCCCTTTCCATTATAATTATGCATCACATAAACTTATGATCAACAGGTCCTCTCCCTTCTTTGATCTTTCTCTTGCCCTCATCATAGCTAAAGATCCATATCCTTTTATTTTAAAAAATTACCTTCTTTTTTAAAATCAGAATAAAATTAGCTGATTTCCAGTTTTGCAGCCCCTTTTCTATTTTTCATGTTTTTTGAAGGTCACTAACAATAAATACAAAGTGGAAGAAAAGATAATAAGAAAAAAATTAGTTATGATCACTAATCCCTTATTATCTGGGAACATTCCCTCACAGAAGCTTTTAAGAGGCATGTTGATATAGAACTCAGATTCGAGTCCTGCCTCTGATACTTTAACTAGTTTTATCCCTGGCTCATAGTTTCTTCATCTGCAAATAAAGAAGTTCAACCAGATGATCTTCCAGGCCCCTTCTAGGTCTGAAATTCTATGATCTATAGCTCTTTTATTGTCTGAGAAACTAATTTCTATTTCAAAGTCTGAATGTCAATAATCATTTGCATAATATTTGTTGAATGCCTGCTATATGCCAATGCTGTTAGTCTGATAACCATGTACAACCTAACCTAACAAATCACATTTTGCCCTGATTTTTCAGGTTAATTTCCTTCTATCAATCAATCAGTAAGCATGTATTAAACATCTATTGTGTATCAAGTACCTTGCTAAGCTTCCTTGGCATTTCTGATACTACTCACTGGCCCAAATTTCTAACTATTCATAATATACTTCTAAAAGATGATCATAGCTAACATACAGCTCTTTGAAAAGTGTTTTACAGAAATGACCAGCAGGATGAATACAGAGAGAACTGGCGAGACTTACATGAACTGATGCTAAGTGAAATGAGCAGAACCAGGAGATCATTATATACCTCAACAATGATATTGTATGAGGATGTATTCTGATGGAAGTGGATCTCTTCGATAAAGAGATCTAATTCAGTTTCAATTGATCAAGGATGATCAAGGCAGCTATACCCAAAGAAAGAACACTGGGAAATGAATGTAAACTATTTGCATTTTTGTTTTTCTTCCCAGGTTATTTTTACCTTCTGAATCCAATTCTCCCTGTGCAACAAGAGAACTGTTCGGTACTGCACACATATATTGTATCTAGGATATACTGTAACCTATTTAACATGTAAAGGACTGCTTGCCATCTGGGGGAGGGGGTGGAGGGAGGGAAGGGAAAAATCGGAACAGAAATGAGTGCAAGGGATAATGTTGTAAAAAATTACCCTGGCATGGGTTCTGTCAATAAAAAGTTATTTAAAAAAGAAAGAAAGAAAGAAAAGTGTTTTACACACATTATCTCATTTATCTCACAACAACTCTATGAAGTAAGTACTGCAGGAATATTAGCCTCCTTTTCATAGGTGAGAAAACTGAGGCTCAGTCTTTAATTGGATAACTGACTAGATAAATTAGTGTTGGCTTCTTGACAGGATTGGTACAGGGAGAGAGGGTAGGGAAGGAGCATGAAGACAATGAAAAAAAATATCTGTGATTTCATTGTGTAAGAGCTTCCAGTGTTAAGACCCATTTTGCCAATGAAGATCAGCAAATCATATCTAACTTGGAACCACAGTTGTCTGTGATACTGAAATTAAGTGACTTATTCATAATAACACAGCTAGCCCACATCAGATGAAAGTCTTAAATGAAAGTCTGATTCCAACACTGATCTTCTGTTCATTACTCCATGGCTCCTTTCTTGAAAACTCCATCCTGTGTATTGAGAGATTCTTCCTTCAGAGGTGATTGCATTATTGGAAAGAAGAACTTTTTCTTCCAGATGAGTTTGCACAAAGATGAACATCTCCATTCTGTAATACCTTAGGATATCCCCACACTTAGGATAAACATAGTTATCATGGCCAATCATAAAAGCAAGAATTCACCAAAGGCATCAACATAAGGCTGCATTTATTTTTTTCCTTCAAAAACAATATTTAATGAAACTGGTTTTCTTTATTGCTGGTTGACTCAAATATTTTATAGAGTGTTTCTAAAACATGTTTTTAGGACTTTCAGTGGATACAATATTGCTTTTAATTACATACATCAGTATGAGAAGTAACATCAGTCAGGTTACAGAATCATACATCTTATTTAACAAATAAGGAAACTGAGGTCCAGAGAAGTGAAAGGAAAAAAATTCTAATAATTAGAGCTATCCAAATGTAGAAGGCCTTTTATCATTTACATGATACTTTGAAGCAAAGAATCTATAACCATTTGAAATGTATGGTAGAAAGAAATGTTTCTCAGGTACAAGTTGGACTAAATATTGTCTTGTGATCCTTGATCCTCCTCCCCTCACATTCTCCACTTTCTCCTTCTACAAACACTTTACCCTTGAAATATACCAACTATATTCAGAAAAAGCCCAGTCATACATAGTTAATTTATGTAGCAAATATTAGTCCAATCATCAATAGTAAATCATTAAAAAAAAAAAAAAAAGCTTTTCACACCATTCAATAATTAAAGTTCAAGGGAGTAAGTAATAATAGCTTGTATTTATAAAATGAGTTACTTTCCACTTCAGTGATTCTGTGCAATGACTTATTTAAGATTCTTTAGCTAATACAAGGCTGAGCTAGGACCCAGTCTTCTTACTCTGAGTCACATGTTCTTTCTACTACATCATACTGCCCCTTCCCTCTTGAGTCAAAAGTCCTACATGATAAACTACTAGGATGTAAATTCCTTGAGGAAAGAGGAATGGGTTCTTATATATCGTTGTATACTCACTAGCACCAAGAATAGAGTCTTGCACATCTTTTATTCAATATATGTTGAGTGAAGGAATAAATGAACTACACCTGAAGAAAAGATAACTTGGGTTTTATTAACTTCTACAGAATTATACTCTGCCTCATAGGCAGGTATAAAGAAAAGGGCTTTGTAAACCCTAAAGTGCCTATTAAAAGGGGGTTTATAATCATTTTTGTGGTCATCATCATCATTATTAATTAAGCTTTCATTTTCATTTTTAAGTCCTTTCACTCTCCACAGCAGCAAGAGCATAATTCAGAGAAAACCCTTATGACTTGATTCATTATTACCCAGCTTTGGATAGCATAGTGATGAAATTAACTCAATTCAACAAATACTTTTTAAGCACCTATTGTGTACATAAGACCACTAGATGCCAGGAGTAAGAGAAACAAAGTTAAATTTTAGATAAAACACACTGTCTTTATGGAGTTTATAATCTAATAGGATAGTAAAATACATACATAGATAGATAAATATAATATATGATAAATGTATTAGAAAAGGGCAACACACCCCTGAAATATTCTAACTACACTCAGAAAAACTCATCTTTCCCAGCAATGGGATATTTCATTTTTACTGAGCTTCTTCCCTTCCTCACATCTCTTGAAAAAATGGTGGCTGCAAAGGTACAAGAGGTGTATGTGTAAAACAATACTGATTCAATATATTTGCTTTCTTCCTGGGCTTATTTATGGTACAGGGAGGCTAAACAAGGAACATCAGAATCCTTACAAGTACAGCCACCATCACTATCTTGTCAAATACATTCTATCAAGTGGTTAGTTATTTGGGGTACAAACTCAAGGTCAGTTTTTGGAGGCATCATAGAAGGGAGACTTAAATCTAGAGATCATTTCCTCTACTTCAATGCTGATTAATTTAATTCCACATCCACCTCTGAGAGCATTTGAGTTTTATTAGGTGAATATGAGAAGGAAGGCATCACCCTAATTCAGATTCTAACTCATCTCACCTTCCTTTTGTAAACCCTTTTTTCCTTTAAAACATTTACTCTTGAAATATACCAATTATGCTCAGAAAAGAATCTGCCACAGCAAAGCTAATGCACAAATCAGCTATTAGTCCTCTCTCCAATAGCACTGTCATTGAAAATGCCTCCACACAGTATGACCAGAGTCAAGGGAATAAATAATAACAGCTCACTCTCATGTAGTGTGTTGTTCACAATAGTACAGAAAGGTACAAAATATAAATTATTATTATCCAAGTTTTATAGTGGAAGAAACTGAGATCAGAAGCCAAACATCTTTCCCACAGTCACAGAGCTAGTAGGTGTAAAACAAAACTCAATTCTCAGTCCTTTAACTCCAGATACAATATTCTCTGTCTACTACACTGCACTGCCTTTTCAAACAATAAAAAAGCATTTGATTTTCCATTTTCCCAAGAACCATGGCAGCTACAAATCACTTTTATATTTAATCACATAACTTTGAAAACACTTGCAAGCAAAAGCAGAACATGTCCATTCCCCAAGGGTATTTGATACTGATGTCTTGTTAATGAAAATCTATTACAAATAACCCTAAGTCACCACATCACACTTACCCAGCATTCCTAGAACATGCATTAGTGTCCATCATGTCTGGGGGTGAATACGAAATTAGAGACAGAATCGGAAGACATGCGATTCCTGCCTTTAGACAGGAACCAAGCAGAAGACAGCTAAAGGTTCTGGCAGTGTTTACTTCAAATAAGGGATCATTTTATGAATTGTACTATGTTTTTACTTCTATACATGCAAATAGGTGTGCACTGTTGGGGCTTAATAAAGAACATCATAACCAATAAATTCTTTAAGAGGACACAAAGAAACTGTATATACACACTTCTCATTTACATTCTCCCATGCATGTTTTGTAAGTAATGTTAATGCACTAGGACTGAAGAGTCCCCAAGGGGCCAACAGAAGGGCTTCCCTGGACTGAACATTTCCAATGTACTCTCTCCAAAGCTAGACTTTTTCATGTCATCATTAGAAAAAAGCAATCTTTTTCTTCAACAGAAGCTTATTCTCGATGCATCTCAGTCTGAATTTAGATTATTCCATGCAGAATCATCCGAGTCAGTTAGTCAAGTCCAAAAAGAGATCATTTTTGGTGTGCAGTCAGAAGAAAGACCAAGCTTTCTTAACCCATTTTATTGAATTGTCATCTAGGACGCTAAGGGGAAAATCAGATCATGTGCCTTTAAAAACACAGAGCTCATGAAAGAAATCCATTTGCCTTTTGATACTATTTCATCTGCTTCTAATCTAACCTCATACTCTACCCAACAATACTATCAGGATGGCCAAAGCTTGTTGCATTTCTTTGGGTATTATTTTGCTAAATAAAAGATACTTGTAATAAGTTCTGTTGAATGGAGTAGTCTCAGGTTCAGACATGCAAAGATTTTGCATATTTAAAAACTGCCTTTGAAATTAAGAACCATTTCCAAGGACTTAAACTACAGAAAACAAAGGGCTGTTCAAGTCATGGTATAAGGCCATAATACCACTCACCTGGCTAATGCCACTCCAGAATCATTTTCATTTCAAATTTTAGCCAAATTGACCCTCTGGAGTCTTTTTTATACTGAGCCTTAGTCACCAGCAGAGTGATATGATGATCCTTCACTTGGATAGCATTACTATGTGAAAAGAGCCCTCTGTTCAAAATAGAATTCTGACAGCCATCCTGGGCCTAACTATAGGGGCACCCACAAACCAAAAGTCCCTCATACCACAAGTTTTCTTCCCTATTTCTGGATCTTCTCTATAGCTCATTTGTATATTTTTCCAACTGACTCACACTCCTTCAGCAACAACTGCTTCATTGTATTGAAATTCTATCCTTCCTATAGTTTCTTACAAAGGATCATAAGATAATTGGACTAAGGTCTCTTACCTTAGATATTTTCTAGTCTAAATCTCTCATTTTATAAAAGACTTATTTGAAGGACAGGGAAGTTGAACAATGAATAGTAGGATTCTTCTCCCCCTTATGCTTTCTGAACCAAAAAGAAATCTTCTCCCACTCAATACTATCAAATGGAGATTAATTTAGGCCTATAAGCTAGAGCTTACATTTGGGGAGAATGTAGTCCTTGACAAGAGTTAAACAAATTAATTCACTGCTTCTATCTTTCTTTGTATACCCTGAGCTTTTCATAATACCTGGCACATAGTAAGTGCTTAAAAAATATGCTTGTTGACTGACTGACTGATTTTTTGTTGTCAGTTGCTTTAGTCAAATATCTACCTGGTGGAGGTCAGCTTCAGAGAGTAAAAAGTTTTCTTGAGTGGGGAGTAGAGAAAGAGAAGAGAGAAGAATTAGAAGGAGAAGATATGCCCCAGCAATAGATCAAACAACTATTTCTCTTGACTCCATTGCCTTTATATTTTTATAGGTATTCAGAAATTGTATTGGATAGTAATATTCCAAGCCTTGGCTACTATCCTAGATGAAATTTCATTACCACAGAGATTTCTGATGACTTGTCACTGTCACAGATTTGGACATGCAAGACTTGCATTTCAGAGGCTATTTCCTGCTAGGCACTGTATGTACAATTTAGGTAAGCTGTCCTCAGTTTGCAATAATTGGTCACTGAGCAATGAGCTTATGGCCCAAACAGATTTGTAAGTCACTGCTTACAACTTGAATATTTCAAGCAATACTTGAAATAAGTAAATCTGTATACACTAAGAAGTCTGAACATTCCCTTATATATTTTTTTCTTTGTAATGTGTTTTACCCTGTAAATGAAAACATGGTAGATGATCTTTTTTCCCAAGATGCTGGTAAAAACTGTTTGGTTTTGTTTCTACATTTCCACTACATATTTCCAAAGAATTAGGAGTTTGGGGGCAAGGTCCAGGAGGTAATTCAACATACAAATACTATCTCTATTACAAAATCAAACCATAAAAGAGCTGTTATCAAAATGCTATTCATCATATCAGCTTCAGACAAGTCACATGTGGACTTTCAATGGAGATACACAGAATCCAAAGGGGAGAAAATAGATTGGCTGACATATCCATTAAAAACAGCAGTGCTTACCTGCCCCATATTTACAATTTTCAACAAAAATGACATTTTTAATATGACTGTGAGTCTGCATTGTAACCAAATAACCGGAGGACAGCTAATTCCCAAACAGGACAACTGATTGTATCCACAGATACCAAAGTCAATTTCTGAACCTGGCCTTGAGCCTTCTGGACTCATGGCTGCACAGGTTTTGAGAAGACCTGATCTGATGTCCCTAGACGTATTCATCAGGGGTAGCTACAGAATTTGAATTCACAGATGGATACTCTGCTTCTTTGTGGCTGGGAAAGGAAGATTTGTTGTGTTTGATGTTGGATCCACTCTAGTGTAGGCACGACAACCTTGGATAGAGCCCCAGTTGAGGAGTCAGAATGATATCCATGCCAATTCCTTGATACTATTCCTGAAATATAAGCAGAAGGAAAAATGACAAATATACATTTTTAATTTTCAAGAGGTTTTAATAAAGATTTGATTTTCAAGAATTTGTTGCTATGTATAATGTATCTTTAACTTTACATGAAGATAAAAATGAAATTTTCTTATAAATTATATTTTCTAGTAATTTTTTGCAGTAAAAATAACTGCTACATAAATCCCTCCTGATCTCTGAAAAAGTTACATATTTCCAAAAATAAAGTTCCTATTTTAGTCACATAGCATTAATTGAGGACAAAGAACCACAGGAGAGTACATGGTCAAAGCAAGGAGAACAGAATAAACAAAATTAAACCAAAAAATAAGTTCTGAATATAAACTTATTGAAAGATATGCACAGAAGCAGAAAATATAGCATATATCAGGAGAAATACTGTTCTTAGCTAGTAATATCAACATTTGAATAGAAATCACAAAAAAAAGGTCAATTATGTTCCCATAAAGTATTCATTTCTTGTTAAAAAAAAAAAAGAAAGAAAGAAAGAAAAATCCCATTTTGGGCATTTATGCATATTATCTATGCATATAAATATGTATATTTATACAAGTATTTGCTATATAATATGCACATTCTTATTCAGTTCTTTTTAAATTATGAAGGAAGCTAAGGATAAAAGTGAGAATTCAGCAATGTGGAGGAATTGATATAATTCATAATCATAACATCACACAATCTTAGAACTAACCTCTACTGCTACATAAGTCATATTGCCCAGCTTTACTGCCAAAAAGTCATCCTGCATCCAGACTAATAGAATGTACTCTCCTAGACTGTGAATCAGATCTGATTTTGAATTTTGTCTCTACCACCTATTATCTGAGAGACCTAGAATAAGTCATTTAATCTTCTTTGCAAAATGAATGAGAGAGTTGGCCTAAATAATCTCTAAGGTAGCTTCCAGTTCTAATATTCTATACTTTTTGAGCCTTAGTTCCCAAATTAATAACATGGAAATAATCATCTTTGTCTTACTGACCTTGAATGATTCTTCTCAAGGAGAAGATAATAGATCAAGGAAGATAATAGAAATGAAATGGCTTTATCCAAGATAGATTGACATGCAAATGTAAAGTACAACTATTATTCTTATGTTATTATGAATCTTACTCTATTCATCTTTTTTATGGAGTAAGGAAAAAAATAATCCTACTTGCAAGTTGCTATACTATTTTTTTTTAAATCTGACTTAAATAGTGTAAGGAGATATAGTGCAAAATTTGCTCTACCTATACACATCAACACTTTCTATGCCACTTAAGAATCTCAGAGATTCAGTTGCCAGAGGCACTAAGAAGTTAATAGATATACACAAGGTGATGTAGTCAGTAAATGTCAGAGGCAGAATTTGAACCCATCTTCCCAACTCTGAAGTCAGCCTTCTATCCACTTGACCATGCTGATATCATTCTTTTAATATTCGATATTCTTCTGCAGGCTTGTTGAAGGGTAATTTTTAAATAATAGCCTTTTGTTTTCAAAATATATGCAAAGATAGTTTCCAACATTCACCCTTGCAAAACCTTGTGTTCCAAATTTTTCTCCCTCTTTACCCCATCCCTCATCCCCTAGGCAGCAAGTAATCCAATATGGGTTAAACATATGCAATTCTTCTTTTTTCTGAACATAATTTCACATTTATCATGCTGCACAAGAAAAATCAGATCAAAAAGGAAAAAGAATGAGAAAGAAAAAAAAGCGAGCAAACAATAACAAAAAAAAGGTGAAAATATTTCATTCCCCACAGTCCTCCCTCTGGATGCAGATGATTTTCTCCATCACAGTCTATTGGAATTGGCCTGAGTCGCCTCGTTGTTGAAAAGAGTCACATTGCAAGGTAATTTTTAAAATTGTTTTTGTAATAAATAAAAATAATTGCATGTAAGTTCTTTGTCATGATTATTAAGTATATCTAGTGGGAGAATGAATAGCTGTTGGCCCAACTTCTAAAATTCTGTTTGTTTTTTTACTCTCTCCATATACACATACATACATCCTAAAAAAGATTTTAGGATAAACTGTGGGTGGCTCTAGCAGAATAAGACCTACACAGGAGTCTTCATGTTCTCCAGAATGGCTGTATAAAATAGAGATGTTCTATCCTCATTCTATTTATTTGTTTATTTTTTGGTGAGGCAGTTGAGGCTAAGTGACCTGCCCAGGGTCACACAGCTAATAAGTGTTAAGTGTCTGAGGCCAGATTTGAACTCAGATCCTCCTGACTTCAGGACCATCACTCTACTGAATGCATTATCTAGCTGCCTCCCTCATTCTAAACTGAGGCATGCAGAAGATAAGTGATTTGCTCAGAATCACACAGCTAATAAGTGTCTTAAGAACAGATTTTTCTCTCAGGTCCTCTGAATCCAGGTCCAGCACTCTATCTCGCTGTTCCTGTTGTAAGATTTTCAAAACATCCCTGAAAGTCTGGCCTTTCTTCAAATCCTGATTTTAGGCATTGGATGATCCTTTAGAATAGGATATTGGGAATCATCTCATGGTGCTTGCAGCTGTGCTAAATGACTGGTGCCAGGGTTAATCAATAACCCAAAAGGAAGTTTAATAAAACTCAAGCTTCGAAAATGTCAACAAACTAGGTTATTGTGAGAGCTGACACCTGTCTCATCCCAGCTAATCAATGGAAAGTCTATTCTTATAAATCAATTAAGTTTTAAAGGGAGTTGTATCTATATAGGAGTCTTCATGTTCTCCAGAATGGCTAAATAAAATAAAGATGGATTTATTCTGTCCTTTTTTAATTAAGGCAAGCAAAGCTGAAGTGATTTCCCAGGTTTCACAGCTAATAAATGTCTGAAGTCAGATTTTGAATTCACGCCTTTCTGATCCCAAGCTCAGCACTCTACATAGCTATCCCTCTTGTAAGAAAAGCATTTCAAAAATCTGGAAGTGGGATGGAAATGTGACTTCTTATTGATGAGATTACCAAGCATAGTACTAAGAACTATAGATTTGGAGTCAGAGGACCAGGCTTCAAATCCCATTCTGCAAGTACTTCTTGTATAATATTAAGCAAGACTGAGTTTCTTACTCTATAAAACAAGTAGATTGACGAGATGATCTCTAATTTTCCTTTAAGTTCCCAAATCCTCTGGTCTTTATCTTTAGGGTTGGGGTCTTTCTTTCCATTCTTCCCTCCTTTTCTCCTTTCCTTCTTTCCTCCCTCCCTCTCTCTCTTCCTTCCTTCCTTCTTTCTTTCTTTCCTTCCTTCCTTCCTACCTTCCTTCCCTTTTTCCCTCCTTTCCCCTTTCTGTCCACATAGATGCTCTTAAAAACATTTTTTTTCTCTTTTGTACCTCTAAACCTTCCCAAGATATCTTGCAGTTTACTGGATAGACTTCTTTCTTAAGGACCTTAAGGCCTTAAACCAAAATCAATCTGATTCTAATTGGCCACCAATGCTTCCTAAGCCAAGCCCCATATGGTCATTGTCTGGCTTCTGATAGACTCAGATTGAAGGTAAATAACAATGATTTCTGCTTTGGCCAGAAACCCTGAGAATCTTCTCCTCCCAGATTCATTATTCATTTATTTATTTATATAGATCTTTTTTGGACTAGGTAGAAGAGGAGATTCTTTGCCTCAATTGCTACCTAGCCTTAACCACTAATGGGAGCAGCCTCAGTCAGACTGAGACCTATTGAAGACCTTAACTTTAAAAGGCCATGGTCTCCCATTGCACCCAGGGCATCCTGCTTTATATCTGGCCACTGGACCCAGATGGCTCTGGAGGGGAAAATGAGGCAGGTGACTCTACACAGCCTTCTCTCACTTAAATCTAATTCACTTGCATGTCATGACATCATCTTCCTGATGTCATGATCCTCTTCCAGAACAATAGACCAACAACAACAGCAACAATAGACTTGCAATGGAAAGTGAGAAAGAAAAATCCAGAGAGAGAACTATGGAGACTGAATATGGATCAAAGCATAGTATTTTCATCACCTTCGTTTTGTTGTTGTTTTTGTTTGATACTTTTTTCTTTCTCTTGTTTTTTTTTTCCTTTTTGACCTGATTTTTCTTGCCTTGTATTTATTTTGTACATGTTATCTCCCCTTATAGAATGTAACTTTCTTTAGGGCAGAAACTATCTCATTTTTCACTGTTTCCAGCACCTAGTACACAGTGGGTACTTAATAAATGTTAATTGATTAAAATTATCATCCTCCTTGGATACCAGAAAAGGCCATACTGAAAACAAACGACTAGAGTTGGCTTTTGGTTGGTTTCTGGTTGCTATTTGTGTTGGACTGGTTGTTTTCTTTTCAAAGTGAAAACAGAATATTGAAGAATGGAAAAGATCTGGAAAAGAAGAGAGGTGCCTAAGTAACAGGACAGTTGTGTGGGGTGCCTTGAAAGAGATAAACCAAAGTGTCTGCAGAAAGATCACTGGGAAAGTATCAAAGGCAATAAGCCAACCCCCTAGACTTCCCACACACACTTGCTAGAACTCCCTCAACTAACAGCAAAATCTTTTGGTCAGAGAGTTGTAAATCACCAGGTGCTACACCCATGAGCTTCCTCACATCCCATTCTGTTTCAGTAATTTGCTAAGGATTAAGGAGCATTAAAAAATGTTGTTAACTCTAGAATCACTGTCAGACTATAAAAAACAAAGGCTCTGGAATAAAATCTACAAAATGTGGTGTCTATTGGCCCAGAGCATTTTGGATCAAGAGCTCCAAACTAAAATTCATTGGGAATTTAAAACAACAAAAAAAGTTATTTAGACTGAATTTAACAATTTTTTAGCTCGTATCTTTAACTTGTTTTTTTTGTTAATTTCTTTATAGTTCTATTTGTTTATCATATTTTATGATGTTAGAAGTTCTTCTCTAAGTTGTTTTTTTTCCTTTTTTTCAGAAGGAAAAGAAGAAGCTATCTCCAGACAAAACCCAACTTCTGAATTAAACTAAAAGAATATAGTCTACTTTGTGAACTTATATATGTGTGTGTATTATGCATATGTGTTTACATGTGAAACATATATACATGTGTATGCATTATTCCTACATATTTTGTATGCACACACGTGTGTTCATGTGTGTGGATCAACAGATAAGAGTTGGCAAAGTATAGAATTTTTCATTTTCTATCAAGAAGTTCTAAGACAGTGTAGAACCAACGTAAGATAGAATTATTTAAGTGTATTGTTCCAGAAGTCTAAAGGAAACAGTATACAGTGGTAAGAATACTGGCATTAAAAATAGGAAATCTAGGTTCCAATTCTGCTTAGATATTTTGAACCTAGATGGGCCACTTAAACTCTCTGGGCCTGAGTTTCCTCATCTATAAAATGTGATATTGAAACTTGTAATATCATCCTTACAAGGATGTTGTAGGGAAGGCACTTTGTAGTCCTTAATTATCATTATCATCCTCATTTCCACCACTATTACTCCTTACTATATCTCTGAATATTAGTGTCTTTGCAAAACACTCATTCTACAAAAACACTTGTACTACCTATCTATGAGATGTGGTGAAGAAAGTTCTTTGTAAACCTTGAATCATGTAGGAAACAGGAATTTGGTGAGGCCTGGAATATATGATCAACATCAAAAAATACGAGCTGGCCCTTGGGTCTCTAATAATTAACTTGGAGGCAAAAGCAATAGATTTCAGGTCAGAGGATTTGAGTTCATATCTCAGCTCTACCTTACTACCTTGCTATTACAATCTCCTGCAAGTCACAGTTGCTCATTTGTAAAATGAAAAAGGTAAATTTAACCATCTCAAACATCTTTTTCAGTTCTTGATATATAATTTAAGACTAGACCTTCCTCAGCACTTTCCACCATCATTTCCTCCAGACTGAGATGAAATCATTAATTTCATCTGATCCCTTCAAATAGCAGAGTACAAGTCCTGACTGAGCCTACTAAGCTGGAAAGATTCCTATGCATTGCTTGAGGACTGGCCTAATAAAAATGAAGAGGCTCTTCAGCCGTTTGGCTACTAGATGTTGATATTTTGGGCCTTAGCAAAGCCTAAATATATTCCGATTGAAAGACAGAAAAATTCCTTTCATTAATGTACTTTCCTGAATGACCCCACAAAAATTTCAATTGTCTGGGGCACAAAATGACTGGCTTCTCCATTTCATATTGGGTTTCTCCTCTATTTCTGACAAAATCAATTTAATCATTCAATCTCATTCTCTAAAAAGGTACTCTGTTTCTCCCATGATTCCTCTGAACCTTCTTGCCAACAGTCCCAAGAGTCAACTCTGGCAAAGTATTTTGGCTCATCCCACTCAGGGTCTAATAATAGTCTGGATAATTCCCCTCCCAATCATGGTCCAACAATCTATCATTTAACATTTGTTGATCAGAAACTACATGCTTAGTACTCTGCTAGGCACTATATTCAAGAACCAGTCAAAAGCCAAAATGTCTGGACTTAAGAAAACATATGGGAAGATGAATACCAAAATAGAATTTTGAAGAGTCATTTCTACCTAAACAACTAAGGACCCAGAATGCAATGCAAAGAAATAGAAAAAAACAATAAAATGGGAAAGAGAAGAAATCTCTTCAAGAAAATTAGAGATATTAAGGGAATATTTCATGCAAAATGGGCATGATAAGAGACAAAATGGTAGGTATTTAGCAAAAGTAGTAGATATTAAGAAGAGGTGGAAAAATACACAGAAGAAGTACACAAGAAAGATCTTAACATCACCAATAATCACAATGGTGTGGTTATTAAAATAGAGCCAGATATCCTGTTGAATGAAGTCAAATGAGCTTTAAAAAACATTGCTAACAATAAGGCTAGTGGAAGCGATGCAATTGTAGCCAAGCTATTTAAAATCTTAAAAGAAGATGCTGTTAAAATACTGCATTCAATGTGATAATAAATTTGGAAAATTCAACAGTGGCCACTAGATTGGAAAAGATCAATGTATATTCCAATCCTAAAAAAGGACAATACCAAAAAATGTTTAAATTACCAAACAGCTGTCCTCATTTCACCAGCAAGTTATATTTAAGATTCTGCAAGCTAGACTTCAGCAATGTATGAATCAGTAATTACCAGAAAAGCAGGTGGGCTTTCAAAGAGACAGAGGAACTAGAGACCAAATTGCTAATATTCAATGTATCATGAAGAAAACAAAGGAGTTCTAGGAAAAAGCATCTACTGTTTCATTGACCACAGTAATGCCTTTGATTATGTGAACCACAACAAATGTGGCAAGTCTCCAGAGAGATGGGAGTACCAGATCACCTTATTTGTCTCGTGAAGAACTTGTATGTGGGCCAAGAAGCAACAGTTAGAATAGAATATGGAACAATTGATTGGCTTAAGACTGGAAAAGGAGTACAACATAGCTATATGTTGTCATTTTATTTAACTTAGATGCAAAATCTGAATCTTCAAGAAAATCATACAAAATATTAAGTTGGATGAATCAAAAAACAGAATTAAGGTTGTCAGGAGAAATATCAACAATTTCAGAACAAATCAGCCAATATGTAATGAAATTAACTGAGAATAGTCACTGAAAGGTCAGAAACTGAAGACAAAGCTTAATATTAAATCTTTGGCCATATAACAAGAAGAACTCATTGGAAAAAATCCTTATGATAGGTAAGATTACAGGCTAAAGAAGGGGATGGCAGAGGATGTTATAAATAGATAGTGTCATGGAAACAACAAACATGAATTTGGACAGACTTCAAGAGGTAATGGAAGATAAAAGAGCCTGGAATGCTATAATCCATACGATCACAAAGAGTCAGAGATGATTGAATGACTAACATTTAATTAAAAGATGAGTTGTTCATGTGGCAAAAGCAAAGGTAACTAGTAGACTGCCTGGGTGCTCCAATGTGCCCTCACAATGTCAAGAAAAAAATAAGGCAGGCCCCCAGCATGTTAGGTAGATTCCCTGTGGAATATTCATGAAAGAGTAGGGGGGAGAGACACCTGGAATGGGCAGGTATGAGTGAACTAGTACCAACAACACTGAAGGCAACAGCAGCAGTAGGAAGATCACATATTTATTTGATTATTGAGCACCTAACTAAATGTATATGATGATTTTATTACACTGTTTTGCATTGTCAATTAGCCTTTCATTTATGTCTCCCTTAAGATCACAGGACTTTTAAGAGGGCAGCTAGATTTTATATCCTTAGAGGCTTACTTGAATAAAATAGAGAAAGAGAAGATCAACGAATTGGGCTTGCAACTTAAAAAGCTAGAAAAAGACCAAATTAAAAACCCCCAATCAAATACTAAACTTGAAATTGTAAAATTAAAAGGAGAAATTAATAATATTGAAAGTAAAAAAACTATTGAAGAGGGCACCTAGGTGGCTCAGCAGATAGAATCCAGGCCTAATGTCAGAAAGTCAACTTTAACTAGCTGTGTGATTCTGGGCAAGTAATTTAATCCTGTTTGCCTTGTTTTTTTTCATCTGTAAAATGGGCTAGAAAAAAAAAAAAAATCAGCAGATAGAACCCAGGCCTAATGTCAGAAAGTCAACTTTAACTAGCTGTGTGATTCTGGGCAAGTAATTTAATCCTGTTTGCCTTGTTTTTTTTTATCTGTAAAATGGGCTAGAAAAAAAAAGGCAAACCACTCCAGTATCTTTGCCAAGCATACCCCTGAAAAGTCAGACATAATTGAAACAACTGAACAATAACAAGCATCTAGAAATGTAAACTGTTAAAAAAAATATATATATAGGATTTTTAGAGAGATGAAGAGGCCCTTGGAGAGCATCCAAATGAACTCCTTGATTTTACTTATAGGAAAACTGAGGCATAACTAGTAAAAAGCAGACTTGAGGGCCAACTAATTCCTATACTGTGTTCCTTCTACCCAATCCCTCACTAGTGCTACACTGTCCTTAATAGCAGGGACCATGTCTTATACTCCTCTGTATCACCAATGACCAAGGGATCACACATTTCCTACTTCTCTCTAAAATAAGAAGAGAAACAGAGAAAAACTGAAACCACAATATGGAGGAACCCAGACTTTGCACTCTGCTACTAGGGTGAGTTATTTATGATTTTGGTCCAGTGGGAAGAGGAATACTTGTCTAATAGCCCCAAGTGTCCTTTCCAACCAAATCTAAGCTCTTAGGCCTTAAACTTAATGCTTTTAAGTAATTCTGAAGGACAAAAGAAGTACTAATTAGAATGCCTTTCAGGTAATTCCAAATTTATTTCTATTCTGAAGGAAATCTAAACTATGGAGTAGTACTCAATCTGAATCTTTAGGATTTCATGGAAATTAGGACACTGTTCAGTGTTCCTAGCCCTACTGGGAGAAGAGTTACTGTGAATTCATTATTTGTTTTCTAAATTTCATTTATGAGCTTCTGCAAGTCTCTTTTTTTTTGTATATATTTTTTGTATATACATTTGTATATGTTTTATTGTACTTTGTTTTATTATGTTTTATAGATAGTAGCTTTTTGACAAATTGTAAGTTTGTGGCAATTCTGCAATGACCAAGTCAATTGGTGCCATTTTTCTAATAGCATGCGTTTACATCATATTTGTGTCACATTTTGGTCATTCTTGTGATATTTTAAACTTTTTCATTTTTATTATATCTATTATGATAATCTGAGATCAGTGATCTTTGATGTTACTATTGTAATTGTTTTGAGGGACCACAACCATACCTATATAAAATAGAGAACTTAAATGATAAATGTGGTATGTTTTCTGCTTTACCTGCTGGCTGTTCCCCAGTCTCTCTCCCTTTCCTCAGACTTCTCTATTCCCTGAGTTACAACAATATTAAAATCATGCCAGTTAATAACCAAACAATGCTCTTTAAGTGTTCAAGTAAAAGGAAGAGATCATCTATGCAGCAAAGTTCATTGTTGTCTTATTTTAAGAAATTCCCCCAGCAACCCCAAAATTCAACAACCAGTATCCTGATTAGTCAGCAGCTATCAACACTAAAGCAAGTAAAAAGACTAGGACTCACTGAAGGCTCAGATAACAGTTATCATCTTTTAGCAATAAAATATCTTTAATTAAGTTTATATATATAATTTTAAGGTATAATACTATTGTATACAATATATTATCAAATAATGTAAACACAACTGTTATTTGCACTGGGAAGTAGAAAAATTCATGTGACTTGCTTTTTTGCAACATTCACTCTATTTCAGTGGTCTGGAACCAAATTCACAGTATCTTCAAGGTATGCCTGTATTTTCTTTGGAATGGAATAAAAGCTATTCTATACCTAATGAATTCATTGTGACTTTGAATGCTATATGGGAATCTGGGGAACCCTTTAATCTACAGATGGGAAGCCACGAGTTATACATGGAGATTCAATCAGAATAACCTCTAAGCATAACAACCATAAGAAAAAATAATATTGGGGGAAAGCCACCAAGATAGAAACAATTATAAAAATTCAGAGCTTGGGCAACTAGGTGGTACAATGAAGAGGAAGCTGGACCTGAAAGTCAAAAAGACTGGAGTCCAAATATGAACTCTTACTAGCTAACTTTAGGCAAATCTGTTTGCCTCAGTTTCCTACTCTGTAATAACACCTACCTTCCAGAATTGTTAGGAGAATCAAATGAGATAATTGTTGAGCACTTAGCAGTATCTGGCACATAGTAATTACTATATAAATGTTAGCTATCACTTAAGCCATGGACTACAGGTTACATATTAATTTCTTCACTTCTAATTACATGCCAGTTCTTAAAAAAAAAAAAAATTAAGAGAATAATGTTAATTTTCAATTCTGTTGTTGAGTCATTTCAATTGTGTCCAACTCTTCAAGGCTCCATTTTTGGGGTTTTCATGGCAAAGATACTAGAGAGATTTGCCATTTCCTTCCCCAGCTCATTTTATGCATAAGGAAGCTGAGGGTTAAATGATTTGCCAGGGTCACACAGCTAGTAAATGTCTGAGGCCAGCTTTAAACTTATGAAAATGGGTCTTCCTGACTCTAGGCCCAAAACTCTAATCACTGGGCTACCTAGCTGCCCCAGTTTATTATCTCCCTGGGAGGGAATCAAATCCCAGTTTCCTGTATAACAGGTGTAGATACCACTATACTAAGGAGTATAATTTGCAATAGGAGGTGATTATTTTAAATATATATAATGGCTTATCATGTCCTCAGAGATCATTAACTAGTATTTCTTTGTCACTGTAAACATTAATAAAGTACCATGCTTTGGCTTATAAGCCAAAAAAATTCTCACTTTCATTTACTTGTAGAGTCAGAGAAAAGCTGATCTGTAGAAAAAATATCCTTCACTCTCCATTGCTTTAATTGCAGATTTATTTGATCTGCATTTGCTAAATTTCAACAAGGAGCACAGAATAGAACCACACAGGCCATTGAAGTTAGAAGGAGATCAAAGACCAGCTAGTTCAATGATGAGGAAACAAGACTTCTTTCCAATAAGTGATTTGCCAAAAGTCACACAGGAAATTATTGTTAGCACTAAGATTGGAACCAGTTTCCCTACTCCAGAGTTCATTATATGATGGTAGGCACTAAGGAAGAGAGAAGAGGATAAATCAATCCCTGACTCAAGTTTACAAGTAAGTTGGAGATTCCAGTAAACCATACATGAAATAATCCAACAATGCTAGACATAGTATGACCAAATTCTTGAGTGATGAAATACTAATTATAATGTATATGGAAATTCAGGAGAAAGAGGGATCAGTGTAGGGGAGAGAAGCCTAGAATATAGAGATAGGAAAGAAAGGGAGGGCATTCTTAGTAGGGAGACTAGCATGAACAAAGGCATAGAGTCAGAAGTGAGTAGGGCATGTGCAGTGTCAATGAAGAAACTAGCATGAGTAAAATAGATGAAGAAAGGAAGGAAAAAAAAGTAGGAATAAGGATTTTTACTATGTGCTGGGCATTGTGCTAAACACTTAACAAATATTATCTATTTGATCCTCACTACAGTCTTGGGAGATAAATGCTATTATAATCCCTATTTTATAGTTGAGGAAACTGAGGCAGGCAGAAGTTAAGTCACTGGTCTATGGTCACACAACTAGTGTCTTAAGCCATGTTTGAACTTATTCTTCCTGATTCCAGGCCCAACATTTTATTGACTATGATACCTATGATACCTTTTACTTACTTATGATTGTTGGAGAACAGTGAGAAATAAGATAAGTCTAGATTTTAGCACAGTGCCTGGCTTATTGTAAGCCTTATTGATGTTTATTAATCCACTAATTGATAAGGAGAGTGGAGCCTGAGTAGGGATTGTGTGAAATCTTGACATAGGAAATTTTTAAAAATGTAATTGATATATTAAGTAGGGGGGAAGCCAAGCAAACAGTGACACAAAAAGTAGAGTTGGCTTCCCTTTAGGTTATAAATAAGCTTTTCTATTTCCTGAGATTCTGAAGGATATAGATCTAAAATTCTGTCATCATATAATTTTATGACTAGACTCCTTCTCCCAGACCAAGTTCATTCTGTGTAATATAAACAGAGGAAATGGACTGATGTTCATGGGGAGTGGATTAAAGACAGATAGGACGGTATCTAGAGATAGTTCAATCACAAAAGACTCTCTTTATTAAAATACCAAATAAGCAAGCAATTTAATTCTTATAGATCAGTTATGTTATTCATTTTCATATTACTCAAAATGAAGCATTGTTTTCTAATTCTTCATAATGAACTATAGCAGTGAACTGTGCACAGCTTTATTTTTAATGCAAAATTAAAATTTGGTGCCTATGAAAAGTAAGAACCCTGATGCAACTGTTCCTTTTCCCATGGTGTTCTTTTGCCTCTGACATTAGTCCAAAGGACTTATTGGTCTAATAAAGCTGAATGCCTCATTCCTAGTTGCTGGTTCTACACCAATTTCCTTATGATTTCTCCTTTCTTTTCAGTGGGTTGCCTAACCAGTTGAGTTACCATCTGACAGCTGTTCAGGTACCCTAGGGCATATTGATACTTATCTGCTAGAAAAGGGTGTTGACTAACAGAGTTGATTAATGTTTGCAAGGCACTTAGAGATCTCCAGATGAAAGCCATTTTAAAAGAGTAATGTGTTACCACATGGGACAAGCAGCTTTTTAAGAATAATCCCATTCTTCCATTATTCCATTGTTCAAAGTCTCCCAATCAGGGCACAGTGACAGTGGGGAAAACTTCCTTCTATAAACAGCCTAGAGTTTTGTTGTTGTTTTTAAGACAAACAGAATTGTTGAAACATCAGATTCAAAGCAAACAAATTGAGATTTCAATACCTTCTCTGAAGCACTATCAGTACTATGTAAACGATAAAATCCTTCCCTAGGCAAGACTAGATTTGGTCAGGTACAGGTGCCAATATAACTATATTTCCATCATCATTTTTCTCTCCCCAGATAATTGTTAAGTACAATGGACATTGCTTCAGGCAGTCTAAATTGGAGAAATGAAGAATTAGAATCAATTCACAGAGCATTTATTAATCACTTACTAAATGTACCATAATGTTTTTTATACATAGGAGGGACACAGAGATAACAAGGAAACAGCCTCTGATCTCAGTGAGATTATATTCTAATGGAGAGGGAATTAAATACATAAACAGATAAGTAAACACAAAGCAATTTCAGTTTGGGAGGTATATTGTTAAATACTAGGTAAATTGTAAAAGTCTTCATGGGGTACCTAAATTTAGCCTTGAAGAAAATTAGGAATTCTAAGAGAATAAGATGAAGAGGGAAAGCAATCCAGATATGGGGAATGGCCAGTGTGAAGGATGGAGAAAGGAGATAGACTGCTGCAGAGACAGAGAAGGAAGAGGCTAGAGGCAGGAAGATGAATGGGGAACCCATTTTAGTAATTCAGATGAAAGGTGCTGAAGTCCTGAACTATGGTAGTATGTGGGATAAGTGCTAGACCCCCCTTTCCCAAATTAACTAATCAGAGACATCTTCAGGTACAAAGAGAAAGCATTTATTTAGTCCCTGCAGGGAGAGGCCCAGACACACCTGGGAGCCATCCTAACTCCCACCATGTGCTTCTGGCCAGCAGGAAGTAGAACAGCTGGTTAAATAGGAAAAGACGCAAGCCTTTTCATTAGGTTCATTAGACTAAAAGGACAGAGGCAGCTAGGTGGTGCAGTGGGTAGGGACCAACCCTGAAGTCAGGAGAACCTGAGTTCAAATCTGTCTTCAGACACTTAATGCTTCCTGGCTCCAAGTTGATGAGGGGAGCCCCAAAATTCTTTCTCTTTCTCTGACTTTGAGAATGAGCCATGAGATAAAGCACTTTGAAGCTCCTTGAAGGAGAAAGTCTCTGTGAAAGACTACCCCAGGGAATCAGATAAAGTGGTTTATCTAGGTGGAGCTGTTGAGTCCTGAGCTATGGAATTCTAGCTCTATTTAATTGAAGATCTTCTATTCAATTCCAGCTCAAACTAAAAACCCAGCCCCCCTGGAGCTTCGATTGTAGCCAAAGCTTCTATTATAAAAGAGCCAATCTTAAACCCTCTCTTTGCAGAGGACCTAACATGCCAGGGCCATGCCAAGGAAACCTCTGCCTGCTGGGATGATATTCTCTTTCAGCGTTACCCTCTCTTTATCCTCACCTATTTCCCTAATGAGACTTTATATCTCTCTGTTGGGATTTCTCTACTAGAAACTTTACTTCTCTGCCAGGACTCTTCTACTACTTTACTTCCCTGTCTGGACTTTGCCACTAAGGAATTCAGCCTTTCTATTCATGCATAACAAAAGCTGACTTCCCAATGCTTATAATAAACCTCTTTTGCCATCCTAGGTTTTTGGGTTTATAAATTCCTTTATGAAGGACCTCTGCACTGCCAGAGTGGGGTTCCCAAAACTCCCTACCCATGTGCTCAATCCCAAGGGTGTGCAGGGGAGCCAAACCTCTCCATTTGGTTCCCTAAACCCCAAACCTGCCACTAGACCTCATCATTTAACTCCCTGACCACCAGGAACCCTAATCTCATCATTTGGTTCCCTGACAAAAGGGAACCCCAAAATATAGATCTCATCATTTGGTTCCCTGACTACCCTAAATCTAAGACCTCATCAAAGTCACTTAACCCCAATTGCCTTAGCAAGGAAAAAAAAGGAAAGATAAATAGACTGTAATCATCTTGTCTGCTTCCTGTGATGTGATCCTGTAACTTCAGTAATTTCCTGCATCCCAGGGTTCAAGGTTGGGAATAGGGATCATGTGACTTCCTGAAACCTGAGGCCCAAGATTTCATCTTCCCACTGGGAATAGGGAATAGGGTATAATTTGGGTATAGCGATCATGTGACAGTTTCAATACTGAGAAATACTTCATCTTATCAATTCCATTCAGTAGGATTATATGAGCAGAGGGAAAATGATAGAAGCACGAGATGTTATAGAAAGAAAAGTCACAAGACTTGTATACTCATAAATGTAGTTCTCAAAGATTATGGTCACCCCAAGTTCCTCTAAAAAGTCATTAATGACCTGAGTATATTTAGCACCTGCATTACGTTAAAGGAATGGTCAACACAACCAACTATAATTAGAGTATACAAAGTAGAAACATATAGAATGAAGAAGGTGCTCTAATGTACAAGGTAGGGGTCTGTCCCAAAGTACAATAAAAAATTCATTCTTTTACTTCCTCAATACCTCTTAATATCTTGCTCACACTGAAGAGTCAAAAGTAAGGGAAATTCTAATTCCCTTACATACTTTTCCCACTGGAATTATGAGATTCTAGTTCTAGTTTTTTCACTAGACAGCCAAATGATCTTGGAAGAGGTCTCCTTAATTCCCTCATAAGTAAAAAAAGGGTTGTACTAGATGGTGTCTGAGAGCCCTTCCAGATCTGCATCTATATCCTATGATCCTATGACCTCTTCCAGCTCTTAACATACTGTGAATCTATCTAATACATTATCTAGTCAAAGCAGCAGGGCCTTTTGGGAAAATGGACTCCACCTACTTATCTTGGGACTCACCCAGAATCAGAAGTAGCATGTGATGCCCCAAAAGGAGAGGCATACTAAGAAAGCATTGGTGGGAGAGGGAAGGTATAGATATTCATTCTTATGGTAAATCACTCTTCCCAAAATATGCCTTGAACTCTTCTGTCACCATTCCCCAACCATATTCTAGCTTGGTTTCATCACCATGTTAAATATCCTCTGAGGTTCCTCCCCCCTCAACTTTCTAAACTATTTTTACCCCAGATATAAAAAAGCCCTAATTTCATTTCTGTTCATACCAGTTATAGTTTATTTAAAGCAGGATTCTTGTTGTTGAGACATGCAAAAAAAAAAAAAAAACTTCAAGGAAAGAAAAAGACCTGTGTCATTTGCTCATGAACTTCAGTCCATTCCCCAGAGATACCTTCCTAGAATTGTTACAAGCCTCCTGGCCTTGCTTTATGATTATTAAATACTGCTGAGTGAGCAAATGATCCTAGCATGACTTTTCTTTCATCTCAACGATCCTTAATAAGAGCTAGGATATGAATTACAAATAAGTGTGTTAATAGACAAAGGTTTCCTCCTGAAGAATTGCAGCTGAACCCACTCTACAAGGGGAAGTCATCACTGGCCCAAGTCTCAGCCAAGGGATTTTTGCATCCTTTTATCTCTTGGCTGCTAAATTACAGATCAAATTCTGCAGCACCCATGTGTTCCTTCATCTATGACACAAAGGGCCTGGTCCAAGATTAAGCATGAGATCAACAAAAAGAGATGGGGCCTAACCTGAGGGAGGGTACCCAGGAAGCTCAGGAAGACACTTATGCCTAGGAAATGGAACTTCAGTCTTTATTCCAGCACTGACTCCTTTGCTGTAGCTGGTTAACCACTAGCAGGGTAAGTCTCCAAAATGAATAACATCTTTCTTACCTCCATTTTCAGTGTTCTTTCTCTCCCTTTCTGGTCAACCCTAACTCAGCCTTTCTAGTATCTGCCTCTTTTGTCACACACACACACACACACACACACACACACACACACAAAACAGCGTTCAAGCAACATGGTTCCCCATACTCTCCCCCTCAATCTCTCAGGGAGGAGACAATTAGTTTACTTTGAGCCAGAAAATTGCCTTTTTAAGGAGAAAGGGAGCCTGATCTTTCTTTCTTTGACTCAATCTGGGGTCCCAAATACAGAATGGGGTTGATGTATGAAGGAGGAGGAGGAGGAGGAGGAGGAGGAGGAGCAGCAGCAGCACTGGGGCAGGTAGGGGGCACAGTAGTAGAGCACCAGCCCTGAAGTCAGGAGGACCTGAGTTCAAATATGACCTCAGATACTTAATACTTCCTAGCTGTGTGACCCTGGGCAAATCACTTAAACCCAGTTGCCTCAGCAAAAAACAAAAAAACTAAAAATCTGATAATGTTGGCATTGCATAAAAGGAAGGATGAGGCAATACATGGCAGAATGGAGAACATTCCTATTCTAAAACCACACCAGTTAGATAACCATCTAGTTGTTGATGCTGACAAAGGCCTTTCTATTCCTCAAAATATGGAAATGTAGAAAGTATACTGGCTGAAAAAGTCAAAAAATTGTATACAGCTTCTACCTCTAACAAATACTTTGCTAGTCCTGTGACTAATAAATGCCTCATCTATAAAACAGGAATAATAATCCATTTTCTATTTATCTCACAGAGCTAATTTTAAGTATAAAATTTGGATAACATATAAAATTTAAAGTAATAATCTATTCACTTTTGGTTCCCATCCTCTTAATTTTTTTTTTGGTTTAAATGGCAAGATCATCTAAAATTCTAGACCAACCATAAGCTTTCAGCAGTCACAGCTCAAATACATCATAAAATGATCACATTCTGATGTGAGACCACACTATAAGTAGAATTATCATCTTTCCTCACAATGGAAAAGAAACAAATAAGTAGGTGGTAAGATGGTCAAAAAAGTTTTCATTGACCCAAGTAGATAACAAAGACATCTGTTCCAAGCTGATTGTATTTTTGACTGAGTACATAAATCAATTACATATCATTAAATTTTTATCCTATATTAGGGCTAGATACCCTAAGCTGTCTTGAGGAAAAATTGATGTCCATAGAAATAAATTATCTTTAGAGATCATCAAGTGTCTCATAAGAAAACAAACTCAGAAAGATTAAATGGCATACTCAAATTCACATTAGTACTAAATGGCAGAGACAAGATTAAGACCAAGTCTCCTGATTAGAAAATACAAAACTTATTCCCCTACACTAAGGAGCTCTGAAGCTGGGATCCACAGGACTTCCACCCCAAGGAATCCATCAATAGATTTTAGAGAGTCCATAAACTTGGATGGAAAAAGTTACATCTTACAAGAATGTTCATAGAAGGTCTCTTTGTAGCGACCAGAAGCTGGAAATTGAGTGGATGCCCATCAATTGAAGAATGGCTGAATACATTGTGGGATATGAATATTGTGGAATATTATTGTTCTGTAAGAAATGACCAGTAGGATGATTTCAGAAAGGCCTGGAGAGACCTACATGAACTGATGCTGAGTGAAATTAGCAGGACCAGAAGATCATTATATACTTCAACAACAATACTATATGATGATCAATTCTAATGGACGTGGCCTTCTTCAACACTGAAGATGAACCAAATCAGTTCCAATAGAGCAGTAACGAACTGTACCAGCTACACCCAGGGAAAGAACTCTGGGAAATGACTATGAACCACTACATAGAATTCCCAATCCCTCTATTTTTGTCCACCTGCATTTTTGATTTCCTTCACAGGCTAATAGTACAATATTTCAAAGTTCAATTCTTTTTGTACAGCAAAATAACTGTTTGGACATGTATGCTTATATTGTATTTAATTTATACTTTAACATATGTAACATGTATTGGTCAACCTGCCATCTGAGGGAGGGGATGGGGGGAAGGAGGGAAAAAATTGGAACAAAAGGTTTGGCAATTGTCAATGCTGTAAAATTACCCATGCATATAACTTGTAAATAAAAAGCTATAATAAAAAAATAATTAAATCCAACCACTTAATCTTGTAGATAAAAATTTTGAAGCTCAGAGAAATCAAATTACTTCTATGTAATTATAGAACTAAAACATAATAAAGGAAAATTTTAATTAAAAAAAAGAAAAAGTTCACTAAGAAATCTTTGGTTTCCTTTGTAATCTTATGTATTTTAATTTATGGATATAAAAACATTCTTCTGTGAAACAACCCAAAGGTTTCATTGGACTATTAAAATAGTCCATAATACATAAGAGATCAGGCTGCTTCAATCTCATTTTATTTAACTGAGGGTTGAAGTTAACCAATCCAAACTTCAGTTTTCTCTTCTGTAAAATAAGCAATAATACTTGTTCTACTATATCACAATGTTGTTGTAAAAGTCAAAGAAAATAATGTTACATAAAGTACTGCATAAAGTATAAAATACTTTGAAATGTCAGGTATTTTTATTATTACTTTCTTTTATTATTATTATTATAGCTTTTTATTTACAAGTTATATGCATGGGAAATTTTATAGCATTGACAATTGCCAAATCTTTTGTTCCAATTTTTCCCCTTCTTCCCCCTATCCCCTCCCCCCGATGGCAGGTTGACCAATACATGTTAAATATGTTAAAGTATAAATTAAATACAATATAAGCACACATGTCCTAACAGTTATTTTGCTGTACAAAAAGAATCGGACTTTGAAATAATGTACTATTAGCCTGTGAAGGAAATCAGAAAAATGCAGGCGGACAAAAATATAGGGATTGGGAATTCTATGTAATGGTTCATAGTCATTTCCCAGAGTTCTTTCACTGGTTGTAGCTGGTTCAGTTCATCACTGCCCCATTGGAACTGATTTGGTTCATCTCATTGATGGAGAGGGCCTCGTCCATCAGAATTGAACATCATATAGTATTGTTGTTGAAATATATAATGATCTCTCGGTCTTGTTCATTTCACTCAGCATCGCTTCATGTAAGTTTCTCCAGTCCTCTCTGTATTCATCCTGCTGGTCATTCCTTACAGAACAATAATATTCCATAACGTTCATATACCACAATTTACTCAACCATTCTCCAATTGATGGACATCTATTCATTTTCCAGCTTCTAGCTATAACAAACAGGGCTGCCATAAACATTTTGGCACATACAGGTCCCTTTCCCTTTTTTAGTATCTCTTTGGGGTATAAGCCCAATAGAAACACTACTGGATCAAAGGGTATGCACAGCTTGATAACTTTTTGAGCATAGTTCCAAATTGTTCTCCAGAATGGCTGGATGTATTCACAATTCCACCAACAATGTATCAGTGCCCCTGTTTTCCCACATCCCCTCCAACATTCCACATTATCTTTCCCATTCTAGCCAATCTGACAGGTGTGTAGTGGTATCTCAGAATTGTCTTAATTTGCATTTCTCTGATTAATAATGACTTGGCTAGAAATATGGCTAGAAATAGTTTCAATTTCTTCTTCTGAGAATTGTCTGTTCATATCCTTTGACTATTTGTCAATTGGAGAATGGCTTGATTTCTTATAAATTTGAGTCAATTCTCCATATATTTTGGAAATGAGGCCTTTATCAGAACCTTTAACTGTGAAAATATTTTCCCAGTTTATTGCTTCCCTTCTAATCTTGTCTGCTATTATTACTTTCTTAAAATCATCACTTTCAACAGATATAGAGCCCAAGATAAAAAACAAAGCAAAAAAAAAAACAAAAAAACAAAATAGGAAATAGAAGAGAGTAAGCCTCATGCCTTGGGGACATAAAGACAGAAGAAGGAAAAAAAAAAAAAAGAATCCTGCCTTCAAGAAGTTTACATTTTGTTAAAAGAGCATTCTTCCTATTGGTGCTATGTTGGAATTGACTTTCTAAATACTGGATGTCCAGCAAGCTCCTATGGGACTAGAAATTCATAGTCTAGTTGGGGAGACAGAAGTGACCCATATACATCAAATGGAGAACTATTAACATATAAACTATGTGCTTCAGACTGCAAGGACTATAGAGTAAATGGGGGGGGGGGAAAGCAATTTCTTCTAAAGTCAGAAAATAGGAGATAGTCAAAAATAATGTCTATTTAGTCCCCACCAAAAAAAATTTGGAATTAATAGGTGAATTGTATCTATATATACAAGCAGAACAGAGAAATAAAGACCCACATGAATTCTTTTTTTTCAATGATTCAAGCATTTCAAGCAAAGGCAAACATCTTCACAATGGAAATTATTCATGATACAGAATGAAGATCAAGATCAAGAGTATTAAATTAATGGAAAGATGGAATTTCCCCCCTTCCTTTATCTTTCTTGGAGAAAAGAACATAACATAGTGAAATGATAATCAAACATATTCTATTTCAGGAGCAATTTTACATATGAAGTCTCATATATTACTCCTGTTTTGATATTGACTTGGGAATCATTGTGATAAAATTGGTCAAAATGGCTGGTTCCTTTTGTGAGCTGTGCTTATGTCTAATTGGGAGATTCTAATTTTATATTAGGATTATATTGCAGGTATTTTTCTATGCCATATTCGCTCCAGCCATGGATCACAGATAGCAGAAAATGTATATAATATTAATGCTAAATTGCTATTTGTTGAAATTTATAAATATGTTCTGTGAGTTAGTGTTATATATTTTATGAGATAATTAAGTAATCTGTAATGATTTGGCAAATAACAGTCACCATAATTAGTGTCTTGCCTCTGGCCAATAGGTTTACTACATGCAATTATCTGGAATAAAAATAAATGAAAACATGGGATGATATGTCCCTCTGATTAAAGCATCAGGCAAAGCTGTCTCTGGGCCACTGGGCCATAAAGATATTTCCAAAAGAGATTTTCTAATCTATATCCTTTCTTCTACCTCTCCCAAAAGCTTTCCAGCTCTTGCAGCATTAATTCTTTGTACCAAAGAGCACAAAAGCACTTCAAATAAATCTCCTGGCCCTGCTACCCAGAAGGGACTGCCTGGGTGACAGTAAAATGCAGCTTGATCCCCCCATATGTGCATGCCAGCCTGTCTCCTGGCTCAGACATACAAACAATATAAATCAGTGCCTGTGGAGATTCCATTCATCTTCTCAGACGATCAATAATTGGCTACCACATGTCTATCAAGTAGGGTATGTGGCACTGCATCCTAATAGGAACAAAATAGTCAGGTCCATTCCTGCTACTGGTTCTTAAAAGGTTTGCCAAAGAAAGCTGAGATTGAGACCCATGTTCCCTCATATACTCTCCAGACTGCTACTCTGCCAGTTCTGCCATAATTTTAGTATATTGTAAAAATAACTATCAACTTCTTTTTTCCCAAGGGTTTTCATGAATAATTGAAGACAAATAAAATGTTAGAAAGCAATCCACATGATTGCCCCGCCTTCCTGGTACTGGGCTTGAGGGAGAGATATGTTCTTATGCTCTTTCTGTGGTTTTCTGAAGCTTGGATACTCTTCCATTCAAAGACAGATTTCTCTTAGATCAAGTTGATTCAGATAGCAACTAGATGCTACTCCTAACCAAACAACCTCTCCCATAGGTAAGGTAGTGGCTGGCTAGGTAGGATCAGTTGAGGGATCTACACCCAACTAGTTCACTGAGTTCTAAATTGTGAATGAGACAAAATCCCCATACCACAAATAAAAAATTTTAAAAGACAGGGAAATAGAGGAAGGAGAAGAGAGGACTGAAGAAAGAAAGAGAATGAAAGAGATGGGAGAAGGAAAAAAGGAGAAAAGAAAAGAGAGGGGGGAAGAGGGAGGGGGAGAGAGAAAAAATAGAGGGAGAGAAAGGGATGTATAAAGAGAAGGAAAAGGAAGAGAAAGGAAGAAAGAGCAAAAGGAAGAAGGAGGAGGAGGAGGGGGAAAAGAGAAACAAAAGGAAAGAAAGAGAGAAGGAAGGAGAAAGGGAGGGAAGGATGCACTGGGAGAAAGGGAAAGGGAGAGATAAAATAGAGAAATTTTTCTCACATAAAAGAGGTATGCAAGGAAGAACTTTTACAAGAAAAGGGAAAATGGGGGCCAATCTTGAATTTCACTCTCACTGGCATTAGTTCAAAGGGAAATATATATATATATATATATATATATATATATATATATATATATATATATATACATATATATACACACACACATACTCAGCTGTATATAGAAATATAATTTAGCCATAAAGAAATAGGAAGGAAAGAGAATAGGGTGGGGAGAGGAGAGATGACAAAAGGGAGGATAGATTAGCAGTGATTCTCAAAGTCTGGTCCAGAGCATCCTGGGAATCTCAGAAATTTTTTCAGAGAGTCTACAAATCCATAATTAGTTTTTATTTTTAATGTGATCAATATCTATAACAATAAACCACATAAACAAAAACTCTTTGAACAGATCCTCAATCATTTTTAATAGGATAAAGATATTGAGAACAAAAGTTTGAGGACCACTGGATTAAGGGAAGCAGTGATTAGAAGCAAAATAGACTTATAAGAAGGGACAGGAAAAAAAAAAAAGAGAAACTGGAAGAAACAAGAAAAATGGGATAAAAGGAAGTACATAATCAGTCATTGTAATTGTGAAAATAAATAGGATAAATTTGCCCAGAAGACAGAAGCAGGTAGCACAATAAATAAATTGAAACCAGAATCCAGTGATATGTTGTTTACAAGTGGCACACTTGAAACAGAAAGCCATACACAGAGTTAAAATAAAGGGCTGGAGCAGATTCTAATATGTTTCAGATGACATAAAAAGAAAAAAAAGGCAATGGTATCAATCATGATCTCAAACAAAGTAATTTAAAAAGATAATCAGGGAAACAGCATTATGCTAAAAGATACCATATACAATAAAGTAATATCAATAACATTAATAGCAAATTTCTCTGATAAAGGCCTAATTTCTCAAATATACATTGACTATAGAACTGAGTCAAATTAATAAAGCAAGAGCCATCCCTAATTAATAAAATGTCAAATGATATAAACAAATACTTTTCAGGAGATGAAATCAAAATTATCTATTATATGAAAAAATGCTCTAAATCACTATTGATTAGAGAAATATAAATTAAAACAACACTGAGGTGCCACTTCCATCTATCAGAAATGACAAATGCTGAAAAGTATGACAAAAAAAAATAGGTACACCAATGAACAGCTGGTAGAGGAATGAACTGGTCTGTAGAGAAAAGCTATGCATACCCTTTGATCCAGCAAAACCACTACTAGATGTATATACCAAAGAGATCAAAGCAAAAAGAAAATGATCTATATGTGCAAAAATATTTATAACAGCTCTTTTTGTAGTAGCAAAGAGTTAAAAATCAAAGAGATGCTCATCAGTTAAGGAACAGCTGAACAGGTTGTGGTGTATGATTATGATAGACTGCTATTGTGCTATAAGAAATGATAAAAGGGTTGGCTTCAAAAAATATGGCACAACCTATATGAGCTGATGCAAAGTAAAGTGAGAAGAACCTGGAGATCACTGTGCACAATAACAGCCTTATTATAATAATGATCAACTATGAAAGATTCATCCACTCTGAGCAATAAATGATTCAAGACAATTTCAAAGGACTCACATTGAAAAAGTGCTACTCCCCAGAAAGAAACTTGGTGATATCAGGTCAAATTGAAGTATAATTTTCTTACTTTATTTTTCTTCCTTTAAAAAATATATGGCTAATATGGAAATGTTATACATGATTTCACATGAATAACTGATATTTTTTGATATATTGCTTTCTGCTTGGTAGGGGGAAGGGGATGGGAGGAAAAGAAAGAATTTGAAAATTCTTTGAAATTGAGAATTTAATAATTTCAAAATTGAAAAAGAAAAGGATGTTTAAAATAAATAATAAATTTAATTGTTTAAAAATTTTTAAACGAGGTTAATCACTATTGATTAGAGAAATGCAAATTAAAACAATTCTGAGATATCTGAATGGTGTGCTTTGACTACACACCTCTCAGATTGGCTAAAATAGTAGGAAAAGATAACGACCAGTGCTGGTGGGGATGAGGGAAAACTGGGACATTGATAACATTGTTGATGGAATTGTGAATGGATCCAACCATTCTGGAGAGTAATTTGGAACTATACTCAAAAAGTTACCAAAATGTGCATACCTTTTGATCCAGTAGTGTTACTACTGGGCTTATATCCCAAAGAGATTTTAAAAAAAGGAAAAAGATCCATATGTGCAAAAATGTTGTGGCAGCCATTTTTGTAGTAGCAAGAAACTGGAAATTGAGTGGATGTTCATCAGTTGGAGAATGGCTGAATAAGTCATGGTATATGAATGTTGTGGAATGCTATTTTTCTGTAAGAAACGACCAGCAGGATGATGTCAGAAAGGCCTGGAGAGACTTACATGAACTGATGCTGAATGAAATGAGCAGGACAGGAGATCATTATATACTTCAACAACAAGACTATATGATGATCAATTCTGATAGACGTGGATCTCTTCAACAATGAGATGATTCAAACCAGTTCCAATTGTTCAGTCATGAAGAGAATCATCTACACCCAGAGAGAGGACTGTGGGAACTGAATGTGGTTCACAGCATAGCATTCTCACTCTTTCTGTTATGGATTGCTTGCATTTTATTTTGCTTCTCTATTTTTTTTTTACTGGTTTGATTTGATTTTTCTTATGCAGTAAGATAATTGTATAAATATGTATGCATATATTGGATTTAACATATATTTCTACCATGTTTAACATATATTGGATGACTTGCCATCTAGGGAAGGGTGTAGGGGGGGGGGGGGGTGGGAATTGGAACACAAGGTTTTGCAAGGGTTAAGGTTGAAGAATTATCCATGCATATGTTTTGAAAAATAAAAGGCTTTAATTAAAAAAAAATTTAAACTATGCCTGTTCAGAACTGCACTTGGAATGAGATGTGCAGGTTTTGTCCTTGGACAGTGAGTATAATATATGAAGAGATACAATAACATGGTATATTATAATAGCCAAGTAGTAAGACAACTATGTGGTACAGTGGATAGAAGATGCTACCTGAAGTCAGAAAGAGACCCAAGTTCAAACCTTTAGTAGCCTCAGGTACCTACTAGCTGTGTGATCTTGGGTTAAATCTCATTTAACCTCTATTTGCCTCAGTTTTCTCAGCTCTAAAATGGGGATAAATAATTGTACCTTCTTCCAGGATTGTTGCAAGGTTCAAATCAAATAATAATTGCAAAGTGCTTAACACAGTGCCTGTCACATCATTAATGCTCTATATACATTAGTGATTACTATCAGCATTATTAGTAGCATTAATGTTAATGTTGGTATTAATATTATTAAAGGATGCAAAGTCTGATAACACACCTGGAGGTTTAAAAGTACACTGTAATGGTCAAGCTCCCATTCCCTCCTTGTCCTTTGCTTGATAGAGAATGTGACAACATACTACCTGGGATTAATCTGGTGAAGGTAAGGCTACAATGAAGGGGAAATGAGCCTTGGAAAAGGATAATAATGAAGTTTTATCACTGTTGCTGAAAAACAAAGACATTACAGACTCCAAAGAAATGGGGATTGGAGCTTACATATCCCTAGTTGGCACTGGATCTTTATAAGAGGGACTCGGGAGCTAGAGTTGAGATAAGGGGATTAAATTACAGGGTGGTATGAGGAAACTAGAGAGGAGGAAAAAAAAGAGAGAACAATAGAGAGTTGCAGCAGGGAGGGAGAGCAGGGGGAGAGGAGAGGAGTGCTCTTCAGAATGCTTTACCCTTGGTGAATAAACAGCTTTTATAGCTGCACTTATGTGAGTCAGATTATTTTCAAAGCAGTGTAAGGTTTCAATGGTAGGTATTATTTATAACCAGAACTGGAGATTTCTTTAAGTTAGAGGAAACTTCCAGGGAGGACACTCCTTTGGCTAATATAGATTAGCACGATTCCCCACTTTTAGTCTTAGAGAATTGGCCAGCTCACCTAAAGATAATGAGGGAACTTGAACTTGGGACTTCCTGACTCCAAGGGACTTTCTAGTCACTATACCTTGCTAACTCTTCAAACATCAACAACAGCATCATCAGTTATAGTTATATGATGCTTTAAAGTTTATGAAGCATTTTCCTCACAACAAGCCTGTAAAGGTAGTATTTCAAGTATTATTTTCTTTTTATTTTATAGAGGAATGCCACCAAGACTAACAACAAATGAGAATGGAAGCTAAGAATCAAACTTGGATCACTCCTGAGTCTTTTTTCCTCCATGCCATGTTAGTTCTCCAAATAATCAAAGAGATAAGAAACTTGTGTTTGGTCTTAGGGGAAGGAGAAGTTGAATGTGAGAAGAAAATGACTCTGACTTAGTGACTGAAAAGTAAAATATAAAGTAATTGGACAGTGAGTATGATATATGAAGAGATACAATAACATGGTATATTATAATAGCCAAGTAGTAAGACAACTATGTGGTACAGTGGATAAAAGATGCCACCTGAAGTCAGATATTTATCCAGCTCTTTACACACTCTAATGGGATAGATATACAGAGACACAAATAAGGGTGTGTGTGTGTCTGTGTGTCTGTGTGTGTAAAATAGACATATATTATCTCATTTGACTCACACAATTCTCCCACTTGAGGAAATAGATAGAACCAGCCTCAGAATCAGGAAGACTTGAGTTGAAGTTGCATCTCTGACACATGGTGTCATGGCTAGACAGATAACTTCTCAGTGACCCAGAAAACAAATACCATAAATTACAGAACAAGTTGATAGAACTCCTTTCTGAGTGTTCCTCATCCCAGTGAAATCATAGGTCTGAGCAAAACAAATTCTCCCACTTACCCTATAAAGTGATTGCTACAGTACACTGAAGTTGACTTACCCAGTATCACATAGCTCTCCTTACTCCAAGTCCAACTTGAAGTACCTCTCCCTCTATAGTATTCCTTATACCAGACTGACTCTGACCATAACATCATAAAGGGGATAGAGAATTAATGTGTTTATTAAAACTGAAGCCCTTCTTGATTATAAAAGTGGAAAATTGAGAACAAATAACAAGAAATCTTATTTGCATTCTAGAGCTGAATGTACCACAGGACCAATTCAGGATGATAATCAATAGATTTAATTATGTATTCTGTAGTTATTGATAGGATGTCTGCTATGTATTATTTTATATAAGCTGGGGAATATTCAAAAAAAGAGACAAGGTCTTTGAGAAGTAGGGAGACATGAATAATTGTATCATTATAAGAAATAGTATGTGAAATGTTAAGCTATTTTATTATGATCAGTGACAAATTTAACTATATAGATAGGAAGTGTTATCCAGAGTTGTTCAGAGGAAGAAGAAATAATTATTATCTAGGCTTGAGATAAATGCTCTAGGGTGAGTGTTATTCATTAGCCCATTCTACTTTTCCCATATTCTCACTCCAGTTTTAGCCCTTCACTTTTTTTGCTTTTGCTTCCCTTAGTCTCACTATTGCCTGTACTTAGACAGCTGCTCTTCCCTACTATCTCCACTCTCCATAGAATGTCCTCATGTAGGATTACAACTGATTCTTTAAAAACCTACCTAAAATGCTACCTACTCCATGAATCCTGCCCCATTCTCCAACAAATAACTTAATACCTGCCTCACATAGCATTTAATCTGTATCTTTCTTGTGCCATTATCATATATTATTTTGCATTATAGCTATTTGTTTATGAAAGTCTTAAAGATGGTCTAGTAAGAGGCAGAAAGGTTGCAATATATACTGCTGAAATCACAGAAACTTGATGAATGGAAATATATTAAGTGTATGTGTCACATTCCCATGACATGACTATAAATTCCATGAGGAAATGAATTCTTCTTCCCCACTCCCCAACTTTCCCTATTCTACCCCACTATTCATAACAGTGCTGGCGTACAATGTTAGGCATTTCATAAATGGTTTAATTCTACTAATTGAATTGTGTTTAATTGCCAAGCCACTGTTGAATTTAATTCTCCATGGAACTCTGAAGGGATCATTTCACTTATCCTTGGCTCCATGCCCTTATCTCCCAGGCTATGAAATATAATTCATGCCCTCTTTGACTTTCAAGAGAAGCTGGAAAAATGCATTAGATGAATAAATAAGTCTGCCAAGTTTTTGGAAGTCCTCAGGGAGGAGCCCTGCTTTCTGTCCAAACCTCTGAGCTTCTGTATAGTACTTCCAAGGCCTAAGTTGTAGGAGACATAGCAATGACAGCCCAAACCCATCCCATCAGATGAGCTTGGGCTGGATTTTCCCGTCCATCTTTTTGTAGATAGCTAAAGAGGAGGTATGAAGTTGATTCTCATAATAAAATATGTTTTGATAAAAAATCCCTATTATCAAACAAAAAGCACAGAAATCTGCTCTAGCCAGATCAAAAGTAAACAAATAAAATCTTGTGAATTGAATGAAAAAAGTATAAGCCAGAAACATAGTTTCTCCTAGGCTTATTTTTGCTGTGCTCAGACAAGCATTAATTACAAACAAGGTTTCAGGGAATTGGTTGCCATAACAACATTTTGCTTAGGCCTTTAAGAGCCAAAGGCAGTCCGATTGTATAAAGTAAGGAAGTCAGAGACCTCTATATTCTCTGGAATTGAAGCCAGGAAATCCCAGAAGAGTGATATATGAGGAGAGAAAACCTCTTCATCTTCTGAATGGAATAGATTGTCTGCTATATTATAGTGGTCAGATGATCATTCACATTACAATTCTAAATTATTGGAGTTCTGAGATAAAATCTAAATCCTTCAGGCAGTCTGATAAAGAACACTGAACTTAGAGTCAGAATATCTGGATTTGAATATTAGCTCTGCCATTTATTATCTGTGTGACAGTGGATAAGTTATTTCTTTAGGTCCCCATCTTCTTATCTATAAAATGGGAATAATAATATTGGCATTACCTATCTCACTAGTTTGTTGTGATGATCAGTTAGTATAATGTAAGCAAACTACTTTAAAAATCTTAGAGGCTAGAAATTTTTTTTTTAAAATCTTATAGTCTTATAGAAATGTAGATTGTCAAATGTATATAGCTCACCAAAAATGGGTGGAATAAGGAGACAGAGAGACAGAAAGAGGGGAAGGGAGAGAAAGGAAAGAGAGAGAGAGACAGAGATTAAACAAAGACAGAAAGAGAGAGAAAGACAAAGGGGGGGAGGGGAGAGAAAGGAGAGAGAGACAGAGACAGAGACTAGACAAAGACAGAGACAGAGAGGGGGGAAGGGAGAGAGAGGAGAGAGAGAGAGAGAGAGAGAGAGAGAGAGAGAGAGAGAGAGAGAGAGAGAGAGAGAGAGATTGGGAGAGAGGGGGACTTCTAAACAGACATGACTGAAATGACTTTTCATTCTGGTATTATTGCTAATAATAATAATAACAACATTTTTAAATGGGGTCAAGAAGATTTGACCATGTACAAAAAAGACTAAACAGCTTCCTAACTCCAGGTCCAGCACCTCATGTACTATGATATATACTTAGCTGACTTTATATGCCTCAATAAATAAGGCCTAGAAAGTGGCCTAAGTTAGACTGGCTTTCTAGTGGTGGTGAGAGTACTCACCCTAATAAAATTATTTATGTGTTCCAATTAGTGTATAGACTTGAACATATTGCAGTCAATTACACATTTCATACTTCTGCAAAAATTGACACTGGAATATGATTTCATGCTGATATAAATTAGTCTGTAAGGTAAGGTAAATGTCAGTCTTGACTTCAGGATCATAAATGTTTCCCATTAGATCTAGACATCTTAATTTCACATAACTAATTAAATTCTTTATCCAGATATTTTGGAAATGTATGTAACTAATCTATACTCCCACTTTGTAGATTCAACCCCAATCAGTCCTACCATATTTGATCCCTCCATTTTTCAAAAGCCTACAAAATCTCCTTATATCCTAATAGATTAATTTTAAATTCTTCATCCTGGAATTGAAGGCCACCTATAATTTTACTCCACCCTAACTAGTCAATGTATTTATTATAATCCCATGACTAGTCCTCTATTCCATCTCTACCCATCTTTTCTCATTATTCTTAATACAACTGCCTTCATGCCTTTGCAAATCATATTCTCTTCACTGAAATGTCATTATATCTCACAATCTCACCCTTATTTAATCCTTAATTTTCAAGATCCAGATGATCAATTATGGGTACCACTTTTAAAAGAGTGATTATTAAATTAAAAGATATCCATCTGAAAGAAATCAACATTAGTAAAAAATTTGAAAAGTATTCAAGGAACAGGAAATGGTTAGCCTGGAAGAGTTTTAGGGAGATATGAAAGCTGTGTTAAAGTACTTCAAAGTCTGTCATATAATCAAAGTAATTAAACTTAAACTGTGTGATTTTAGAAGGCTAAACTAGGATAAATGGACAGAAATCATAGGAAAGAAATTTTCTCCTTAACATAAGGGGAAATGGGAACAGCTAGGTGGTCTAGTGGAGAGAGCACCAGCCCTGAAGTCAGTAGGTCCTGAGTTCAAATCTGAGATTAGACACCTAACACTTCCTAGCTGTGTGACCCTGGGCAAGTCACTTAACCCCAATTGCCTCAGGGGGAAAAACCATAAGGGGAAATAATCTAACAAGAACTGTCTAAAAAACAGAATGGGTTGCCTCAAGAAGCAACCAACAGATAGTAACTACAAATGCTCAAGCAAGGCATGGATGGCCACATGCTAAGGATATTTCTGGAAGAGGAAATTTATTAAATGATTTCCAACTCTCAAGTTGTATGGCTTTATGATGTCTTATAATGCATGGACAGGCAGAATGGTGTCAGAGAAGAACAGGATTTGGAATTTTTTTAATCCCTGTTTGACATCAGCCTTGTTATTTAATTCACATATAATAAGTATCAGTAATTAGATTTAAATTCAGTTCTCCATGACTTTACTTAACTCTTGTTACTTACCTGTTTCCCTATTCAGTTTGTTTTCTTGTAGATAAAATAATGCTTTTTCTACCTACTTTGAAATGTCTTTCTGAGAATTAAATGCATTAATGTATATAATGAACTTTGTAGCCATAAAGTACTATATAACCATTTATCCCTTTTCTTTTTCTTTTCATGACCAAATTGCTAAAACGTATGGTATATTCTCCTTACTTTCCTTCCCTTACTTCTCACTCACTTCTTACTTCCTTGCAATCCAGTTTACATACCATCATTTGATCAAAACTATTCTCTCCAAGGTTACCAATGATCTCAGCTTTCAAATCAAAAGGTGTTTTATCGGTCCTTATCTTTCTTGACATTTTTGAAGTATTTTATATTATTAGATGCTCCTTCCCTTTGGGATTCTTTCTAATTCCTCCCCTGAATCATCTTCTTCCTATTTAGTGTAGACATTCCCAAAGGTTCTTCCTATTTAATTAAATACCTATAAATAGTTATTTTATCAAGAACTTAAATTCCTTGAGATCAGGCACTGCTTTGTTATTGTCTATGTATTCCTAGCATAGACCCTCAAACATAATAAAAAACAATAGCTAATATTTATATTGCATCTACTATGTCCCAGGCATTGGGCCAAGTACTTTACAAATATTATCTCATTTGGGGACCTAACAAACATTTGTTGAATTGAAGTCATTATTATTATTATTAACTTAATATCTCATGTACTTAGAGCATAATCATTAATGTTTATGGACTGACTGCAAAATAGTGATAAACATTGGAGATACAAAGATGAAAAAGAAGAGTTCTTGTTTTCAAGGAGCTTAAAGTAGGGCATTAACAGAAGTCTACACCACTTAAAACATGGTTAAGTTCATTGGACAGATAAGATCCTTTAAGATCTTTAAGGAGGGAAAGATTACTTCTTACTGGAATATGAATTTGAAAAAGATGATATATAAACCGATCCTGAAAGGAAGAAAAAGATTTGAATAAAAAGGACACTGGAAGTATAGAGACAACTCATCCTTGGCACACAGGACTCTTAACAGAGAGGTACATCTCCTCCCAATATATATTTGCATTCAAAGAAATCAAGCATCACTTTGAAATATTGGGGACTTAATGTATTATCCCTAATAAGAGAGGGAGAAGTCTCTTTAAAAGAGAGAATATCAAAAGAACATTCCTTATCTTTTGGAAATTAATTTAATTAGGAATTAATTAATTCTAATATTGGAATAACATGAAGAAGATACTTTTAGATAGGCAAAGATTCTACAAATAGTCCAGTTTGACAAAAATATAATCTAAATCTCAACTCCTCACCTAGAAAAATTTCTCAAGGTTAGAGAGCATGACTTTTCCCTTTTTCTTAAAGAAACAGCATGGTTTAGTGCAAAGCTTCTTAAACTGTAGTTCTTAATTCCATATGGGATTCCATATCTAAATATAGGGGTCACGAAATTATGATTTTATTATCAGTAAATATTTAATTTGTATACTCAGGATCACATAAAATTTCCTCAGGTAAAAAGGAGTCACAAGTGAAAAAGTTTAAGAAGCCCTGTTTAATAGAAAGGATACTAAACCAAGAATCAAAGGATACAGCCTGAACTTTTATCTCTGCTATTGATGCATGATGTGACCATGGGCAAGTTACTTCATCATTCTCACTTTCTTCACCAATAAGTACGAAGGTCAAAATCAGTTCTTAAGTTCCTTTTACATTTACATTTCTGTAATCCTTGAAGATTCCATAAGACTTAGCCTAATTCTGAACCTACAGAAGTTATTCAGAAAATCTTTAATGAATTGAATTAGTATTTACTTTAGCACCTAAAGAGGTTTGGAATTTACCTGTAAATGTCATTTGTCCCAGTAATGGTGTGGTCTCCCAATGATCTTGTCCTGTTTGAAAATATCTATTTTATCTATTAAGATAAAAATATCCACCATGGCATGGTGGTTGACAATGATTCATAAGGACAGGATGAAGCAGAAATAGAAAACATTATCCTGAGTCCTCAGGAACTGTGTTAAATGAAGAAGAAAATTGTTTAATTTAGTATCCAGATTTTGCATCTGGGAGTACATTGTCTGACATTGACCTCTATGAACAGAGGCAGTATAATCTGTCCCTTTCACCCCACCTTTTCCCATATAAAATTCTTTGTCATAGGAAATCCACCCATGACTTCTTAAAGGCAGACCTGGTCCAAAGTGAAAAATTGGACAATTTTAGCTTCTCTGTTTCTAATTTCTAGTTTTTGAGCCCCCTTTCAGGTGCCTCTCTTCCCTGACTTCTGCTGGCCAGCCCTTTTTGCCTATGACTCCAGAGTCCTCCTGTTGCCTCAACCTATCCTTCTTGTTAGCTAAGGAGCTTCTCATAAATTAATTTACATTGTACTATTAGGGATTTGTTCATCCTTTTTAGAATTTTCTTGGCAGAGTTACTGGAATAATTTGCTATTTCCTTCTGTGGCTCATTTTACACATGAAGAACTAAGGCAAACAGGGTGAAGTGACTTATTCAGGTTTGTGGTTAGATTTGAATTCATATCTTCCTGACTCCAGGCCTAGTGCTCTAGCCACTGCAATGATCTGCCCAAAGAAATATAAATTTTGATTACTGAAACCTTATAAGATATTTTGGGCTTTGGAGGTCTCTTTCCTACTTCTTTATTCTATCATAAAATAAAAAAAAAACTGGGACAATTCCACATACCATGCAATTTCGTTTATGATTTCTTGAAATGGAGTGCTGGAAAACCAAGCTTTCATAAAGCTAATTGAGATTCAAATGGAATTACTTGACCATTCATGCTTAAACCCAAATTGCTATGGTTCTCACTGACTGCTCAATAATAAATCCCAATCCAAGCTTCACTTGGTTATTGTTTGGGTTTCAATGGCTCAGAATAAATGTAAATAGCAATTGTTTCACTTATGGCCAGAAACCCAGAGAGTATTCCCTTCCCAGTTTGATTTTTTTTTTTATTTTGGCAAGGTAAATTAGACCATCTTTTGCCTCATTTCTTACCTCACCTTAAATCACTGAATGGGTATTACCACAGACAAACTGAAAGCTGGGAAAACCTTAGCTTAAAAAGGCTAAGGTCTCCTACCACCTCTGGGGTCATCTTCAGTTGTCCTGAACTATGTCTTTACACTAGACTCAGATGACCTTAGAGAGGCTGAAGTTATTGACTTCCCACAGACCCTGCTTTGCTTACATTTACTTGTAAGACTTTCTCCTGATGTCATTGGTCCTTTTTTAAAGTGAAGAACAAACAACAAGCTGTTATAAATTTGATATATATGTGGGGAAGTATGTATATATGTATATATGTGTATGTTTATATACATATGCATACATACATACACACATATAATCCTAGATAGAGCAGAAGAACTAGCAGAAACTTGTGATACAACAATCTCATTTTACAGTCAATACTGAGGACAATAGAAATTAAAAGGCTTGGTGCTTCATGCTAGTTTAGTGAAAAACTAGTATTAGAAGACAGGTTTCCTGATTCAAAGTCTAGGACCTCTTTCCATTATATCACAACCTAAATGACAAAGCTTTGGTCCAAAGTAATGAATTTCTCTAATAGCCCAGTGACAGATTAAATGGTTCCTCCCTTCCTCTAGACAGGTACTTTAAAAAATGAAATCTTTAAATCAAATTTAAATTCATTCTTATTCTCAGATTAAGAATATGTTACTCTTTAGTAGAATGTATACTGTTTGTTGTATGTTCAGTAGTCAGGATGTCTCCTTATGGCTAATGACACCTCAGGTAATATGATGTTACAACATACTAGTATTGTAATCTGAGGGCCCAGGTAAAAATCTCAGCTCTGTCATTATCATTAGATCTTGGGGGGAAATCCCTCACCCCTGAGCCTTAGTCTTCACATCTTTAGAATAAAGAAGTTGATCTCTAAAGTCCCTTTTGGGGGACAATGACCCTTACCCAAATTAAAATCAAAGATTTGAGGTTAAAAAGAAAAAAGGAAAAAGGTATTTATTACAATCTTGTGAGAAAGGGCAACTCTTAACAGACAATGTGTCAGTAGAGGAGTGCAAAGCACAAACAGCAAACCACAAGATTTATTGACCAGAAGTCTCCTCTTCTTCTCTCTGACCTTTTCTCTCATTGTCTAGGAGAATACAGGCTTACTTTCTAAACACGGAAGTCTACCCCAGAAACAAAAAAAAAATTAATAAATAACAAACTCTTAATTCAAATTTTCCTATGAAATTGCTATACAAATAGATACTCATTTCCAAGAGAATTCTGTTACCTGAATTCCAAAAATCATTATTGTCTTTCAAAGAAGTACTTAAATGTTAATTAAGAAGTGAAAGGAAACAGGAAGGGAAATATTCATCCAACACAATTGAACACCTGCAGTTTTTTTAAGCTATACCTCAATTTGTTATTGTCAAGTTTCAAACCCATATTCCCATGAGAGTTCTTTATTCAGTTTATTCCATATACTTTGAACACTAAAATCTATGGTCCTTTGGTGTATATTTTGTCCAATCAGCATGGCAGCTGAGCTAAGAAACCTAAGTAGAAATAGACAATATACAAACAGCTGCAGAAAAAGACATGATATATACATATATATGTATACTTTTGCTGTACTCATTTTTCAAAAGTTTTATTTTCTTAATAAAAATATTGAGTTTTATTTTGAGTTGTAGGCAATAAAAATATGTATTTGGAGATTTATTTTATATTTTCTATATTTATTTTTTATTATTTGATGAATGTTAAGCTTGTAGTCAAGGAGATGATTTGTTAGATTTGGGTTTGGGGGTGAGAGTTGTTTGTGGGTTTAGTGGATAAGTGCTAGGGAGATATTCTAGAGGGAAGGGGTTCTTAATTATACTTAGATAGATTTCAAAAAGTCTATAAACATAGATGAGAGGGGGATTACATCTTTATTAAATTTAGCATTTCCTTCAGTTACAAATATAGGTAACAAAAATTATTCTGAAAAGTAGTTCATATTGTCAAAGGTATCTATCATACACATAACACACACACACACACACACAAAAAAAAAAAACCCTTAATAATCTATAAAGGATTCCCTGATGTATGTAGAAACTATTCGACTTGACCATGGTCTCATATTTATTAAATGTATTAAATTTATTAAATATCTGAAGGGATATTTGAACTCAAGTCTTTCTGATTTCAAGTCTCCATTCTATTTACCTAAAACAAGCTGCCTCAGTTAAATCTGTAATAATAAAAATATTTTTTCAGAATAGAAAATAGGATATCTCATGAGAATTATGATGTGAGTTAAATAATCATTTGTTGTTTTTAGTCATATCTGACTTTTTATGACCTTATTTGGAGTTTTTTGGTAAAAAGCACTGGAGTGGTTTGCCATTTTTTTCTCCAGTTCATTTTACACATTTTACACATAAAGAAACTGAGGCAAATAGCTTAAGTGTCCAAAGTCACATAGTAAATTTTTAAGGCCAGATTTGAACTCAGGCAGAGGATTCTCCCTGATTCCAGATCTAGCTCTCTATCCACTGTGGAATCTAGATGGTCTTTAGCAAATTGCTTAGTTAATAATACTTTTATAACACTTTAATCTGAGGAGTACATAGCAAGATTATAATCTTCATTTTACAAATAAGGAAGCTGGCTAATTGGTTACTCACAAAGCAAAATAGCTGGCAAGACAGGACTCAAATACAGGTGTCTAAATTCTAAGACCAGTACTCTCTCCACTATAAGAAATCACCTCATTTAATATCTCAGAATCTCATTCCATTTCTCATCTGCAAAACTAAGGTATGATTAAATTATCTCCAAGGAGCTTTAATTGCTATCAATCTTATAAGGAGTCTACTATTTGAAATGCAAATATCCTTGGGAGGGATATCACTTTAAGCCACTTTTAGAGGATATAGTTTTAAGCTTTAGTGGTTTAAATTTTTTACTAGTTTAAAATTAGTCAGCAAAAAGTCATTTGAAAATGACATCAAGGAGGTAATATGACATGCAAATCCATGACATGGATTTAAGTGAGGGAGGGCTGTGCAAGGTCACCTGCCTCACTTTCCCCCCCAGAGCCATCTCGATCCAGTGGCAAGATGTAGGATGACTGAAGATGGCCCTGGATGAAATGGGAGACCTTGGCCTTTTTAAGCTAAAGTCCCAAATAGGGTCACAAAGAGTCAGGCATGATGGTAACAACCAAATAACAATAATTCCCAAGTTCAGGAAAAAGAAGTGACAAGGAAGAAACAGTAAGAAAGGTGAGGGGATGGGGAGATATGAAAGGGGAAGTTAAAGACATTTTAAAATGAACTTATCCCAAACCTTGGGATAAAGAGACAGCCTTGGGGACAAAAAAGCTCTCAGGTCCAGTCTCGTCTCTGAAACATACTGACCCTGTGAAACCTTGACAAGCCACTTTACTTTTCCCAGACTCAGCCTCTTCATCTTCCCTATTGTCTCCAGAATCAAATCCAAAAAAATCAAATCCAAAAATGCCTGTTTAACCTGGCATTCAAAGTCCAAAGCCCTAGCCACCTCCTACCTTTCTAGTCTTTTTTATACCTTCCCATCCAATGATTATACCCTCCTGGATATGCAAAACATTCCTATCTCTCTACTCCAGGTATTCTTTCTGGCTGTCCCTCATCATGTCTGGAATGCTCTTCCTCTTCATTGCTGCCTACTGCCATCTCTAAATTCCTTTAAGTACCAACTAAAATCCCACCTTCTAAAAGAAGTCATTCCCAATCCCTCCTAATTCTAGTATTGTTCTCTCTATTAATTATGTCCTAATCATCCCTGAATATAACTTGTTTGTATATAATTGTTATTTCCCCCATTAGATTGTAAGCTTCTTGAAGGAAGGGTTTGGTTTTTGTCTCAGTGCTTAGAACAGCTCCTGGCATATAATAAGGCTTCAATAAATGTTTATTCACTGACTCCTCTAGCCTTTAATAAATGTTTATTGACTGATTCATAAATCAACTACCCAAATTTTCAGTATGAAAATTTCCTCTCTGACCCAGTGCAGTATAGTGGGAAAAGCACTGACTCTGAAGTCAGAGGTCCTAGGTTCAAATTAACGTTCTATTTCTTAACTCTTGTGTGATCTTGGAGAAGTAACAACTTCTCTAGTTTCCACTGCTTTATCTACAAGATATGGGGAAGTAGGGTAGATAACCTGAAAAGTTTCCTTCAGTTCTAGAGCTGTGATCCTCTGACCACTTCTGTCTTGGGAGATAAGTCCCTAGAAGTAGCCTGAGACAGACAGTTGCCTAGAATCCCACAAATGGTGTCCAAAATTAATTTAAATTGATGCTTTCATGATTCTAATTGCATAATTCTAACTACTGTGCCTGGTAGGCACTGCTCCCCAGTGAATAAACTACCCAATATTTATTCAGCCTTACTGTATGCAGAGCACAGTGGCTGGCATTTGAAGAAAAGCAAAGTTTAGATTAAACAGTCATATGTAGCTCTTTTCAATAGTAAGGTGATAGGCCAATTCCAATAGACTAGTGATGAAGAAAGCATCTGTATCCAGAAAGAGAACCTATAGGGAATGATTTGGGATCACAACATAATATTTTTACCTTTTTGTTGTTGTTTGCTTGATTTTTTTTCTTTCTTATTTTTTTCTTTTTGATCTGATTTTTCTTGTGCTGTATGATAAATGTGGAAATAAATGTGGAAGAACTGCACGTGTTTTATATTGGATTATTTGCTGTCAAAGGGAGAAGGTGGGGAAAAGGAGGCAGAAAAATTTGGAACACAAGATTTTGCAAGGGTGAATGTTGAAAACTATCTTTGCATATATTTTTAAAATAAAAAAGCTATTATTTGAAAAATAATAAAATCACAAAAATAAATAAAATAAAAGTCATAGTGTCTGCTCTTAAGGAACTTCCAGGCTAGTTCAGAAATAAGATAAATATACTGATAGCTATGATATGCTATATGAAACAAAGAAGTGGATAGTGACTGTCAAGACAAAGAGCCTAAGATTTGCAGTGAGAGATCTGAAGGCTAATTCTTTTTCTCCTGCTTATCAGCAGTACAGGCAATTCGTTTAAATTTCTCTGTATCTCAATTTTCTCTTGGGGATACTTGTCCCCAAAGGGCAACAGTGGTTCTTCCACTAAATATTAGAGTGCTCTTAGGTAAACCACTTCATTTTGGGACTTCAGTTCCCTCATCTATAAATGAAAAATGAGCACTTAAATGATTCCAAGGTTCCCTTCAGCTCTCGATCTATGTATGCTCCAATGAAACATACATTACCTACCTCATAGGCTGGTTTTGTAAACCTCAAATTGATATTATATAAAAGGTGAAAAAAGTTTACACAACTCCTGTACATTTTCTATTTTGTACTATTTCTATTTTACAAATGCAGAAATTGCACTTAGAAAAATGTATGACTTTCTTAGGGTCTTCTCTGATTATCACCAAGTAATACTGTCCATACCTTTTCTTTTTACATAATTGTTTTTCTTGTTAGATTGTAAGCCACTTGAAAATAGAAACTGTCTTGTATTTTTGTTTTTGTTTTTCATATCCCCAGTGTTTAGTACAGTGCCTGGCACACAGGCCCTTAATGAACCCCTGTTGATTTGATTTGTTGACACAAAGCTAACAAGTGTCAAAGTCAGGATTCAAAGTCTAAGTCAAGCCCTCTTTCCTTTAGTGTCTATTTGTTCTATCATGTGGCAGCTTTGCTAAGGATTGGTTCTGCATGATATTGGGAGGCCTTGGGGCATCCCTTAAATCATATCAGGTAGGCAACCACTTCTTCTGGACCGAGACCTGCTGTTGACCATACTTTTCATTATAAAACCAAAGAATCCTCAGAGTCTCAATGAAGTATAACATATAGTACAGAACCTATAGTCCTAGAAGTCATCTAATAAGTCCATTACCATTAGTTATACTACAGCCATCTTCTCTAATACATCATTGACCAATGTGAGAGTCTTAGAGACTCAAAATGAATTCTCTTTTATGTATATATATTATGTATATATATATTTATTTAGCAGCTAATCAGCTGTGTGCTAGGTATGTGGTACTATATTTTGGGTTGAATCCCAATTCTTGCAAATGACTTTCCCTCTCTTAATTTTCTTATCTATAAAATATGAGGATTGGCCTGGATGATCTTTATGAGCCTTTCAAGCTAAATCCTATGATCTAATGATCTTAAGTGCAAACATTTCCCTTTTATTCTTTTGCTAACTATATGAGTACCAGATCTTCTTACCTGGCTAAATAAACTTTTTGCTAACTTTGCTAGTATAGATCTCTTATCTGGATTAGATAAACCTTTTGCTAACTATACTAATACCAGATCTCTTACCTGGACTAGATAAACCTTTTGCTAACTATACTAGTACCAGATCTTCTTACCTGGCTAAATAAACCTTTTGCTAACTTTGCTAGTACAGATCTCTTATCTGGATTAGATAAACTTTTTGCTAACTATACTAGTACCAGATCTTTTTACCTGGACTAGATAAACTTTTTGCTAACTGTACTAGTACCAGACCTCTTACCTGGACTAGATAAACCTTTTGCTAACTTTACTAGTACCAGATCTCTTACCTGGACTAGATAAACCTTTTGCTAACTATACTAGTACCAGATCTGCTTCCCTGGACTAGATCCCTGACATCTAAGCTTTATTTAAATAGTATTCCTCCCAATGTAGAGTAAAGATAAAGGAGCTGCTGGCTAGAGGCCCTCCTTTGCTCAGGTGCTGGCTGGTTCTCCATTCTCTTTACTGTTTTCTCTAGTACACACCATCCCTCCCTGTCTTCATCTCTCCCCCTAGGATTCAGATGGATTCACTCGGATGCCCTCTCACCTGCCACCAGCACTCAAGCAGCTGTTCCCCATCATGCCTAAGATCCTACAGGATTCAGGGAGGCAGCTGTGAGTTGAGGCCAATCAGTGAGAAGTGTCTAAAGGCAAACAATGTCCTCTTTCAGCACGTCACTCTGCTAGGACTGGTAGACTGAGGATGGCAGCTCCAGACAACTGCAGAGGAGCGTAAGTGAATGTAGTCAAGTCTCGCTTTAGGCAAAACATCTGTGCCTATTACCCAAAATGAGGCTGACCTGCATTCTAATTTCATGTCAACTGAATCTTGCTTTAAAGGCATGAAAGAGCTTTTTTTGTTTAAAGGAGCCCTGCTTTGACATAATGAAGTCAGCTTCTAAAATGCAAATAATCACACCCCCTCATTCCTCTGTTTCTATATCTGACTTCCTTCAAACATTAGTCTGCAATGACATCATCTGAACTGAATTTGTTCTGCAAATTCATACATTGAGGCAGAGCCAAGACGCTGGAAAGTTGATAAAATTTGTCTCTGAATGGTCCCAGGCTCTCTTTTCTGTACTCTGTTCATGTCCTTTTTGTGCCATCCCCTCGCAATCAGTGCTCATATGCTGCCCTAAATACTGTCTGTCAGAGAGAGACATGCACAACACTAATAATGGTGACTGAGGCAATTATGTGGGGCCTGATTCTTTGGAGACTGCATGATTGCTGATGATTGCAAAGGAATCCAGAGTGGTAACTGAGCAAGATGGATATGACATCTGGTGCCCCTAAAAAATACTACCAAAGGTTCCTACCATATATAACCCATATATTCCCTACTCTCAAGTGGCAATTGTTTAACCTCTATTTGCCTCAGTTTCCATCTGCAAAATGGGGGTGATAAGGCACCTATCTTACAGGATTGTTGTGAAGATAAAAGAAGATATTTGTAAAACACCTTAGCATAAAAATACCTGTTTCCTTCCCAACTTGTAAAAAGTCTTCATATGAGAAAATAGATCCATTCATATACATCTAAAAGTTCCCAGCAAACTGCCCCGCTATTACATTCATCACAAGACAATGGTCAGAACAGCCTTCTCTTCTGCCTAGCCCTGCTCCCAAGATAAGGGACAGTAGTAACTTCTGATTCTTTTGTTATTTTTAGGATGCTTACTTAACTTAGCTATAAAAACTCACCTCCTTTCACTAGAGAAGCTCTCATAGGTTGGTCTCTGCCACGGCCGGGCTTGGAGTCATCACCTCAGCATGACAGGGGAGAGCCCCCACACGGGCCAGAAGGTTATGGTGACATTCCAGGGGGCTCCCAGAGGTAGAACCAGGTATCTTTATATCTGAACATGGGCATAAGCTTTGTGGGGAGCTGCTCCCTGCACACGAGGCCTGGGGGAAGGCTCTAGGCTCTACTGAGCCACAGGAGGCAAACAGAGGTATGAATTTTGGTTGATCCTCCTGTGTGGCCACTGAGGAGTCTCCAGGGCTGAGCTGGAGGTGAAGGTCCTGGATATAGGAAAGGGCTTGACCATTCAGCTGAGCATATTCAAAGTTGATTCTATTTGATGAGACTTGGCTCATGTGGTTTAAGAAACTTGCCTGGTTTTTATGATTATGCCAGGGATTTAGCCCCAGGTTTGGGTTTGTGGGCACTTCTTGAAGCTTCCCAGTTGGAGAGAGAAGGGGATATCCAGAACTGGGAGGGTTACAGTTGCATTCATTTTGTAGCAAGACACAGTGGCTCCCCACCTTCTGTCTCTTACACAGAGTGCTGCCCTCTTCCTTCCTGAGGCACCACTCAGCTAGGGGTTTCTGTTCATAGCTTATCTTCAGGGCTGCCACCTGTGCCATGCAGCTTTCCAGGACGGGCATTATGTCAGGTTCACCCCTTTTAAGGCCAGAGCTGGTCTGGCTTTGAAAGCATTTTAGGCTCAAGGGTGAACTTGGTTTTTCATGGGCACTGGGGCAAGAAGAGGGACTCGGAACTTTGTGTTCATCCAAGGCATCTACCAGAGTGACTTCTCCTGACTTTACTGGCTGAGAGGGAGGCTCTGATGAAGACTGGCCTTTTCCTTGCTCTGTGGATATCTGTGAGGGAGCATGCAGAAGTTCTTTAAATGGCTCTCCAGCGGCTGGAGGGGTCTCACCTAGAGATCTGCTCTCCCTGGAAACCAAATCCTTCTCAGACAAGTACATCTGCCATCCACCAGCTCCTGGATGGGGTGGAGTAGCCACACAAGACCTGCCCACTTCTGAGGAACATCTGTGCCCCTCATCTGGAGATGTATTTTCCCTTTGAGGTACTTCTTTATGTTTTTCTGCTGTTTCATGATTAAAATGTCTCCTGTTGGTCACTTGCTCTAGGCAAGACAGTGATTCTGGGTTGAGAGTTTCCTCCTCACTTGAGCCTTCCTTCCCAGATCCCAGAGGAATAGTTGCTCCTTCTGTTTCTTGGAGCCCCAAACAAGCAGGAGGGTCCCCACCTTCCTTTATTGGTGCTGACAAGGTCTGAGCCCGATCTGAGGGTGAAACGAGCTCTGTGTTCCTACGGAGCCAGTTAATGATGCCCATGGTGAGAGAAAGCTCTGTGTCACACAACTTCAAGAGGCACTCCTTCCCTTTCCAAGTGCTGTGTAGGAAGCTCTGACTGATGATGTCCAGGGCCGGCTGAGGAGCTAAGTTCTCCTCAGCCCCTACATGGAAGCTGTAGATGGACAGGGGGATTTCAACCGCCTGCTCAGAAAGGCTCTCCGACACACACAGGTCATCATCCAGGATGGGGCTGATCTTAGTCTCGCTGGGGTCATAGAAGAGCTCATAAAGAGCATCACCACTGTAGCTATCCTAGGGAACCGGCCACCAGGCACCCCCGGACTTTGGGCCTCCTTTCCCTCCTCCTCTAGGCCTGGAGAGAAAGAATCATAATAACCTTCATCACTGGTGGAGGTGGATTCCTGATGCTCACTCTTTGGAGTTCCAGTGTCTATGGAGCTATCTTTGGAGCTGTCAGGGTCACCACCAGGGGACAATGGAAGATCAGCCAGCAGGGCCGGCTCATATTTGGGCCTTTCAGCCTCAGCGGCCTTGGAGCCCTCTGGCTTGTGATCAAACAATGCACTTTGGTGTCGCCTCACTGACCAGTTGATATTGTCCCAGAACTTGGCAAAGTCAGTAGCTTCGTTCTGAGCCGGGGAGGCCAGCTGTTCTACCCCTCCCTGGAAGGAGCCCACGGCAGATGTGTTCTCTCTGGCTCTCGGCCTCCGGGCCAAAATCTCCTGGCTGCCCCCCAGCTCCAGGGAGGCGGATACCTCATCAGCAAAAATCTCCCCACAGCCAGTAAGAGAGTCAAAACTCTTCAGGGAAGCCACATCTTCACACAGGGCCCCACAGTAGTCGTAGGAGGAATCTGACTGTAGCTCACTGTCAGACAAGTCCTGAGCCAAACTATCAGCAGCCAGTGTCTCCCCAGGTTTGAAGAAAGACTTGCCTAGCCCTCCGGAGAGTTCCCCTTCACCTCCTGGAGATGGCAGGTTTTTGCCTTTCCCCATCAGCATAGTCAGGCTTTCTGACTTGTTCTTCTTAATGTGGAATATATCCCGAAACCCCTTCTTGGATCTCTTCAGAGAAATCCTCTTCCTGGGGATGCTCTTGGCTACAGCTGGCACGAAGGGCATTTGGGGCACAAAGTGACGGTAATCAATCATTTGCTGACCACTGCAACTGGATGGGCTAGGGCTCTCTGCTGGTGTTCTCCTACCATGGGCTCCTGGGTGGCTTCCCAGACCAGAAAAGCTAATACTGTTAACCAGCCTTCCTATAGGTTTGTCTGCTCCCATCACACAGTCATGAGTCTTGCTCTTCCGTACTAGTTTGTAGGAAGACCCACAAGAAGCTCCAAGGTCTTCATCAGGTATCAAACGTGTGACCTTGTTGGAGAACCTGTAATGTTTATGAGAAGCCAAACCTGCTTTTTGGTTCTCCTCCTCCAAGGGCCTTCCATCAGTTTCTGCTAATCTTGGCCTGAAGGTCCCAGCTTCCTTATTCCGGAAGGCAGCCTCTGTTGGTTTCTCATTGGAAATCTGTAAACTGGACTTGATGAAAGTCTTTCCCCTTCTGAGCTCCATGCTTCCCCTTTACAAATGTTTCTGTGGAAAGAAATTACAAGAAAGAGTAAGATAGAACTGATAATTGTTTTAAACACAAAACATCACAGTCACAAACTTATAGAATCTTAGAGCTGGAAGAGATGACTTTGAAAATCATCCAAGTAACTCTCAGTATTACAGATGAGGAAAATGAGATGCAAATATGTTTAATAAGTTACCTCAGACCATCTTGAGAGTCAGTAAAAAGGACTAGGACTAAAGTTCAGATCTACTGATTCCTAAATTACCTTTTTGTTTCCTTTTCAAACAAAACATCACAGTTAGAATATAAAATCCTAGAGCTGGAAGGGATCACCTTGAAGATCATTTAAGTCAAAATTCTCAATATTACAGATGAGAAAATTGAGACCCAGGCATGTTTGATAAATTATCTCTGGCCATCCTGTGAGTCAGTGAAACGATTAGGACTAGAGTTCAAATCTACTGATTCCTAAATTACCATTTTGTTTCCTTCTCAATTTAATAAAGTCATTTTAAATATTAATGAAATGTATTCATTAAGTACTTATTCCATACTATCCTTCTAAGTACCACCAGAGATACAAGAGAAAGAGACAACATAGTTCCTGTTTTCAAGGAGCTTAATTGAAGAGAAATGAAACAGTCCATAGAACAGCATGAGACAGAATTTAATAAGAAGCTAAGTTGTATAGTTCAGATCCTAAGTGCATTAGGAGCTAAGAGAGTTGATTTGATGATGGAAACCCCATGAAAAGCCTTGAAATATGTGTAGAATTTTTATAGGTATGGGGATAACAACAGAATTTGTACCATTGAAAAGGAAGCATAGGTAAACCACATGAACTAAGAGAAATGGGTTTTGCCAAAAACCTGAGGAAAACAAGAGTACTTCTGGTTCTAAAGGCTATAAGTAACTAGTATATTTAACCTGCAGAGGATGCTGATGTTTATACCCAAGTGCCAAAGAGATTTCTGTACCAAGGAGTAAGCCGTAGAGGGCTAAAGGAGAAACTAGAGAGAAGATAGCAGTGTATAAATTGAGTCAAATTTCATGCCAAAGTTTCAAGTGGAATGGAAATTGAGGGAGACAGATCATAAGGGCAGACAGAGTGATTATGGGAAGTTGCCAAAGTCAGGATCAAGAATTCCAAGACCAGCAGAATATAAAGCAGGAGCAGAATCCAAATCAATATAGCAGATATCAAGATATTTAAGTAGCACCAATATAGTTCTGTTATCAAGCGAAATCCTTTGAAAAACTGTTTGCCACAGTTCTATCCTATCGAAAGCAGGATTGTTTTGAAGGAAGGTCTTTTCCAAGACCAAACTGGAGGACAATAGGATATACTTTGAATAAATGGGGATGGATTCTTTGAGATTGTCTTTGTGTTCCTTGTGGTTATCACTGTACCATACACTTAGTATGTATTGAATAAATGCTTATTGGACTGGATTTTTCAACTCTACATGGTAGGCTTGGGTGTACTAGGTGAGATACCTGAGATTCTAATGGAATATCAAAAGATAGAGGATAGTGAGTAGCTGAATGTTCACCAGGATAATGAGATGGATTCCTAAGGATCTAGTTTCCCCAATGCAGAAGAATATAGAGTTGAGAATAATGGGTTTTCCCTATTCCTTAATAGGATGTCAGTACAGTACAAGAGATATATAAAATTTAAGTGCTTTCTACATAAAAGGTTGCTGGCCACCAAGTGATGTGGCTTTTTGCCATAACTTATTAAATCATCTACTAAAGTGCTGCAGTCTAACATTGATGAAAAGAGCAACCATACTTACGAAATAATATATTTTTGAGATAGCACAAAAATCCATAAGGGAGCCATGAAAGACTGACAAACATCTTATTCAAATTAAAATATTACATGGTTACAGCATTCCACTGATTTACCAGTGTAGCAACTCTAATACCAAAAAAAAAAAAAAAATATATATATATATATATATATATATTTGCCATGACTTTCTGTTAGTAAACTTGTGCTGGGTTCTAAGGATCAACACTTTCTTATGAGTACACACCTATTTAAGTGGAATTTTTCAGGGAATCAATATCAAGATGACCAATTATTTGTGTCGGTTGTCTCTTTTATTCTCTAATTGAAAACTAGGATGTTTGCCAATCTGTGGTGTTCTATCTCATTCTCCATCATTTCAGCATTACTGACAGTGGTTCTGTAATCATACCTACAAGTTTGTTTGGGGTTTTTTGTCACTAGGTTGTATTATGATCTGACTAGGCCAGAAAAATTGAAGTTAGTAAGTATTTTCTTAATATCTCCTTGTATCTATACTATTCAGTATATATGTTAATGATTCACATTAAAGAATGAATTTAAAATTCCAAATTACAAGAAGGTGAGGTAAATAGCTATTATATTAGATGATGAATAAAGACTCAAAATATCTCAATATAAGGGAATAATATACAAATATTGACAAAAAGATATACAACTGGGATAAATATAGTATACCAAACTAGATTAAGAAAATAATTCACTCATTCAATCACTTCAATTTGACAGACTTTTACTGAACACGTACTATGTATAAGACATTCTAGGCAGAGAGGATAAAAATGAATCCCTCTAGTAACTTATAGTTTATTGGAGGTATACAAATGCACACATAATAAAACACAAGATACTTGCACAAGGAAATAACATTCATTAAAACATTTATTGAAGAGGCATCTAGGTGGCACAGTGGATAGAGCACCAGCCCTGAAGTCAGGAGGACCTGAGTACAAATCTGATCTCAGACACTTAACATTTCCTGGCTGTGTGACCCTGGGCAAGTCATTTAACCCCAATTGCCTCAGGGGAGTAAAAACATTGATTCACCTTGCTATGTACGAGAAACTGTAATACAGTTTGAAAGAAGATGAATATGGCACAGACACTGACCTCAAAAATATAATCTAATGGAAGAACAATATGCCGCCTATATATTTATGCAATATATCTATTTATACAGTGTCTTAATGAGAAATTTGAATCTGAAGAGATAAAATCTACCTAGGTTGATGGTAGGGAATATCATTGAAGGCATCACAGAGAGGGTGACACTGAGTCAGGTCTTGAAGAAAGAAAAAGGGACCTGATGGTATGGATGAAGGAGGGAGACATGGAGGACAATACAAGGATAGAAAGGCACAAAGGTAGAAGAAAATACATAGTAGTTAAGTTTGGCTAGAACATGGGATACATGGATAAGGGAAGTGTAAGAAGGTGAAAACCATATTGTAGAGGGTTTTGAATGCCAAGATCAAAAATTTATATTTTATGTGATTGATAATGGGAAGTTACTGAGGGTTCTGTAGTAAAGAAATGACATGATCAGAGTGGAGCACTAATTACATAGGTCAGTGGGTTGGAATGATGGTATTTTGTGCCAAAAAAAATTTAAAAATTTAGTTAACCATAATAGTGTAAGAAAATTGCTTTTTAAAAGGGGGGAAGAGATATAATTTTAGGCTTATTAAAAGAAGTGCAAAGTAAAAATACTGATAACCCCATTGTCCCCTGTTCAAGTGAGACACCCTCTGGAATATAGTGTTATATTTAGTTCTGATTGCCATATTTTAAGGACATTTACTAAATGGATCACTCAAAGAGGAAGCTCACCAAGATGGTAATGGGTCTAGAAATTGTCATACAAGGACAATTGAAAGAACCAGGGATATTTTGCATGAATAAGAGTAAACTTAGAAGAAAGTTGATAATTCTCTTCTAAAATAAAGACATATCACATGGGAAAGAGATTGGTTGTTGTTGTTCTTCATTCTTGAAAAGGACCAAAATGACATCACTATGTAATCTCTTTCCAAAGATGATCTATGGATACCTTCACTCAATAATTCCCCTCTGTTTCTAGAATATTAGGGCAATTTTCCTTAATGATCTCTTGCAGAATGCTATACAGGTTTTTTTTGGTCATAGTCTTAAGATAGGCCAATAATTTTTAAATTGTCTCTTCTGAATCTATTTTCCAGGTCTGCTGTTTTTCCAATGAAGTATTTCACATTTTTTTCCACTTATTCACTCTTTTTAGTTTGTTTGTTTGACTGTTTCTTGCTGTCTCACAAAGTCATTAGCTTCCATTTGCCCTGTTCTAGTTTTTAATGTGTGATTTTCTTCAGTTAATTTTTGTATCTCTTTTTTTCATTTGGTTAATTCTATTATTTAAGGTATTGTTTTCTTCAGATAACTTTTTTGTTTCCTTTTCCAAACTGTTGACTCTTTCATACATATCTCTCATTTCCTTTCTCATTTTTTCTTCTACCTCTCTTATTTGCCTTTTAAAGTTTTTCTGAACACTTCCAAGAAGGCTCTTTGGCCTTGAGACCAATTTATATCACTCTGAGGTTTCCTTTGTTCTCATCTGAGTTTGTGTTTTAGTCTGCCCTGTCATCATAGTAGCTTTCTATGGTCAAGATTCTTTTCTGTTTCTTGGTCATTTTCTTTCTTTTTCTTTCAATATTTCCTCTTTTTTACTTTATGGTTAAGCTCTGCTCCTGGGGTACAGCTCTAAGCCTTGGCTTTGAGCACGGGGCCCTTTGTGTTTGCAGGGGTAGCTTTATCTGCTCTTTCCAGGAAACACCTGGTTTCCCAGAATTTGCCTTCTGAACTGGGACTGGAAGCTGCCCCACTGCTCTGCTCCCCTACTGAGTCAGGACTGAGGGTTTTAGTTGTTGATTTGCTGTGATTAAGACTTCCTCACCAGCTTTCCTAGAATCTATCTGAGCTGGGCTGAGCACCCTTTTCACCCCAGTAAGGGGTTGTGGTTCATACTCATTTCCCAGTGTTCTTTCTCTGGGTGTAGTTGTTTCTGTTCATTACAGCTCAATTGGAACTGATTTGGATCCTCTCATTGTTGAAGAGAGCCACTTCCATCAAAATCAATCATCATATAGCATTGTTGTTGCCCTGTATAATGATCTCCTGGTTCTGCTCATTTCACTCAGCATCAGTTCATGTAAGTCTCTCCAAAACTCTCTGTATTCATCCTGCTGGTCATTTCTCACAGAACAATAATATTCCATAACATTCATATACCACAATTTACCCAGCCATTCTCCAATTGATGGGCATCCATTCAATTTCCAGTTTCTAGCCACTATGAAAAGGGCTGCCCCAAACATTTTTGTATATACAGTCCTTTTCCCTTCTTTAATATCTCTTTGGGATATATTGCTCCTATGCTTTTAAGCATAATGTTTTCAGCCGTGTTGTTAAATGGCCTTCAATGAAAACAAACATGAAATCATAATCAGCTATGGCACTGATGGCAAATTCTTCAACTTGAAAAAGCTACAAGCCAAAACTAAAGTGAAAGAAGTGTTAGTACATGATTTTTGTTTGCAAATGATTATATACTCAATGCAACCTCTGAAGATGACATTTAACAAAGTATGGATTGATTCTCTGCCACCATACTAATTTTGGTGTGCTAACAATTAACACCAAGAAAACACAGGTACTCCATCAGCCAACAGCTCACCATGCATATGTGAACCATCAGTTACAGCAAATGGTGAAGGGAAAGAGATTAAATTTACACTATGTAGCTACAAAGAAAAGAACTAGGATTAATGTATAGAAACAAGTGGAAATAATGGATTTGAGTTCAATAAAAGAACTTTGTAACAATTAGAGCTGCTCAATAATGGAATGAGTTGCCTTTTAAGATAGTTCTACATTAATAAAAGTATTGAAGCAGAGGCCAGTTAGCCACAGATCAAAGATAATATAGAAGTAATTTGTTAATAGTGTGGAAAATTAGATTACATGACTAATAAATTCCCTTCTATTTATAAGGGTCTACAATTCTAAACCAAAAATAGAGATTACCATGAAGGAAGCTGTGGTCAATATCAGATGCTACTTAAAGGTCAAGAAGAATGGGGACAAACAAAATCACATTAAGATAGACAATTATGCACAAAGGTAGAAAGTCATTGGTATAACATGATTAGTGAGAAATTTATAAAACTGACGAATTTCAGTGCTATTTGGTACAAATATCTAGCATGAAGAAGGAACCATAGGAAAGATGATAGCTATATTTTACTATTTAAAGAAGTATCATCTGAATAAGGTTTTAGACTCACATATAAGGGCAAAGGGCAAAGCATATGACCATTCTATCAAATAAGAAAAGGTGAGTTTCATCTCAATATAAAAAATTTCTAATAATTAGAGAGCTCCTAAAGGTAAAGTGACTTGCCAAAGCTAATTACAGACATAGAAGGGTATGACAAGGAAACAGGTACTTTTTATTTATGCCATTTTTACTTTGCCACACTAAATTCCAGATCACATAAATATATTTTGCAGAGATGTCCATTATCCCAATTTGCAAAAGGCTGGGAATCCCTGGTATAGGCTTACCATGTACCCATAAAAGGGAGAGTTTCCTAATATTCTCTTAGATACTTGGGCAATATCTGCCATTAGGGAGTGAAACAAGAGAATCATCTTAAGAAAAAGGCAGAATATATAGTTTTTCCTTCCTTATTAGATTCTGACATATTCTTTAGATGGGAATTGTGGTATTTAATGAGGGGGAAATCCCTGCTGCAAAAGGAAAGATATCTACCCATTTTCCAAACAATCAATCTATGCATTTAACAATCATATAATAACAACACAAGTACTCCTGTGTGGCCAATGCTGAGCAAAGCTATGCTATGGGAACTACAAAAGAAGGAGAAGAAACAGTCCTTCCCAAACTGGTAAATGATTAAAGAATAGAAATAGATAAATTATTCAGGGGAAAATTCAAGCTATTGATATGTATATGAAAATGCTCCTAATCAGTAATAATTAAAGTAATTCAAAGATTCTACTTGATCAGATTAACAAAGTTAACAACAAAAGAGAAATGAATACTGTTGTAGAGCTTGTGAGAGAACAGGAGCTGTGGATTGCTCCAGCTATACTGAAAAAACAATTTGGAACTATGCCCCCAAAGTTGTTAAATTTTATATATCATTTGACATAGCAATACTATTACCAGTACTATATCTGAAAAGTGATGAAAGGAAAAGAACCAACTGTTCAAAAATACTTATAGCAGCCCTTTTTTGTGGGCAAAGTACTAGAAAGTAAATGGGTACCTAAAAACTGAGGAACTGCTGGACAAATTATGGTACATGAAAATAAAGTAATTCTATAGTACTAAAAATAATGAAAGAAATAGTTTTGGAGAGACATGTAAAGTCTTGTGTGAATTTATTATGTATGAAATGAAGCCAATACAATAACTAACCACAATGCCAGAGGAAACTCATGATGAAGCATGATACCCACCTCCTGACAAAGAAATGGTACATATTGAAAAAATATATACTCAAGGTATATATTGAAAAATATTTTGAAGCATTTTTTGTTTATTAAAAAAGTAATTTAATGAAAATAATACTATTTTTAAATGATCTCTGCTCTTATACCCTCAGCCTTGTTAAAAAGAAAAGACTAATACTTGAAATAACTTGACAATAAACCATATATGATAGGTGTTTTGGAACATGCAGTAAGTGCAATTGAAAGTCAAAGAAGGGATAACTTAGAAGCAGATAGAGTAGTTAGGGAAGGCTTCATGGAGGATGTTGATTCATCATCTGTTGTTGTTGATCATCATTTGTTCTCAAAGAGGACCAAGATCTGGGTCTTCAAAAATATAGAATTTGAATAATCAGAAAGAATGAGAAATCATTGCTGAAGACAGAAGAGCATGAACAAAGGTTGAGCAATGGGTAATAACCACTGGCAGGTGCCAAGAACAATGAATTATTAGTGGGAAGCATCAACATACCTGATTATCAGAAAGAATTACTTCCCCTCCAGAATTGATTTCTATTAAGGACAAGTCAGATATAATTTTCCACCTCTTAGATTTCAGTGAAAGCTGGGAAGGGATCCAGCAAAAAAATCTGCTTTTCAAACTAGGAATCATCAGGTATAGAATCATTAAAGAAAGAGTTGGCCCTGACTTAGGCTAATAAAGCTGGACTGATTGCATCATCCTCTGCCAGAGCTATAAATAGGATGCTACCTATGTGGTATTTAAAGAGCACCACAAATACTCTCCTGGTCCAAAACAGCTTCCCCACCAACCTGAAGCTGATATCTGAAATCCTGCCATTAAAAAGCCTCTTCTTAGGGTTGGCAATGATACATGCCTAAATGTCCCTCAGGACATGGTGACTGTCACCTTTTTGTTAATCATTATGACCTCAGTATAAATTAATTTATCCAATGCTTTCTAGCAGAAAAGCCAAATGAGAGGATCCAACCTCTTAGCATCTACTACCTATATGACCATGGGCTAATGTGAATTTTGCCTTACATTGAGAGGATGAGAGCCAACAGGAACTGGAGGTGATCATCCCACTATATTGTGTGAGTGAGGTGTTAGGGGAGAACTAGCACTTCTCAGGGGAGTGCTTTTCTAGACCTTTTCAGGGCTACTCATCTACCTTTGGTATCCAACTGGTCACCCAACTCTCATGGGTGGTTCTAAGAAGCTGTAGCATCCACAGCAGCCACAACCTAGTGAAACTGTCTTGGCCCATAGACTAAACAAGTTTGAGAGCAACTGACAGATCTTAAACTCATCAGTGATTTATGAAAATGTCTATCCCAACCATGTGAAGACTTCCCACCAGGAATGAATCCCTGAGAACAATTTGTTCCAATAGCCATGAAGGCAGTTGAGACAAGTGCTGTGGAGTGCTTAGAACTTGGTCAGATATCAGAGACAACAAAGTCATCTATTATCCCAAACCATGATCAGTAATCCTGTGTTTGTCTTCTCACTGGATTTCAATGATGGTGGAAGAAACAATGAGGCATTAACAATTTTATGCAACTCTGTCTCTCTTAAATCCATTTCACACACAAGTCAAGGCATTACTCTGTGATGTCATTGGTCCTCTTCAAAAACAAAGGACCAAATGACAACTTGGCAAACCTCATCCATGTTCAGTTCAGCTCAGTATCATAACTTAAGAAGGACCTCGATAAGCCAGAAAATGTCAATAGTGGGCATTGATTTCATTGATATGGGAATAGGTTGAAAGAACCGGGTATATTTGTGTTGGAGAATACTCAAGGTGGATATGACAGCTATCTTCAAGTGATGAAAGAGCTGTCATATAGAGAAGAGAAACTAGAATTGTTTTATTTTGTCCCAGAAGAAAAAATCAGGAGTGATAGATAGAAGCTACAAAAAAAAGGTGAATTTAGTCTTGATATCAAGAAAACTTCTTAACAATTATAGCTATCCAAAAGCAGAACTGATTGTCTAGAGAGGTAGTAGGCGTCCCTTCCTTTGAGTTCTTCAAGCATAAGTTGGATGATCACTTGTGGGATGTGTTAGAGTAGAGTTTTGTTTCATGTACAGGCTGGACTGATTAGTGTGTGGGGTACCTTCTCATTCTCAAATTCTGTAAGTCTTTGTCTAGAATGGTGTTTCAACTCCTCAGCCTTGCTAAGTGACTGATGTACCAATTTCTGATAAATTAAAGTATGATAAAATGCTGGGGTTTTTTTGTTTGTTTTAATAAGGGAGGAGGGAGGGAGGAAAGAAAGGAGGAAGAAAGGAACAAAAAAATATGTTTTGGTCTGTATTCAGATGCTATCAATTCTTTCTCTGGTGATGGATACAATATTTCATCATGAGTCTTTTGAGATTGTCTTGGATCATATTGCTGAGAACTGCTAAGTTCTTAGCTACAACTGGCTGCTATAAATATTTTTGTACATATAAGTCTTTTCCCTTTTTGTTTTTTTTCTCTTTTGGATACAAACTTAGCAATGGTATTATTAGATCAAAGGTTATGTACAATTTTGCAGCCCTTTGGACATAGTTCCAAATTGTTCTCCAGAGTGGTTGGATCAGTTCACAACTCCACCAGCAGTATATTAGTATGTTGGTAGGTTTTTTTTGTTTTGTTTTTAAGAATTATGTCTTCAGGGGTAGCTAGATGGCAAAGTGGATAGAGCACCAGGAAGACCTGAGTTCAAATCTGTCCTCAGGTACTTAATACATCCTAGCTGTGTGACCTTGGGCAAGTCTTAACATCAATTGCCTCAGGAGAAAAAGAGTTCTGTATTCCAGCTTATACTCTCCTTTAAAAAAAAAAAAAAAAAGAATGTGTAGGCTTAGGCAAATTACTCAATTGCTCAGTGTACCAGAAAGATCTACAAGATTCTAAAATGCAAGCAATATACTAATTTGTATTGGTAGAGGGAGTTTTCCCACTGGGAATCCGCCATACTTACAGACCTAATTGGGGGACAGTGGAGAACAACAACAAGAGAAGGTGGAAGTGGGAAGAAAAGGAAAGGCAGGAGGGAGGGAGGGAAGAAGAGAACAAGGGAAGGGAAGAATCTGGCAGTAAATTGTGCCTGAAATCAAAGGAACAAAGGAGTAATTACTACTCCTGAGGCAGGCTATCAGAAGAGTTAGGAACAATAAGGTCTTTTGGCAGCATCCTTCACATTGTACCATGACAGCCTTTCTGCCTAGTTATACGGCAGCCCTTTGGGCACTGATTATGAAGTTATCCTCAGCAAGAATTTCCAATCATTTCCATTGGCTAGCATCCCTCTTTCCTACACTCCCATACTGTGAGACAGGAAATGGGCAAGTGTTTGGGCAAAAGCAAACTCTGTTCTCAGGCAGATGTCACCTGCCAGTCTGGAAGCTCTCCAAGAATCATCCCCTCAGATGACTCACAAGCCCATGTTCAAATTAATTTTTCTTCACATCAGCTCATCATAGATACCACATTGTCTGGAATTTTTCAAGCACTAAGTCTAAATTCAGTCAGCTCCCAGGGGAAAAGTCAGCAGCATTAAAGTTAAAGTCAAAGGATTTGGAGTTATAAGGAATGCAAGGGGCCACATGGAGCAATCTGGCATAATCTCTTCCTTGAGGACTGGCATGGGCATATGCCTTCCCTCCTCCCACCCTTACAAATAGCAGTACACCTGGAAATCTTGGCTTGGGGAACTGAGAGAGAAGAACGTGACAAAAAACAGAAAAATTAAGAGAGAAGCCCCAAATCTGAGCAAAAATATTCCACTTGCTCCCAAAACCCTGTGACATTTGAAATGTCCTATCTGTCCATCAATGCCAAACTGTTCTCCTTCAATAATATCACAAATAATCACCTCCCTCCTTCTTTTCCTTCCTGAGGATTGTATTTTCACTTTAGTTCATACATTCAAGATCAAGAAAAATCTCCCAGAATCCTAATATCAGATGCTCAAAAGAGAAAATTACCAGTTGCTATTATTGTATCGTGAGCTTCCCCTCTTATGAGCAGAGTTATGGAAGGAATAAATGATGAAAACAGAGTGATCAGACCTCTTTTTCATGTCAAAAATTAGAGGGCATCGTAGGAGTTTATATTCCTTAATTGACATGGAGTAGCTTCATAAGAGTAATTATTTCAAAATAGAAGCTACCAAAAAGCAGTTAATGGCAATGAATTTCAAGCTAATTGCTGAGTGAGAAAGAACTGAGTTCAAATCCTGCCTCTGACACAAACTATGCTGCCCCAGACACATCACTTAATTTCTTCATGCCATAGGAAATTGTTGAGCTGTAAATTATGAAATGCTTAGCTGCCAATCTGCAGTGATAGAAGGAATTTCCTCACCTAGTTCCCTAAATCAGTGAAATCACTAATCTAAAACCCCTTCTCCCCTAAAAATAAATAAAGCTAACAGATTACTCTCCTTCCTGCTGATGGCTACATCTCAGATGAGCTCTTCCCTGGTCTGCCTCCATTCTACTCTTGCCTTCCTAGCATTGGTCTTGAAGTATCCTGCAGCCTTTACCATTCCCCATTCAGTTGAACTGAGGACAATTTCTGCAAATGATCCAGAGCATCAAATTGTTGGTTACAGCTCTGCTCATGGAACCTAAGGAGCAACCCATTGCCTCTCAGATAGAGGCTAAAGTTGTCAGTCTGGCATTCAGGGCCACATAAAATTTTATCCCTTATCTTTCACTACTCTAATGCAAATCCTCTAATCTGAACTGTTAATTTAGTGTTCCCCATATTCCACTGATTTATTTAGACCTCTATACATTTCTTTGTCTTATTCCCAAGAAATCCTAGGATGTCAGAGCTAGAAGGGACCTTAGAAATATTTGTTCCTGTTCTCAGTTTGCTTGTGACAAAACTAAGGTTCAGAGAATGACCAGAGGTCATTCTGATTATAAGGATCAGAATCAGGATTCACTCAAATACAGCTCTTATTTCAAATTCAGCGTTTTTTTCTGTTATACTTCCATGTGGAGTGACTCTCTCCTTCCTTTTCTGGTATCCAAATTTTAATACTCATCCTCCAGAGACTAGCTCCTCCAATGAACCTTTTCCAGTGGTCTTCCATTGACTTTTCCTGAACTATACACAGAGGTATGTTGCTAAAAATTTAACAACCAGCTGTGGGTAGCATAGAAAATGTGTGCAGCACATACTTCTAAGTTTAATCTGCATTATTTACATTTTTCTCTATCATTTTCTTAAGCCTATACAATCAACAAAACAACAAATCATACCTTGATTTGTAGCACTTGCCATATCCAAGGTATAAATGCTGACACTGAAAATTTAATGAGTTCTCTCAAACTAGTGCAAGCTTGCTCTAGCAGACGCTACACACAAACACACACACACACACACACACACATACAACACACACACATATATATATAAACATTTCAGGTGAGCTAAAGGAAAATATCTATATAATCATAGCAGAGGATATTTTTAACAAATGGCATTTTCTTAAGCAATAAATACAATAGTAACAATAGCTAGTATTTATATGGTATATACTACAAATACACTATTTATTTTTTATATAAGTATGTAGTTAAAAGTTATATAACATTTAACATTTATATAGCATTTTGAAGTTTGCAAAGCGTTTTTTAAGTGTCTCATTTTATACTTACAACCGTCCTGGAAGGTAGATGCTATTATTCATTCCCCTTTACAGATGAGCAAAATAAAGTAGACACAGATTAAATGATTTGCTCAAGATCAAATAACTAGTAAGTGTCTGAAACTGAATTTCTATACATTGCATCATCATTCTATACATTGCATCCTAAGTAAAACCATAAACTGAGACTCTGTGATATAAATACAATGGCTCACAGCAAATATATCAGCCACAATGACAAGTGTTTGCTGGATTTTCTATGTTTGCCCAAACACCAAATAATCAATCCAAATAATTTTCTAAATAGACCATTGATTTGGTATCATGTAAACACCAGATACTGACATCATAGAACTGCAAAGAACAGAAGTGTTAATGTCAGAGATGACACAGACAGAGACCTTAAATTCCCTAATAAGGTCTAATAGATGGCTCGAATCTTCTGCTGTCCCTTACAAACTAACATTTATCCAGAGAGTAGAAAGAGCTGAATTTGTAGTCAGAGACACCTAGGTTAAATTCCACCTGTCTAACTTTAAACAAGATTCTTCAAATGAAAAAGCTAAGTGGGGGTCAGGAAAGCCTGAGTTTAAATCCAAACTCAGATACTTACTAGCTGTGCGATCCTAAACAAGTCACTTAATCTGTCTGTCTCAGTTTCATCAACTACAAAGTGAGAACAAAAATAACACCTACCTCACAGGATTGTGAGGATCAAGTATGTTAATATTTGCAAAGCACTTAGCACCTAGTCTGGCATATATATAGCACCTGTCTAGCACATGGTAGGTGCTATATAAATGTTATTTCCTTTCTTTCCCCTTCCTACTTTAGTGTACCTAAATTTTCTCATTTATGTAACAGAGATATGGAGATAATAATACATGTAACTAGCTTACATTATCTCATTTGCTATTCAGGAGTTTCCTGAATAGCAAATGAGATAATGTACATAAGATACATTGAAGATCTTAATATACATAGAAAAATATGTATTACATATATATACATATATATCAAACATTTTGTTGTTGTTGTTACTTTCCTATTAAATTTTAAGTTACATAAAATCAAGAGTATTTGTAGGAAAGCACTTGTTCCTCTGACTGAAAATGTAATCACTGTAGGAAGAGGAGTTTTAAAAACCTAACAGAGGTTTAAACTCCAGGTTGTCCTTTGGGCACAGTGGAAACTATCTCCTCACCATCTCTACTGAGTAAATTCATTCACTTTGCCCTGATCTCCTCTTCTAGACAAGAGAAGATGAGTATTGATGGACAAGGGAACCTGGTACTAATCAGTCTTCTCTCACTGAACACTTTTCTCACTATGAACAATTTATTGCCCTCAGTTTACACATATATAAAAGAAGAAGAGTGATATTTGAAGTTATTCATTGTCTACTTCACATACATGTGAGAAGGATCTTTTTTTTTTTAGTGAATTAGACTGTTAGAAACATGATGTGTATGGGGAGGAAACATGCCTGAAAGTTACTGAAATATTCAATTGATTGATGATCTCACAATTTGGAGTCCTCCCATTATGCAAGCCATCCATGCTTTCCCATCATGTGAGACTTTCATCAGTGTACTCCCAAATATACAACACAGAGGGGTCCACCAATATATTAAAGAAAACCTGAAATCACAAAGGTGCCAGTGGAATACTTGGCTTTCTACCAATCATCCCTCACTCTCACCTCATAACCAACCCATCTTCTCTTTCTATCATACAATTCCTTGTTAATATCCTTTGTTCCCATTCTTATTTGGAGATCTTCAGGAACATACAACCAGTTCGAATTCATTTTTCTTTCCCATTTCCCTCTGTGTAATATTCATCTTCAGTTCTTCAAAGGTCTATTCCAGGTCTCACTGACATATGGCAATATTATCAAAAATTTTATATTAAAAAGAAGGATCTTTGTTGTTATGAGAAACTTACAGTCAGTAAAATTGCTTTGCAACCTCCTAAAAGCAATCTAGTTACTCTTCTCCTTTTCAGATCTGGCCCAAATACATTATATTGTGTTGTATTATACTGTTTGTCCCAGATGCACATAATGAGTGAATGAAAAATCTTTTATTAAGCACTTATGTAGTCAAACTCTAGGGAATCCTAAGCACAAGAGATTCAAATAAAAATATCAATATAATCCCTGATCTTAAGGAAGTACACACTATAACTGAGAAAGACAATACATTAAAAAAAAGTGAAGCTACAGAGCCAATGAAAAGTCCAGTGATCTTTAAGTTACATCAGTAGGTCAGATGACAACACCATGGGTCTGTAAGATGTTGGACAAGCTGTTTAGAATGTCCATTCAGATGTATGTTGAAATCTAACAGAAAATAATATTTATCCATTTGGCCTGTCCCGTGTGGATAGACAGGCCAACTTCCTTTGAGTAATTGTAAATCTCTTCCAGGAACCTCCATAATGTCTTGGGGCTTGATATAATCAATATAATATCATCTGCAAACAGAAAAATCTAAAGAAATTTGTCTGAGAGTTATAAAATTTAAATTCTAATCTCAACTCTTCCTTTCTAGATGTATGAGTTTGGATAAGGCACTTTAGTCTCATTATCTTTACAAATGAGTAGATAACCACAGAGTCCTTTATACTCCAAAATCTATCATCTAATAATATCCAAAGTCGCTTCAAACTCAAAGAGTGTGTTATTCAATAACATAATTGGAAATTAAGTTAAACTCTTGATTGTCTGGCATTCAACTGGTTAATTGGAATTCCAAATTAATCAGACCCTTTCCCCCCATACCTCTATCTGAATGATATCTAATGTGTAAGATGCTGACCCTGAGGCCCTGAAAGGCTGAACCGCTTTCAGAGGTCTTAATTAAGGTTTATATTATGTTTAGTTCATTTTGAATTTAATAGACTTTATCATATTATAATTATTTGAAAATTAGATTCATTTAGGATATGTGTGGTAAATCTATTCAATAAACTTTTTGATTACCCAGAAACCCCTGTTACCTGGCCATCCCAGATGACTAAGAATTCACAATACATGATGAAATCTCAAAAGAAAATGCAGAATTTATTCAGGTTCTATGCCATCATCTCTCCTATAAGCATTACATTGTTTCTAGCTCTAAGAAGAGGCACCAGAATCTCCATATCTTTTAGTTACTAATATTAGTCCCTATGGGCTCATGGACAAAGACACCTAGAAACAGCCCTGCATGAAATAGGGAAGCTGATCTTCCAATAAGCCATATGTCTATTTATTCCTCTTATAAATTCCTTTAGCACTTATTGTCTGTAACACACATGTTGGCATTCATCTGCAATCTTTTTTGTTTGATTTGATTTAGCTAACGATTCTATGTATGTAAGTCTTGTTTCCCTGAGAAGATCATAAATTTCTTCATGGCAGAAACTGTCTTCCTCTGAATCCTTCCTAGTGCCTAGCACAGGATTGAGCATCCAATGGATACTCTTTAAATCTTTCATGTGTTGAGCCGAAGTATCATTATTTCAGGACAGTCTTGTCAGATATCAATAATTCTGAGATTCCTGCACAAGATTTGGGATTGTAAAAAATTTAAAACTATGGATACAATTTAGATTTATCACAAACCAATGATGTCTTTATGAAGTGAAACACTGTGATGTCTTTGGTAGTACACTATAAACTCTGTATGAAATATGTTATTTATGAAGCATGTTATGTTATTTTGTATCCCACCCCATCCCTGACCACCTAGACTAGTGCTTTACATATAAAAATTTGCTAATTGCTTTAAAAATGCATAGATTCCATCATTCTGTCAGGTTGTTTTGAGTGAGGGGTTTTCCTATTTAACTTCAAACTCCAAGCCAATTGATTCACTTCCATCATTTAAAGAGTTTTTGTTCTTTCTCTCCACTACCACCACCACATCATGACTAAATCAACAAACTGAATGTTTTGGTTTCACATGGGCTCAAATCAAATGGCATGAAAAAAAAATCCTTTCAGGAAATAGCTTTTTAAAATAAACTGACAAAATCATCAAGTTTTTCTGTTGGTAATTTAACAGAAACTGTTTCAGACACCGACATATTGAATAAGGAAGGCTTTTATCTTTTTAGTTCATGTTTTATGCAAGATAATTATAATGAATGACATTAAGTGAGAAAAAAACAGGAAAATAAAAGAATTATTTGAGACTACTTGTCAGAGAGCAGAAAAACAGCCTATTTCTTTTTAAAGTGGGGCTACACTAAGAACAAAAGCTTTCAATACACCCCAGTTTGTTCATAGGCTTCCAAAACACAGCAGGTGGAGCTAAGGCCAGTTTTGAGGAGGGGCAGAAATTTCATCATCCCAAGAAAAACCCTAAAACCTCAATGTATAAATCAATAATAACTCCCTCCCCTCTCTCATTCCCAGATCTGGGAAGGATGGTCAGCCCTGCCTGCAGAATGATGAGACGTGGTTCCATTTCTTAAAGCAAGATGAGCAGAATGGAGACAAAGGGCTCATTTGAGGATTGTGGATCTGTTTAAAAAGGAAACCTCTACATCACTGGCTTCCTTCAGAGTGGAATATGAGAGTCATATGATATTATTTCCTGAATTACTAACCTGTAGGATAAGAGGAGAGCTTACTGGGCTAGGAAACAGCAGCCTGGCTACAGCTGCCTTATTCAGTTTCCTTAGACAGCTGCTTTGGGTGATTTATACACACACACACACACACACACACACACACACACACACACACACTCCCTCACAAAAACATACTGCGGTACCGCCTCTCTGACAAACTATTGTGGCCACACTGGACATGCCAAAGAAACAATGCTAACCATTCTCCAAGTTTTTAACACATGCCGGAGGAAAAGGTTTGAGAAATTAGGCCGGGGGTGGGGCAGTAGTGGGGGAGGAATGAGTCATTCCAAAGGGAATGGAGAGTGCCAGAAGGCATAGCATTGGAGATCTCAAGGCTTCCTCTCCCTACCTATGGGTTGATTCTTAAACAAAACCTGTCCAGCTGTTGGGCAGATATAATTGCCTCCATCAGCATGCCTGCTAGTGTCAGCACCTCGCCGGTTGGAGAGGAAAGAAATAGAGAAGGTGGTTACTTACAGTTTTGGGGTAGCCCGGGCAATGATAGGCAGGACGCCAGGCAAAAGGAAGCAGGCGACGATGTTTCCCCCAGCGAGCCCTTCAGTTCAGCACAACGGCCAGCTCCTAGCCCCTGGTCCTCCTCTGAATGATTCGCCATCCCCGCAACCCCCAGAATTCCAGGCAGCTCTGCAGCTAGCGAAGGAATAAGGAGGAAGAAAGGATTTATTGCTGAAAAAGAACTCCATGAACAGGAAAATCTAACGCCCGCCCTGCCTGGCCCACTTTTTCCTCCCAAGGGAAGAGTCTTTAAGTTATTTTCCCTGGTAGGAGCTCCTGCTTCTAACATCCAGCTAAACTGGGGCGGACACTGCTTCTGTGGACTATAGGCAATGACTAGTGGATGAGAGCTGAAACCTGCAGCGGTTTCGTGTGGCAGGCAGGGAAGGGTTAACCACAAGGGCTCTTCTCACTGGTTTTGCTGTCAGAGGAGTCTCTACATCCAATCAGATGGAAGAGTAGGGTAGAGATGGGGGTGGGTAGTGCGAAGGGGAGAGGATGAGAGGGAAAAGGGGGAATGCTGTCTTTCCGTGGAAGAAGTAAATAATTCTGCACAAACAATAATAAAGTGATGCAGTCTTTTGCCTAAGATAAATGACCATACAGTAAAATTCCTTTACAGCAAACCAAAGAAGCTCAACTCAACGAATGATGGTCATTCGGGGAAATAAAATGACTTCTATTTATCTATCTCTCTATGTAATAGCACTGCTGTGGTTTGTAGTCTCTTTGGTTCCAGTTCTTGTGGTGATTTTTAGACTCTTAATAGAGCTGTGCCAACTATAGGAGCTGCTCTCCTCCTATCTCTATTTCCCCTCCTTCTTCCACCAGCTTGTTTGATCTCCAATCCCAAATCTACGCTTCAGTATGAAGAGGCAACTAGCTGTGACAACAATGCATGATCTCTCTACTCTGTTTGCCTGCCAAAATTCCCTTGAGAGAGAATAAAAACTATTGCCTCCAGTCAGATATGTTCACAAACCATCTAAGGAGACTGGTTGGTCAGAACAGGTTGCCTGCATGTGAGCACCGTGTTATTACCAAAAAAAAAAAAAAAAAAAAAAGTTTCTCCCCGATTCAAGCTCAGGAATTCCATCAACAGACTCTTAAAAAGGTTGTTTGAATAGTGACAAAACTTGCTTATTGATTCCCTTCCTAGGCTGCAGGAAATGGTAAGGACTAGGGAAGTGAAGATCTCACTCTTTTGAGAAAATGAATGGTTTTTCCCCAAAGAAAATCAAGTGTTGCCAGAATTTTTCTGTTTTCCTTTCCTGTCCTGAGACATGCTTGTTGACACAAATAAGGATATCCCTCAAGCAGAAATCTTTACTGAGCGCCTACCAAGTGCTCAGCTCAATATCAAACAAACTGGGAGGAGACAGGCAAAAAGTAACTAGTGATCTCCACATTTGAGCACCTTAAAAATCTAGCTGAGGAGGCATATAATTGAGTAAGATATAAGAGGGATTGGAACAACCAGGGCAAGAGGCAGTCAGAGTATATAGAAATGAATATGGGTTGAAGTAGTCCTGTAAGGCTTTATGGAGTACTTGGGATCTGTTTGGTTTGACAGAATACATGGATAGGAAAGTAGTTGGAGAAGCAAAGTGTGGCTCAATCATCTTAAATTATGAATAACAGGTTGAAATGAAAAGGATTTTCTTGTTCTGTTCACTAAACCACTCTACTGTTCTAGCAACAAAAATGTTAGTAAAATACTAAAACTCCAAGGAACCTTAGAAAAATCATCTAATTCACATACAAACACACCCAATTTTATAGATGAAGAAACTGGGGATCAGAGAGGGGAAGTGACTTGATCATGATTGTACATAAAGTTAGTGCCAAAGCTGAGACCGGAAATCAGTTCTCCTAATATCCAGACAAATGTGTTCCCTACTTGTGTCCTTTGGTGAAGCTTTATCTAGAACAGCCTAATTATTAGATACAAATGCCAGTCTTATAAGGAAAGAGTAGCTGACTGACTCATACTTACCTCAGCAAAATTGTAAAGTTAGCTTTAATGTCTTTTCACTTTCATTTTTATCAGCAAAATTGTAAAGTTGGCTTTAATGTCTTTTTACTTTCATTTTTAACAAGCACTATTAACTTACCATTTACTAAACACTACTAATGAAAAATAGTTGGAAAAAAAGATTATGAAAATGATTGCAGCTTATACACCAGCATCAGTTGCTGAAAAGTTGTAAAGAAATTCAATGAGGGATTTGATAAACTCTTCTAAATCAAATTAATATCATTCTCTTGCTTCTTAACCTCAGTACAAAAATGGAGAAAGTAAATGGGGAAATATGTGTATGACAAGAAAGAAAGAGAAAGAAAAAAGAGAGATACAGAGACAGAGAGAGACAGAGAGAGAGAGATGTATATACATAAACATATATATGTAATACACAGACATAATGTTATGAGAAAATATAGTTCAGGAGAAAGAAATCAGTGACCAAACATTATACTGATGCTTCATGCCTCTTAACATGACTACTTTCTTTAAAAAAAAAAAAAAGAAAGAAAGAAAAGTAGCTAATATACATACTAAGCACTGAATAAAATCACACACACAACCACAAAGAAATTAACTATGTTTTAACATACAGGAAATTGCACGTTGGTGTTGGAGTAATCCCTGAGTTAGCTGTCTATATGCAATCTGAATTAAGATCATAATTTGCCACACAAAAAAAGAAATAATAATGAAAAAATTGTGGTGAAAAAAATAGTTATTTAACCTAAGTTAAATAAGTTATTGAAAACTTAAAAGATGGGAAATGGATAACTAAATTATATTAAAAACAGCTATTATAATTTCAACCAGAAATTTAAATGTAAGTTAATTTTCAAACTAAAGAGATCAAGAGTCCAGAAAGTAACTTAGCTAACACATATGATCTTTATAGTCTCTTCTAGTTCTAATGATCTTATGATATGACCTAACAAATGGAGATGGCTGGCAAAGGCAACAATGAGTTAAAAAATAATCTCAAGTAAAATCTTATAAAGAAGAATAATGGATAATTATGAGCTGTATCATCTTTAAAGCAAAGAGATGCAACAAATGGTAAAACAAGTTTAAAGAATGCTTCACAAGATATCCAATTAAGCAAAGTCATCCCAAGGGCAGTTAAGGATGAACATGGAAGGAGAATTACAAAGAGAAGAAAAAAAAAAAAGAGTTCCAAAAATGATTTCAATTGTTTTCTTCATCAAGTATAATAGGATCACTCCATTTAGTGTTTCTGATATTATTGTCTTTGAGGTGCCTAGAGAGGAAATAGAAATGGCACTAAGGAAAACAAAAATAGAAAAATCTTTTTTGTTCCAAATATGTAGAAAGGACATCAGTGCTGGAGGGGACAGAGTTGAAAAGGAAGCAAGAAACTAATATAAGAAGTATTTGAACAATGGAAGATAACAAGGGCCTGGAAAAATAATATTTTAAAAAGTGACATATACAAATCAAGGACATTTTCAATGAGAGATTAGAAATAAGCAGGTTTTTACATGTGACATTTAACAATGAATCACATCTTTATAATTTCCCAATCAATTGAAAGATGTACAGACATAAAATTGATTGTTTTAAAAGAAACATATTTAATTCAAAAGAACTAAACACTCCTCTGTAGGTTCTTTCCTACTTTTTAGACTCTTCTTGTATTTACATCAAGATCAATCAGGATTCCAATCAAATCAATCAAAACCAATCAATCAAAATCCACAATGGAGAAAGGATTTCTTGTGATGGTTAAGTCTTCCAGATGATTCTGTTTACAGATGACATTATGCTGATTGTATCAAACCTCAAATTAACATGGAGCCTAAAGATCTATAATAACTCAAAGGTGTTTGTCCTTCCCATTGGTAGAGGAAAGACCAAATGGATGAAAAATTTCTATTGTCCATACACTAACATTGAGTTTGTCCAATGTAAATCTGAGACAGTACAGAGAAACACAAACTGGTCCCAAAGTTGAAAAAGAAGAGATTGAACTACATTGCTTTGAGAAGTTGCAAAGATCTCTTACTTACCTCAAGTTTTTCTTGAAAACAAAGGCTGGTCTTACATTGTTAATATTTTACCAATATTGCTATTTGGCAATAAGACTTAAAAATAAAGATGACCATCACACAAAGGGCAATGACAAGATGTATGCATGGTAAGTGTGAAGAAACTGTTAAATATAATAAAAAAAAAAGAAATTCCAAAAAAAATGTTAAACTATGAGTAATAAATAACATCAATTATATATAATGAAAAGAAAAGATGGGCTGATCATATCTATAAGCAAAGATGGAGGGATAATACATAGATAGTTGGAATAATCTATTTTATCCTCTTAATGTTAAGAGGAAGCCAGAAAAGTATCAAACATGTAAGTGGATTTCTGTGGCAGACTTTTGGGAGAACATGGACATGAAACACACAGGTAAAGCAGGCATAGGTGGATTGTCATCTATGTCTTTGAAGGTACTCCTGAAACAATTTAGAATTCAAATTTTTAAATGAATGTTAAAAATTGTTTTTACATGTAACTATGGGGGAGAAATTTAAATAATCCAAAAGTTTATTTTAAGTACATAACAAATTCTACCTGTTTAAAAAAAAGGGGGGGGGGAGTTCCTATTGTCCCATTTCTTAGTGAGGGGACAATAGGCAATAATGAGTTTTGATTAATCTATTTACCATTAACCTTGAGACATTATTAACCTTTTATTTTGATTTTATAATCGTGGGGTTTAAAGTTAGGATTTAAATCCAAATTCAGAGCTCTTTCCCTTAATCCACATTGTTTCTGGTAATAATCTGAGTTTTGCTTTCATTTGGTAACTCTTTACCTCAGGACTCTTCCCCTGTATCCTATATGTAGCTTTTAACTGCTTTGCAAATCTTTATTTTAAGTCATTTTTCCCATTCCAATTTAATCAGTTTTCCTCCAAGGATTGTAAAGAACCTTGAGGGTTAAAAAAACAAAACAAAACAAAACAAAAAACAACAACCATGCTCTGTCTTGACCAATTCCCAGATTAACTCAAAACATCAGTGTTGTTCTCCTAATTTCACAGATTAAAGAAACCAAAGGTACAGAAACACTTCACTCACTCAGCAAATATTTGCTATTCTGCAATCACTCCTTTTGCTCTAGTTCCTCCTTCGTCAGCATTACTGGGATGGTTATAAATGGAATTATGGTCCAATGATAGAAGGCTTCTGAGTAGGTTTCTGAGCAGTCCTCTAGAGAGGAAGGGAGACAGGCTAAAATTATCTCCACCTATCTTTTGGTATATCCATGATCCAATCCTCATTAAACAAGGCACCTTCATTTTAATTCCTACAGTTCACAATGCATAGATCATAACCTCCATAAAAAGAAATAAGGACATAATCATGAATATTTGTCACTTGGTATCAAGTTTAAATGTCTTCCTAGTTTATCAATTAAAATGAGGCCTTTTGATGATTTCAGAAAGGCCCGAAGAGACTTACATGAACTGATGCTGAGTGAAATGAGCAGGACCAGGAGATCATTATATACTTCAACAACAATACTATATGATGATCAATTCTGATGGATGTGGCCCTCTTCAACACTGAAGATGAACCAAATCAGTTCCAATAGAGCAGTAATGAAGTGAACCAGCTACACCCAGCGAAAGAACTCTGGGAGATGACTATGAACCACTACATAGAATTCCCAATCCCTCTATTTTTGTCTACCTGCATTTTTTGATTTTTTTCACAGGCTAATTGTACACTATTTCAAAGTCTGACTCTTTTTATACAGCAAATTAACTGTTTGGACATGTATACATATATTGTATTTAACTTATACTTTAACATATTTAACATGTATTGGTCAACCTGCCATCTGGGGGAAGGGGTATGGGGAAGGAGGGAAAAAGTTGAAACAAAAGGATTTGCAATTGTCAATGCTGAAAAATTACCTATGCATATATCTTGTAAATAAAAAGCTATAATTTTTTTAAAAAAATAAAATAAATGATGGATGAGAGGGGAAAAAAGAAATTAGGCCTTTTTAGTGTGAGAAGAAAGAGACCAAGATGAATTTTTCTGATAAAATGTCTATGGAAATAAAATTCAGTAATGCTCATCAAATCTCAGGGATAAAAAAAAGGACAGGGTCCAATGGGAGGGCAGAGTTGTTCAGTAACCCTGGATAAATGAAAAGAGAGCATGACACAGTACAAAACACTAGATATAAAATATTTGGATTCAAATCTAAATTGTGTTACTTACTCAACCATGTATCATGCAGCAAGACCCCTTCTTGAGGTCTCAGTTGCCCCACTTGTATATTGAAAGTGTTGCATAATCTCTAAAGCCCTTTCTTTCTCCAAATCCTAAAATATTATATTCACTATCTATTTTTAAAATGTTAAATGATTATTTACTTGAAAAAAGCTCAATTTAATTAATTTTAGTGGATTCTATGATCTCATTTTTTTTTAATTTTATTAAAGTTTTTATTAGGGGCAGCTAGATGGTGCAGTGGATAGAGCAACAGACCTGAAATCAGGAAGACCTGAGTTCATATCCGATCTCATACACTTAACACTTCCTAGCTGTGTGACCCTAGGCAAGTCACTTAATCCCGATTGCCTCAGGGGAAAAAAAGGTTTTTATTTACAAAACACATGCATGAGTAATTTTCCAACATTGACCCTTACAAAACTTTCTGTTGCAAATTTTTCCCTACTTCCCACTCCCTCCCCTAGATGGCAGATAGTCCAATACATGTTAAACATGTTAAAATATATATATTAAATCCAATATATGTATACATATTTATACAGTTATCTTATTGCACAAGAAAAATCAGATCAAGAAGGAAAAAAAAATCTGACAAAGAAAACAAAATGTAAGCAAAATCAATAGAAAGAGTGAAAATGCTATGTTGTGGTCCCCACTCAGTTCCCACAGGCCTCTCTCTGGGTGTATATGGTTCTCTTCATCGTTGAACAATTGGAACTAGTTTGAATTATCTCATTGTTGAAGAGAACTACGTCCATCAGAATTAATCATCATATAATCTTCTTGTTGCCATGTATGATGATCTGGTTCTGCTCATTTCACTCAGCATCAGTTCATGTAAATCTCTCCAGCCTCTCTGAAATCATCCTGTTGGTCATTTCTTACCGA